>NC_041228.1:56944699-56973650 GCF_002837175.3 Physeter macrocephalus | reverse complement strand
GGTCCGGGAAGATCCCACATGCCGCGGAGCGGCTGGGCCCGTGAGCCATGGCCGCTGAGCCTGCGCGTCCGGAGCCTGTGCTCCGCAACGGGAGAGGCCACAGCAGTGAGAGGCCCGCGTACCGCAAAAAAAAAAAAAAAAAAATCCATTTAACTATGTCATTGAGGAGCTTCCACCTAAGTTTCAATTAGAAGTGATTAATCTGCAATGTAATGATATGCTGAAAAGCAAATATTGAGAAGAATCGAATTCTATAAATTCATTGCCTTCCCAGCAATGAATATGTTCAATTAAAGTTCTATGCTAATGGATTGGTATCAGTATTTGACAATACCTATCTCTGTAAAAAGACATTTTCAAAGATAAATACATAAAATGTCATTCTAGATTAGTATCAACAGATAATTACAATACATTTTGATAATAGGAAAAACTAATATTGAACCCTAATTAAGTAAAATGTTATTTCCACAAATTCCATTCTTCTCATTAGACTTGTATTACAAAAAATTGTACTCAATTATTATTACTATATTTTAAATTTAATCAAAACTGTGAAAATTTGTTTTCTATTTTATTTTATTTTTTATTATTAATTTTTTACCAACAACTTTGACAATGAAGTTTATGTCCCCTCTGCACACCAACTAATCACTATATTCACCCACATTGACCTAAACCTTTTTATCCCCCTAGGTCTACACTACCAGCCTTTTGTAGTGACCACCATAATGTACTCCAATGGCAAAAGGTAAACCACCTGTTCTATTGATAAAAATGTAAATCTGGGGGCTTCCCTGGTGGCGCAGTGGTTGCGCGTCCGCCTGCCGATGCAGGGGAACCGGGTTCGCGCCCCGGTCTGGGAGGATCCCACATGCCGTGGAGCGGCTGGGCCCGTGAGCCATGGCCGCTGAGCCTGCGCGTCCGGAGCCTGTGCTCCGCAACGGGAGAGGCCACAACAGAGGGAGGCCCGCATACCACAAAAAAAAAAAAAAAAAAGTAAATCTGGAATAAGTAAATAGAAAAGGCATTTTTAAAATGAAGGGGTTTTTTTGGACATTCAGGTGCTCATTCTTGTTTTTTTTTTTTTGGACTAACTGGATGTTTATTTAAGCAGCTCCCTACCATTGATCATTAAGCCTATTTCCAACATTTTATATTATAAACGGCATCTTCATGACTCTCCACGAAACTAGAGTTGTCCTTCTTTCCCATAGCATATTAGTTTTCTCAAAACTGCATTTTTTTTTTTTTTTTTTTTTTGTGGTAGGCGGGCCTCTCACTGTTGTGGCCTCTCCCATTGCGGAGCACAGGCTCTGGACGCACAGGCTCAGCGGCCATGGCTCACGGGCCCAGCTGCTCCGCGGCATGTGGGATCTTCCCGGACCGGGGCACGAACCCGTGTCCCTTGCATCAGCAGGCGGATTCTCAACCACTGCGCCACCAGGGAAGCCCAAAACTGCATTTTTTTGAATTTTATTTTATTTTTTTATACAACAAGTTCTTATTAGTTATCCATTTAATAGATATTAGTGTATATATGTCAATCCCAAACTCCCAATTCATCACAGCGCCTCCAACCCCCCACGGCGGTTTTCCCCCGTTGGTGTCCATACATTTGTTCTCTACATCTGTGTCTCAATTTCTGCCCTGAAAACCAGTTCATCTGTACCATTTTTCTAGGTTCCACATATTTGCGTTAATATACGATATTTGTTTTTCTCGTTCTGACTTACTTCACTCTGTATGACAGTCTCTAGATTCATCCACGTCTCTACAAATGACCCAATATCGTTCTTTTTTATGGCTGAGTAATATTCCATTGTATATAAGTACCACATCTTTATCCATTCATCTGTTGATGGGCATTTAGGTGGCTTCCATGACCTGGTTATTGTAAATAGTGCTGTAATGAACATTGGGGTACATGTGTGAAATTTGTTTTCACTCTATTTTATTTTTATTATTTATTTATTATTATTTTTAAAATTAATTTTATTTTGGTTTTGGCTGCATTGGGTCTTCATTGCTGCACGCGGGCTTTCTCTAGTTGCGGTGAGCAGGGGCTACTCTTCATTGCAGTGCACAGGTTTCTCATTGCGGTGGCTTCTCTTGCTGCAGAGCACGGGCTCTAGGGCGCGCGGGCTTCAGTAACTGTGGCATGCGGGTTCAGTAGTTGTGGCTCGCGGGCTCTAGAGCACAGGCTCTGTAGTTGTGGCACACGGGCTTAGCTGCTCCATGGCATGGGGGATCTTCCCAGACCAGGGTTCGAACCCATGTCCCCTGCATTGGCAGGCGAATTCTTAACCACTGTGCCACTAAGGAAGCCCTCTATTTTATTTTTAATTTTTTTATTTTTTAATTGAAATATAGTTGATTTACAGTGTTGTGCTAATATCTGCTGTACAGCAAAGTGACTCAGTTATACACGTATATACATTCTTTTTTGTATTCTTTTCCATTATATTGGGTATTGTTCCCTGTGCTATACAGTAGGATATAGTTTTTTATCCATTCTAAACGTAATAGTTTGCATCTACTAACCCCAAACTCCCAGTCCATCCCTCTCCCTTCCCATCTCCCTGTTGGCAACCACAAGTCTTTTCTCTATGTCTGTGAGTCTGTTTCTGTTTTGTAGATAGGGTCTTTTTTGCCATACTTTAGATTAGATTTAGATTCCACATATAAGTAATATCATGTGGTATTTGTCTTTCTCTTTCTGACTTACTTAGTATGATAATCTCTAGGTCCATCCATGTTGCTGCAAATGACATTATTTCATTCTTTTTTATGCCTGAGTAGTATTCCATTGTATATATGAACCACATCTTCTTTATATAAATATCTACACAATATCTTCAATTTTGTCTTTTTGGCTATGAAGCCTATTAATCTGCCCTTTACAGAAAAAGTTTGCTGACCCCTACTATAGAGTAAAAAGTGAGGGGTAAATTCTGGTTCCACTAATGGCAGCAACTTGTATTAAATTAACCCTCCCACAGATAACATTTATAAAGTATTTTTTTAAAAAAAAGGAGTTCCCTGGCAGTCCAGTGGTTAGGACTTCATGCTTTCACTGCTGTGGCCCGAGTTTAATCTCTGTTTGGGGAACTAGATCCTGCAAGCCACGTGGCATGGCCAAAAAAAAAAAAGAGAGAGAAAAGAAAAGAAATCCAAGAGTTTCAAATATGTGGAAATTAAACAGCACACTTCTAAATAACACCTGGATAGGGAGGGTGGGAGGGAGATGCAAGAGGGAGGTGGTATGGGGATATACGTACACGTATAGCTGATTCACTTTGTTATACAGCAGAAACTAACACAACACTGTAAAGCAATTATACTCCAATAAAGATGTTAAAAAAAAATAACACATGGGTCAAAAAAGGAATCACAGGAATATTAAAACTATTCCGAACTGAATGATGAAAATGTAAACTAAGAAAATTTGTGTTATTTGTTAAAGCAGTGTTCAAAACAAAATTGGTAGCTTGAAGATACAAAAGATATCTTTTGTTATAAGATATCAAAAGTATTAAATCAGCGATCTAAGTTTCCACATTAAGAAACAAGGAAGAAACTTCCCTGGTGGTCCAGTGGTTAAGAATCTGCCTTCCAGTGCAGGGGACACTGGTTTGATCCCTGGTCAGGGAACTAAGATCCCACGTGCCGCAGGGCAACTAAGCCCATGTGCCACAACTAGAGAGCCCACATGCTGCAACTACAGAGCCTATGTGCTCTGGACCCCATGTGCCACAACTAGAGAGAAGCCTGTGTGCCACAACGAAGAGCCCGTGTACTGTAATGAAAAATCCCACATGCCACAACTAAGACTCAAATCAGCCAAAAATAAATAAATAAAAATATGTTTAAAATGCAGAAAAAGTGTTTTACAAAATTCAGCATTTGTTCACGATAAAAATTCTTAGCAAATAGCAAATTCCCTGAATCTGATAAAGAGCATCCTTAGCTAATCATATTTAATACTGAAAAACTGAATTTTTTCCTCCTAAGATCAAGAACAAGGCAAGAAAGGATGTTCAGTCTCACCACTTCTATACAACATTGTATAAGATGGAATAATAGTAGAAAAAGAAATAAAATACATATAGATTGGAAAGAAAGAAGTAAAACTGTCTTCATTCATAGATTATATGATCATGCACATAGGAAATCCTAACGAGTTTACCAAAAGCTATTAAAACTAATAAATAAATTTAGCAAGGTTGTAGGATACATGGTCAATATGCAAAAATCAAATGTGTTTCTATGCACTAACTTGGACAACTGGCAATTGAAAATATTTCAAATATTATTTACAATAGCAGTATATAATAGCATCAAAGTATATTACTTAGGAGAAGACTTGTATACCAAAAACTATAAAACATTGCTAACAGAAATTAAAGATCTAAATAAATGGAAAGATAAACTCTGTTGTTGAATTGAATTACTCAGTATGGTTAAAAATGTCAATTCCTCAAACTCATCTATAGAATCTGTGTATTTCCAGTCACAATCCCAATAGGTTATAGTGCAAAATTGACAAATTTGTTCTAAAGTTTAAATGGAAATGCAAAAGATCTAAAATAGCCAAAATAATCTTGAAAATAAAGTCCAATGTTGGAAAAAAAAAAAAGAGTCCAGTGTTGGAAGGCTCACACAATTGTATTTCAAGACTTAATATAAGGCTACAGTAATCAAGACAGTGTGGTATTGGCATAGACAAGGATACTTATACAGCTCAGTGAAACAGAATAGAGTCCAGAAATGGACCCACACTTATATGGTCAATTGATTTTTATAAATGTACCTTTTCAATGGGAAAAGAAAATCTTTTCAACAAATGGTGCCAGAATAACTGAACAAATATATGAAAAAATTGGACTACATTCCCTACAGCACACTATATACTGAAATTAATTCAGAATAAATTCTACATCCAAGTGTAAAAGCTAAAACTACAGACTTTCCAGAAGAAAATATAGGGCAATATTTTTGCAAACATGAATAGGCAGATTTCTTAGGAAAAGTACAAAAAAAAGCACTAAACATTAAATAAAGATTAAATTTATCAAAAATTTAAATTTTGAAATTTTGCTTATCAAAAATGTCATTCGTAGGTCTTCCCTGGTGGCGCAGTGGTTAAGAATCCACCTGCCGTTGCAGGGGACACAGGTTAGAGCCCTGGTCCAGGAAGATCCCACATGCCGCGGAGCAACTAAGCCCGTGCACCACAACTACTGAGCCTGTGCTCTAGAGCCCTCAAGCCACAACTGCTGAGCCTGCGTGCTACAACTACTGAAGCCCGTGCACTCTAGGGCCCACATGCTGCAACTACTGAGCCCACATGCTGCAACTACTGAAGCCAGCATGCCTAGAGCCTGTGCTCCACAACAAGACAAGCCACTGCAACGAGAAGCCCACACACCACAACGAAGAGTAGCCCCCGCTTGACGCAACTAGAAAAAGCCTACGTGCAGTAACAAAGACCCAACGCAGCCAAAAATAAATAAAATTTTTTAAAAATGTCATTAGTAAATGAAAAGGCAACCAACTAAAGGCTAACAAAAGTTATGTATCTAGAACATACAGAAAGAACTACAAGTCAGTAATAAAAAGAAAACCCAATAAACAAATGAGCAAGACTTAAACAGGCACTTTACAAAAGATTACAAGTGGTCAATAAGTACATGAAAAGATGTTGAACATTAGTAGTCATCAAAGAAATGCAAAATAAAACCACAATGGGATTCCATTTCAGACCCATAGAGTAACTAAAATGTTAAAAACTGACAACATCGGGCTTCCCTGGTGGCGCAGTGGTTGAGAATCCGCCTGCTGATGCAGGGGACACGGGTTCGTGCCCTGGTCCGGGAAGATCCCACATGCCGCGGAGCGGCTGGGCCCGTGAGCCATGGCCGCTGAGCCTGCGCGTCCGGAGCCTGTGCTCCGCAACGGGAGAGGCCACAACAGTGAGAGGCCCGTGTACCACAAAAAAAAACACAAAAACTGACAACACCAAGTGCTGGTGAGCATGTGGGATAACTGAAACACTTCTACATTGCTGATGGGCAAATAAATTGCTACAAACACTTTGAAAAACTGTTTTGAAATTCCTTACAAAAGAAATCCAGGAATTCTCCCCCTAGGTGTTTGTTTATCCAAGGAAAATAAAAGCAAATGACCAATGAAAGACTTGCCTAAGAATGTCCCTAGTAGCTTTATCCATAATAGCCAAAGTATGGAAACAACTCAAATGTCCATCAGAAGAACGGATAAGCAAATTGTGATATATTTATACAATATGAAACTCTTCAGCAATTAAACAAGTGAACTATTGATATATAGGAGAACATGGAAGTCAGGCACAAAGATGTACACAGAGTATGGGGATATATGTATATGTATAGCTGATTCACTTTGTTATAAAGCAGAAACTAACACACCATTGTAAAGCAATTATACTCCAATAAAGATGTTAAAATAAATAAATAAATAAAGCTAATATTATGGCAAAAAAAAAAAAGAAGTACACAGAGTATGATTCCTCTTATATGAAGTTCAGGAACAGGCAAAACTAATCTATGCAGATGGAAATTAGAGTATGTGGGACAGTTATTAACTAATCAGCTAGAAGGGGACACAAGGGAAACTTGTGGGGTGATGAAATGTTCCATATCTTCACAGGGAAGTTGGTTACACAGGTGTATACATTTTTCAAAACTCCTTGAATTGTACACTTAAGTTCTTTGCATTTCATTACATAAAAGGATTAGCTCAATTAAATACTGAGTGCAATTAAGTAAGAGAGGCTGGGAAGATGAGGCAGGCCCAGTAATGCTTATCCACGAAGGGCCTTGTACACCCTTGTACATGCTAAGGAGGTTGGATTTGGCTCTGTAAGCAATGGGGAGCTATTGATGGGTAACAAGTAGGGTAGTGCCATCAGGTATGCATTTTAGAAGGTTACTGAGGTGCTTCATGTGAATAAAGAAGTTAACTTTCCTAATACTCTTTTTTTATATCAATATTGTCAATGGAAATGCCCTTGTCAGTTGCATTATTGCCAAATGTTTTCTCCTATTCTGTAGGTTGTCTTTTCATTTTGTTCATGGTTTTCTTTGCTGTTCAAAAGCTTTTAAGTTTGATTAGGTCCCATTTGTTTACTTTTGCTTTTACTTCTTTTGCCTTGGGAGACTGAGCTAAGAAAGTATTGCTAAAATTTATGTCAGAGGATGTTTTGCCTATGTTCTCTTCTAGGAGTTTTATGGTATCATGTCTTATATTTGGGTCTTTAAACCATTTTGAGTTTATTTTTTACACGGTGTGAAGGAGAATTCTAATTTTATTGATTTACATTTATTAGAGAAAATCCCACTGTTGGTGGGAATGTGAATTGGTGCAGCCTCTATGGAAAACAGTATGGTGGTTCCTTAAAAAACTAAAAAGAGAGTTACCATATGACCCAGCAATCCCACTCCTGGGTATATATCCAGAAAAAATGAAAACTCTAATGTGAAAAGATACATGCACATACCAATGTTCATAGCAGCACTATTTACAATAGCCAAGACATGGTAACCACCCAAGTGCCCACCAACAGATGGCTGACTTAAGAAGATATATATAAAATAGTGGAATATTACTCAGCTATAAAAAAGAATGAAAGATTGCCATTTGCAGCAACATGGATGGACCTAGAGAATATTATACTTAATGAAGTAAGTCAGCCAAAGACAAATACTATATAATATCATTTATATGTGGAATCTAAAAAATAATACAAATAAATCTATATACAAAACAGAAACACACTCACAGACGTTGAAAACAAATGTATGGTTACCAAAGGAGAGTGAGGACAGGAGGGAGAAATTAGGAGTATGGGATTAACAGATTCAAACCACTATACATAAAATAGATAAGCAACAAGGATTTACTATATAGCACAAGGATTATATTCAAAATCTTGTAATAACCTATAATAATATAATCTGAAAAAAATAACTGAATCACTTTGCTGTACACCTGAAACTAACACAATATTGTAAATCAACTATACTTCAATTAAAAAAATATGGACTCAAACTGGATTTCTGTAGTCAATGTGTTCTTCTTCCAGAATTTTCTGGAATTACCCATCCATCTTCTCTGATAATTCTGCAGAAGCCAAGTCCAGCAGACGACTGGTCCTCAATGAAGTGGCTGTTTCCATGAGATTAAGCAAAATTTCTGGTTAAAATACAATCCTTACGTCTGCTCACTCAGCTGTATCACCTCAAAGAGAAAAACAAATAAAACCCAGCTTCATGTCATCTCCCATCATCCTTTGTCATTAAAGGATGACAAACTACAGTTGCCTTCCATTTTGACTAGAAGCAATACTGCAGATAAATAACATAACAGATCAAGAAGCCAAACAAACTGAAGTAAACTCTTCAACAGCAAAAGCCAGCCAGTTAAAGACAGGTTGAAAAACTCCCACACTGACACCCTCTCCACCTCCAATGGAGGAAAGAAAAAAAAAGAAAAGGAAGAGAAGCTCTTTTCTGAACAAGCCAATTATAACGTAATACTGTACCTAAATTCATGAAATCTATACGTTCTTTTCAGCTACTTATGCAGAATTAAAAAGAAACTACTAAAAGAATAGAATTGTACTCACTTACCATGGAAGCTTTTCCTTTTCTAGAGACGAATCCCAACACGACATTGTAAATCAACTATACTTCAATTTAAAAAAGTTATTAAAAATGTATGGGAAGGGCTTCCCTGGTGGCGCAGTGGTTGAGAATCCGCCTGCCGATGCAGGGGACACGGGTTCGTGCCCCGATCCGGGAAGATCCCACATGCCGCGGAGCGGCTGGGCCCGTGAGCCATGGCCGCTGAGCCTGCGCGTCCGGAGCCTGTGCTCCGCAATGGGAGAGGCCACAACAGTGAGAGGCCCACATACCACAAAAAAAAAAAAAAAAAAAAAAATGTATGGGAAGATCCCACATGCCACAAGGCACGCCCAAAAATAAATAAAGATAGTTTTAAAAAGAGTATAAAAATGAATCCCTCCTCTTGCTACCTGACAGAAAACTTTGACTATTAGAGACCAGGATGGGGGCTTTTGGGGTACCCAGAGACGGTCCTCACACTGTCTGAACCTTTTCTCTTCTGTCTTCAGATAGAACTCATTGTCTCATTCATTCATTCACTCAGTGTCTACTCCCTGTCCACAAATATCATTAGAGGACCACATGAAAACATTATATATACTTTTATGGTTGTTGCTTTTTGATGATGCCAACATTTGATTAATTTACTTTGTAAAGCAATGGCATATACCTTCTTCCACAAATTTTCAACCTTACCCCCATCCCCTTAGGGTAAAGGTAGTAGTTTTCATAAGAAGGCAACCACATTCTGATCCCTGTTCTTTTAAAATGTAAGCAGAGGGATGTCTAGAATAGCTGTAGAAACACTTCGATGACAATTACATCAATTAGATCACCAAAAATCATGGGCAAGTCCCACCTTTTACCCTCAGCAACCTTACTATAGAAAGAAAAGTTTAGAGTAAGATTTTTCAGTGTGCTTTTTGTGGGTTCAGGATTATGTGGGGTGCTTTTTAAAAATGTACATTCCTAGGCTCTACCTCAGAGTTACTGAATCAGAATCTCTGGGACTGAAGTCCCTAAATCTTCTTTGAGAACAGGCACCCAAGGAGAGTCTTATATGCTATAAAGTTGACAAGCACTGAACTAATGATCTCCAAGTTCCCTTCCAGTTCTAAAGGTCATGACCGTTGTGTAGCAGAGATGGTGTCGTTGAGAGGATGAGTTGTTTTTTTTTTATTTTTGTCCACGCCACGCGGCTTGCCGTGATCTTCGTTTCCTAACCAGGGATTGAACCTGCGTCCTTAGCAGTGAAAACGTGAAGTCCTGACCACTGGACCGCCAGGGAATTCCCCGAGAGGATGAGATTTTTTGACTGAGGTTGGGGGATGTTGCAGTAGGGGGATAATTTTGGGAAACAGAGAACTTTAGAAATTATACAATCGAGTATACATAAAAAAATTATATAGAAACGAGGGTGATGACATTTACCCCTCGAAAGAGTAAAATCAATGTTATTTTGAAATGAATACTTCTGGCATGTTTTGTAATGGAGAAGCCTACTAGGAATAACCATCTTAAAAATGTGTGGTTGATAAATTAAGCTATACTTAGAAAGAGAATAAGAGAATAAATTCCAGATGCCTCTATTTCATGTAGCAGCACAGTGACACTTAAGCAAAGGCTGTTCAACTTAAGTTAGAGATGACAAGTGTTTGCCACAGAATAGAGTAAATATTTTTGGTAGAATGCCTTTAATCATCATTCTGTGGTAGATTATACTTTATTGGTGATAGAAGGAAAACAAACTGAAGAATCTTAGCGTAACTGAGGAAGTATAACATTTTGACTTACAGTTAACGGTGATTGTTTGGAAACTGTCATTTATTCAGCTGTTTTGAGAGAGCCACTGAAATAAAAAGCATATTTCTAGGTCAGAAAAATCACAGAAAGGAAAACATTTTAAAATCCAATAAATCCTCTCACTAAGTGAACTGAATTCTCTAGGCTGGAAGTAGCCATACACACTGGAATATTCAGTCTCTCCTAGGAATACAGTTAATTATTGAAGTAGCCACGAAAAGGATTAGATGTTGTCCTCAAAACAGACACAGTGAATTCTTGCCCTATCAACACTGTGGGCCATACTTATTATCTTTCCCACTGACATCAAAATTAATTTTGAAAATACATGTTGCCCTTACAAGTTTCTGCGGGAGGGCCCTCTGGAGGCGTCTAAACCTTATTAAATTTGCAAACTTGTGAGTCTTCTAGGGCTCCAAGTCCATCTCGACAAATGTAGAGTTTATAAAATTATTGTCTGCTTATAGCTCCGTGAGCGCTGCATCTTCTCTGGCAGTATAACAACTATTAATTTGTGGAATGTGTTGCATGGTACTTTTGTAAATAATGCTACGCATCCCAATCCATGTACAATTATGTTGTCCAGAAGAATCACACGTGGCCCAGTTTTCAATTATCTTGTCTCACTGTCTGCTTGTTAGGCACCGTTAAAAATAAAAAAGAATATAGGTCTCATTTCAATCTTTTTAAACTTATCTTTAGACAACTCCCTCTTCAGCTCCCTTTTGTGTGGGACATTCCACATTTCAGCTGCTTCCTCCATCCCTGCCTTCCTTGGACCAGTAGCTATCTTCAACCATTTCTATGAAGAAAAAAAAAAAGTGTGAACATTTTATAAAACTTCTTGTCTACCTTTCCTCTTCTTGCCTACAAATGTACGCGCAGACCCAGCGTTCAATCCTTTGTTCTCAGAACAACAGGTATTCCTCCTACTATGTAAGAGCTTTGGAAATAACATCTTTAAATTTTTACACAGTAGTATTACACACTCATTGTAGAAAAATAAGAAAATCAGATAGTATAGGTACTCAAAAATGACTTTTATCTTCTCATTACTCTGACTCTAATCAATCCTACCCTTGCACTTATTAATCATCACTTACTGCTGTTGACTCCCAAATCCTCATCTTCAGCCCAGACTTCTCTTCTGAGTCCAGACCAACATATCCCCCTGACTATCAGACTGTCCACATTAGGATGTCCCACAGACACCTTAATTCAATCCCCTTAACCGTCGTCTCTATCTTTCCTCCAACATCTATTCTTCTTCCATAGTTATCTCTTCACTGGGGTCATGATCAGAGTTGCCCCTGATCCCTCCTGCTCGTCACCTCTTCATCCAATCAGTTCTCAAGACCTGCCAGTTTTACATCAATATTCTTGAATAGTAACTACCCTCAGGCCTTCATTTCCCCAACTCCTTACTCCATCATTACATCCTGCCTGGATGATGGCACTAATCTCCCAACTGGTCTTCTTGCATCCAGTCTGACCCACCCTGCAATCCATCCTCATTACATTCCCAGACACTCAATTATGTTCACAGCCATCACCATAAATGTGAGCTACAGTTCCAGAGTGTGCTGGCCTCCTTGTCATCTTTGGGTGCTTATACATTCCTCATAGCTGTCGGAAATGCCCTCATTTTCCTTTGCTCTGCCTGTGAACATACTCTCGTCCTTCAGCTCTAGTTTTTTCCCTTCTGGGCATCCTTCCATGCATTCATGGACATGGTTAAGTGCATCTTCCTCTGTGCTCCCATAATACCTGTGTCTAATCCCCTTTTCATATTCTCTGTCCAGCCACATCAGACTTTTGTCATTTCCTCATATGTGCCAAACTCTGTATTGTCCCTGAGCCTTCCCATATGCTTTTACCTCTACCTGGACCTTTCTCTCGCACATGAATCTTTTTCTATCTGTCCTTCAGTTCTCAGCCTAAACATCACTTCCTTTAGGAGGCCTTCTTGATCATACACTAGATTAAGTTCCTTTTTTTTTTTTTTTTTTAAGATCACTCATAGATCTCCATACTTCCCCTGTCACAACCCTTTATTGTTACTACTTGGGTAACTGTCTGCCTTCTCCACTCTACTAAATACTTGATGGGGTCAGGGGCTGGGTCTTTCTTCTTTCCTGTTGTACCCAAGACACTAGCACCATGCCTACCACCCAGTAGGAACTCAATAAATACTTCTTAAATAAATAAATGAATTAAACTACTTATCACATTGTTGTAATAATTTGTTCACTATGTCTCTCTTGGCAAGGATTGTTCTGTTTATAGTTGCATGATTAACACCTAGTACCATGCCTGTACATGGCAGGCATAATCAATGCAAGTTGAAGGAATGATCTGCAATCAGCAAATCAGAACAGCTGGATCTTTTTACTGAGCTGGTGTGGGCATCTCTTACTCATTCACTTTACAGCCCTCAGTTTATCTGACTATGAGCTTAGACCCACAGGTTATATAAATATGTTATTGCCAACATATTTCTCCCATCAGAACTATAAGTTAGAACCTAGATCACTTCAAATTTGGTTTCCTCTCTCTTATTTTTCAAACATTATGAGAGTGATATTAAATTATAAGTCAGTTTTCTGTCCAGAAAGGGGTGGGCAGAGAATATTCTATCCTATGAGCCTAACTCTACCATAATAGCTCTGTGAGGCAGTATGGCTATGCTCATTTTCACAGATGAGAAAAATAATGCTCAATTAATTGAGAAACATATGAAGATAGGTGGGCCACTAAATCCTACACTTTCCCCGTTGTATTATACTACCTAGACACAAAAGATGCCTTGCTTATTTACCTCTAATGTCTCTATTGTGTTGTATTTCTTATACTTAAAATTATTCATTGTTTAAACAAGTTAGCTCACACTTATTTGAAACCTACTATAAGCCAGGGACTAAAGTTAGGTACTCTAGATATATTAAACTTCAGAAAGTTGTATGAGCTTCTTGTCATATCATAGATGTCGAAACTGAGTCTTAGAGTGACTCGGAATATAGTTTGTAAGCAGTAAGCAACAGAACAGGAATTCAGACTCTGACCTGTGTGACCATAAAAACTCTGGTCTTTCTGTTTTACTATGGTGAACACTATATTTCTGTTGGGCTAAATAAGGATGACACTTCAGATAATCTAACCAAATATCTCTGTATCTTGCCTCTGCCTTGGAAGGGAAGGAAAGGTTCTTATAGGGGGAAACATTTCAGTCCATCAGCTGACACCTTTGACCTCTTCAATGTACAAACCAGGTCAGAGTAATAAGCCTCAGCCCTTAAGGGCAGGGAAAGGATGAACGGAATGGAGAAATTTTGTGCAAGTCAGTTTACATAGAATAAATAAGAGAGTTAAGTCGTCAGGTGTTAGACAAGTGATGATGCAAATTACTTAATGACAAGCAAATATTAGTGTTGGACAGTAATTAAAAAACACAGTGGGGGCTTCCCTTGTGGCGCAGTGGTTGAGAGTCTGCCTGCCGATGCAGGGGACACGGGTTCGAGCCCTGGTCTGGGAGGATCCCACATGCTGCGGAGCAGCTGGGCCCGTGAGCCACAACTACTGAGCCTGCGCGTCTGGAGCCTGTGCTCCGCAACGAGAGGCCGCAATAGTGAGAGGCCCGCGCACCGCAATGAAGAGTGGCCCCCGCTTGCTGCAACTAGAGAAACCCCTCGCACAGAAACGAAGACCCAATGCAGCAAAAAATAAATAAATAAATAAATTTTAAAAATTATAAACAAAAAAACCAAAAAAACCCTACAATGAATAATCCTTAAAAATGATGTCAACAAACAACTTCATTTGCAAAACATACAATAAAATATTGCCTGCAGGCAGAATGAACCTCTAGTAAGCACTTAAGACTTTAGCAAGTTTCATATAAATAAGGAAGGAGCATCTCTGTATGCTAAACTGCTTTTCAAAATTAGTATAAAAGCATTTTGGAACCGATGGAATTTTTCAGTTTTCCATGACTTCCATTCCCAGAGAAGTGATCTGAAGGTTCACTTCTAATCCAAATCAATTTTCAGCAATGTAAGAACTTCACATTAAAATGGTCATAAAACATTTTACCCTTGGGCTTCCCTGGTGGCGCAGTGGTTGGGAGTCCGCCTGCCAATGCAGGGGACATGGGTTCGAGCCCTGGTCCCAGAAGATCCCACATGCCACAGAGCAACGAAGCCCGTGCGCCACAACTACTGAGCCTGTGTGCCACAACTACTGAAGCCCGTGTACCTAGAGCCCGTGCTCCACAGCAAGAGAAGCCACCGCAATGAGAAGCCCATGCACCAAAATGAAGAGTAGCCCCTGCTCACCGCAACTAGAGAAAGCCCGCACGCAGCAACGATGACCCAATGCAGCCAAAAATAACTGAATAAAATAAATAAATTAGAAAAAAACTTTTTGACCCTTTCTAGTTTAAAGGTAATTTTTTGCAGGCCATCTTTCGGCCATTAGTATCAAGTGTAGTCTAAGTAGCATATTGTTCCTGATTAGCAACGTTGTTTCATGTACATTCTAGAACTTCTTTAAGTTTCTTTCAGATTCTAGGAAATAGGAACAGGAACTGAATTAAACTAAAACGCTGCTTTTTAGATGTCCTTCAGAAATATTTCAGTGTGTCTGTATGTTGTGCTCATGAACCTGGCAATCATAAAATCCCAGCGTATTTATAGCACTGCAGTACTATGAAAATTGTTCAAGTAATCATCAATCTATGCCAAGGCTGTTCAGATGGCTTTCCCAAAATTTGTAAGAAAGGAATTTACTTTTCCTGAGTTAATTTTTAAAAATTCATGTATTATTATTTTAAAAATAAATTTATTTATTTTTGGCTGCGTTGGGTCTTCGTTGCTGCGCGCGGGCTTTCTCTAGCTGCGGGGAGCAGGGGCTGCTCTTCGTTGCGCTGCGCAGACTTCTCTTGTTGCAGAGCATGGGCTCTAGGCACGCAGGCTTTAGCAGTTGTGGCTCATGGGCTCTAGAGTGCAGGCTCAGTAGTTGTGGCACGGGCTTAGTTGCTCTGTAGCATGTGGGATCTTCCCAGACCAGGGTTCGAACCCGTGTTTCCTGCATTGGCAGGCGGATTCTTAACCTCTGCGCCACCAGGGAAGTCCCTCATGTATTATTTTTAAGGATACTTTCTTTGATTCTGGAAAATATTAATTAACATATAACTAAGAACAGCAGTGGACCTTTAAAGAACATATTTTTCAAACCTGAATGCATGATCTGATAAGTAGGAGTATAATGAACGGAAAACAAAGTAGAATCTTTGAAATTGGGACTGTCCCAGGAAATCTTAGACATATGGTGACCATGACAATCATATAGCATTTTTCACTTTTCATTATCCTTTAAACAAGTAGTCTGCAATTCCTAGCTGGCAATGCAGTGTTATGAATTTACACTGATGATAGTAAATCATCAGAATCTGTTCTTTGTGTCTGAAAAAGAATTAAGTCATGCAGAAAATGCCTTATGGTATCTTTTGTGCGCTCACGCATCAGTACACTTTACTGCCCTGAAAAACTTCTTGGAGAAGAGGAAGTGACAGATTCATATTTACTTCTTTGGAGAGTCATAATGTGCATGGTCTACTTTCAAGTTCATTTCCATTTGCTCAATCATTGATTCTGCTTGATTCGTAAGAATCTTGAGAGTTAGGAAATCAGAAAAGATGAATCTATAAGCTGTTTGCTGCCACTTCCTGGGTAACCAGTCGTCTTGCCTAAACAAATGGAGAAGAATTTTTAACTGCTTCCTGGCTGTCATGTACATGAACCTTCAAATGTCTCAAAAGGTCAGAAAAAATGTTAGGGACATAACTGACAAAAAAATTACATCCCAAATCAGTTAGACGTCTTCTTGATAAAACATATACTCCCTCCTGCTATTTACTTTATTTTATTTTTATTTCCTGCCCAGGAGAAGGAATGTATAGTTTATATCTAAAACAGAATTTCTTGGGAATTCCCTGGTGGTCCAGTGGTTAGGGCTCTGCACTTTCACTGCTGAGGTCCCAGGTTCAATCTTTTTTCCGGGAACTAAGATCCCGCAAGCCGCGTGGTGCGGCAAAAACAAACAAACAAAACCCCAGAATTTCTGGGGATAAAAAAGGGGAAGGGTTTGAATATCACACATAGAGTGATTAGAGACTAAGAAGAACATTAGTAGTTAATTATAACTTGGAGTGTTCCAATAGCAGAAAGCTACAAAATGGAACACTTTTCTCAGAATGAGTGGCATCTGTTGCCTCCACAAATGTCTGTACAGTTTATTTGCTTTGTGTCAAATATTCCAGCTGGGTAGGCTAGAGGAACCACTACGGCATATCATCGCCCCAGATTCCTGTAGTATCACACACCCATTAGAAAGAAGCCTTTGAACCCGGTCACAGTTGACAGGTGTCTAATCTTTCTAATACTACATTTTTTGCCCTTGATTCTGCCTCAGCTGTTACTGAAGTTTGCATACTTAAAGCTAGGGACATCAGCTCTTCCAAACAGCCGCTTTACTTGGGGAGTGATTTTGGCTTGTGAAATTATTTTTGTGAGTTTGGCTTGTGTGTCAGCGTTTTGTGGACATCTGTGTAAATGCAGTCAGAATGCCTATAGTTCTAATCCCAAATAAAATTTGATCAAAAAATATTATCGGAAAAATATATAATTGAATGACATTAACCCTATCTGACATAATATTATAGCTCTGAGCTGGAATCAGCTTTAAAGGCAATTAAGCTTTAATAATCCTTAAATAATGGGGTGGGCTAGCAGTTTCTTTCTCTCATATAAAGTACAGGAAGATACTTTTGAAGGTGAAGGGCGATGGTGACAGTGATGATAATTATCACTCTGGAGCACTTTGCATATGCTGAGTACCTTGTATATATCATTACATTAACTCTGCACAACAACCCGACCAGGTGAAAGTGTTTCATTTTACAGATAAGGAAACTGATACTCGAAAAGGCAGAGCAACCTGTCATAGGATGTACAGTTAAGCAGTGCAGAGCTGGGACTCTCAGTGACTTTGACAACAGGGCACGTCTCTTAACCGCCGCGCCCTCCTGCATCCCTGATTAACCTAGATAAATGAAGTATTAATATCCTCGGCACATGTAATGCCACTTTTGTCTACCATTTGCTGATACTACAATTAATAAAAAATGTTATTCGTTTATATTCTTTTTAAGATAAGTATAGAATAAGTATCTGCATCTCTAAGCCAGATCTATTTTGGGGGATACTGCTTCTCAACAGGTCACCTCCACTCTCACGATCCTCAGACTCAACAAATCCCAAGCGGGCTTTGCACTGACCCTCAAGGGTGCCCCTCATCCTGTGTACCCATGGCAGCAAAGGCAACATCATCCATCCACTCAGTTGCCTAAGCCAGAAACCTGGGTATCATCTACATTTCTCCTCCTCCCTGTCTCCCCACATAAAATCACTGTCTGTTGATGCAATCTCCTACATATCTCTTAAATCCATTTACCTCTTTCCACCTGCAATGCTTAATGCCTCATTCATACCATCACCATACATAGCTTAGGCCACCCCAGCAGTCTCCTGATGGGGCTCCCTCTTTTCCCACTCTCCAAACTGTTCTTCGCTATTCAAATTGTACTGCTACAGAGCTATTGCAAGTATAATTCCATTTTTCCCTCTCCCTTCCTTAAACTTTTCACATTTCTCCTGGGGTCAAGTCCCTTCTCATCAGGACCTTCACGTGATCCGGGTCCTGCTTACCTCTCTAGTAGGAGAGACAAATGACAATGCACAACAAGCCAAGGAACAAGTGCAGGGTTTACAAGTTGCCCTAAACGGTGTGAAGGAAATAAACAAGGACCTGAGATGGACAGAAGCAGTGTTGTGGGCTGTAGCCTTTGGGCTTCCTTCAAGTAAACGTAAACTGAAGTAGAGAACAATTTAAAGGGACTTCCCTGGTGGTTCAGTGGTTAAGAAGCTGCCTGCCAATGCCGGGGACACAGGTTCGAGCCCTGGTCCGGGAAGATCCCACATGCTGCGGAGCAACTAAGCCCAGGTGCTACAACTACTGACCTTGTGCTCTAGAGCCCATGAGGCACAACTACTGGGCCCATGTGCCACAACTACTGAAGCCTGTGCACCTAAAGCCTATGTTTCCCAACAAGAGAAGCCACCACAATGAGCAGCCCACGCACCGCAGCGAAGAGTAGCCCCTGCTCGGCGCAACTAGAGAAAGCCCGCGCGCAGCAACGAAGACCCGACGCGGCCAAAAATAAATAAACAAATAAATGAATTTATTAAAAAAAAAGAACAATTTAAAGGCCCTCAGCTGGGGGAGAGAAAGGCACGATCAGGGACTTGTAAAACGTCTGCGCGTCTGGAACAAGATGAACAGAGGAAAAGTGGCATGAAATGAACTTCACAGCCCTGCCCTGCTGTATGGATTTTCTCCTAAGAGAAATGAAAGTCCTTTGTCATTTAAACAAATATCTCTGGCTGCTTCCTGGAGGGTGGGGCATTGAGAACAGAAGCAAAGAATCCAGTAAAGAAGAGATTGCAGAGGTCTAACAAGGAGAGATGTCACCAGACTAGAGTGGTGACAGAGGAGGAGAACACTGCTGAAGAGACCTGGGGTGAGTTTTACAGCTAGGCTTGACATGATCTGCCAATGATTTGGATGCAGATGTCCTGGAAAGGGAGGGATAAAGGCAGACTCCAGTCTCCTTACCAAAAGTGCTAAATGGGCCATTTTCTGAGAAGGGAAACTTGGGAGAAGAGCAGGCCTAAAATCAAAACTATTTTTAAACCAATCATTTGTTGACGGGCACTTGGGTTGTTTCCAGTTCTTGGCTATTGTAAATAGTGCTGCTATGAACATTGGGGTGCCTGTATCTTTTTGAATTAGTGTTTTTGTTTTTTCCAAATATATACCCAGGAGTGGGATTGCTGGATCATATGGTAGTTCTCTTTTTAGTATTTAAAGGACCTTCCAACACACGATTGGTTTAAGAAGGTTTATACACACACACACACACACACACACACACACACACACACACACACAATGGAATATGACTCCAGCCATAAAAAAGTTAAATATTGCCATTTGCAGCAGCATACATGGACCTAGAGATGATCATACTAAGTGAAGTAGTCAGACAGAGAAAGACAAATATTATATGATACCACTCATATGTGGAATCCAAAAGAATGATACAAATGAATTTATTTACAAAACAGAAACAGACTCACAGACATTGAAAACAAACTTATGGCTACCAAAGGGGAAAGGTGGGGCGGGGGTGTTAAGTAGAAGTTTAGGATTAACAAATACAAACTACAATACCTAAAATAGATAAGCAACAAGGATTTACCATATAGCACAGGGAACTACATTCAGTACCTTGTAATAACCTATAATGGAAAATAATCTGAAAAAAATAGAGAGAGAGAACTGAATCACTTTGTTGCACCTGAAACTAACACAATATTGTAAATCAACTATACTTCAATTTTTAAAAAATAGACGCTTTTTAGACATTTGAGATGCTCGTGAGACATCCAAGTGGAACTGTCAAGGAGGCAATTGCTTTGGGGTTTGGAATTAGAGAATAGATCTGGGTCATAAATTAACAGTGGGCATTTGTGCACACATGGATAGCACATGTGAATATCTGCAGGAAGCTTCTCCTGACTTCCAGTCTGCTTTCAGGCCCTTTTGTGTCTGGCATTGCACCCTGGACTGCTTCCTTCACTGTAAGGATGACTCATCCTTCACTGTGCTGAGACCCTCCTACGACTGACATGTGTCCCCCATCCGTGAGCTCCAGGAGGCCAGTGGGCAGTCTCTATGCACTGCTCTTCCCCCAATCCAGTCCTATGAATGTTATCCACCCAAAAAGAGAGAAAGTGGACTCAAAATGGCAAATCTCACCAGCTTCTCAATTGTGGTCAGTGTACTTGTACTAGGGCACACGAGCCCAGGAAGTACGTTGATCTGGTCCTCTCCAGAATGTGCCTGGAGGACAGCCTTTACCTGCTGCCCCTGTGTAGTCGAGTCTACGTGCCACCTTCTTCTCTTCATTCTGGCTGAGCTGTGTGTGAGCTAGTGGTGGGGAGGGACTCCTGTGGGCGCAGCACAAAAGGATGGAGTCCTGACCCCTGGCACCAACCAGCCTAAAGTGCCAGATGGCAAGCATGTATTTTATTTAAGAAAATTAAATTTTATTCTGCTTTACAAAATGAGAATTTTGGAGCAATTTTTAATTTTTTTAACATTTTTTATATTTATGTATTTATTTTGACTATGCTGGGTCTTAGTTGCGGCAGGTGGGATGTTCGTTGTGGCATGTTTTAGTTGCGGCACGTGGGATCCTTAGTTGCAGCATGGGAACTCGTAGTTTCAGCATGCATTTGGGATCTAGTTCCCCAACCAGGGATCGAACCCAGGCCCCCTGCACTGGGAGCATGGATTCTTACCCACTGGACCACCAGCGAAGTCCCTGGAGCAATTTTTTTAATTTATTTTTTTATTTATGTATTTTTTTCTTTTTAAAAAAAAATTTTATTGAAACATAGTCGATTTACCATGCTGTATTAGTTTCAGGTGCACAGCAGAGTGATTCAGTTATACATGTATATGTATATATTATTTTTTAGATTCTTTTTCATTATAGGTTATTATAAGATATTGAGTATAGCTCCCTGTGCTATACAGTAGGTCCTTGTTGGTTATCTATTTTATATATAGTAGAATGTATACTTGAATCCCACACTCCTAATTTATCCCTCCTCTCACCCCGAAGCAATTTTTGGAAACCCTGTGTACCTCAAAACTTTCCTGATGTCCCCCATCCGTGGAGAAGAGAAATGACTTCCCCTTAGGTTGGAACATTTCCTAGTTGTCAGGTTTTCCCACCTGTCATCCTCATGCAGTTTGGCTTGCATGATGGTTTTCTATGATATTTTTATTAAAAGGTAATGGAACAATATCAGCCTGAAAATCCAGAGAGTTAAGTTCTAGTGTTGGCTCTGTCAACGACAAGCAGTGGGGTCTTAGGCAGATCAAATCAGCTCTGGGCTTCCCGTTTTATAACAGATAACTCAGGTTCCTTCTGGTTCTAAAATTCTGTCATTCTAGGAACTGATTCATTACAAAGCTTCAAGTAATTACTGCAACAGGATAGAGTTGTCAATATTAGCAGGGTTTTTTTTAATATCTTTTTGCCCCTCTCCCCATTCCCCACCCCAGTCATGTAGGGTTTTTTTTTTCTTTCTGGTTCAGATGAAACTTTCTTCTTTACTTGGTGTATTGGTTGCCTATTGCTGTGTAACAAATTGCCCTAAAACTTAACAATTTAAAACAACAAACATCAATTATCTCACAAAGCGGAGGGAATCCTGGAAGAGCTTAACTATGTGTCTCTGGCTCAGGACATCTCAAGTTATCACGCGGCTGTTGGCAGGAAGTTTTAGTTCCTAATCATGTGGGTCTCCCAATAGGACTACTTGTGACATGGTTTCCCCCAGAGTGAACGATCTTTGAGAGACAGCCAGACAGAGTCAGCAAGCAAGTACACAGACATGCCACAGTTTTTGTTTTTGTTTTTTTTTAAATAAATTTATGTATTTATTTTTGGCTACATTGGGTCTTCGTTGCTGCGTGGGCTTTCTCTAGTTGCAGTGAGTGGGGGCTACTCTTTGTTGTGGTGCACGGGCTTCTCATTGCGGTGGCTTCTCTTGTTGCGGAGCATGGGCTCTAGGCGCGCGGGCTTCAGTACTTGTGGCACGTGGGCTCAGTAGTTGTGGCTTGTGGGCTCTAGAGCTCAGGCTCCGTAGTTGTGGTGCATGGGCTTATTTGCTCCAAGTCATGTGGGATCTTCCCGGACCAGGGACCAGGGTTTGAACCCGTGTCCCCTGTGTTGGCAGGCAGATTCTTAACCACTGTGCCACCAGGGAAGTCCTGCCATAGTCTTTTTACAACCTAATCCCTAAGGTGACAACTCAAGGCTTCTGTCAAATTCCTTTCTCTACTAGCAGCTCATTGAGTCCAGCCCACACTCAGGGGGCAAGCAATGAGCTCCATCTCTAGAGGAATGAGCTCCACATTCTTGAAAATGTCTTTAAAACCACCCGACTTGACTAAATATTCTTAGCCTTCTGTTTGTTTGTTTGTTTTGAGTTTATGAAAGCCATTTCTGCATGAGTTGAAATATGAAGTTTCATTTTTACTAGAAAAATTTTGAGATTGTGAACTAAATTTTAGTTATGAACCAAATTCTCACTCTTCTCAAATTTGACTACAGGGTTATCCTTGCTTTGAGGCAAACTTGGAATTACCAAAAACTTTATAACTAACAGAATTGTTCTTACTTCTAAATGAATATACATGGAAGAGCACTCGAGACTGATTAATTTCATTATCACTTTACACTGATAGTCAGAATATACCAGACTTCTGGGACAAGGAAAAAACCACTACTTAAAAGAGAATGCTTGCCAACCTAACAATGAATAATTCTGGGTTTTAATGTTAATTTACTTTTGTTAATTTACAGTGGGTAGTAAAATGGTTAATTGCTACTCTTATCAATATCTGTTCTTTCAAGAAGGTTTACTGAGAAGTGGAAATATTACTGCTGGTCATGAGGTTTTTGTTTGCTCTGGGATTAGTAAGGTAAAGAGAACCAAAGGCCAGTTGTAGAATCTGTGTGATATTATATGTTATCCTGACATGTTATTAGATGAAGGCTTTGCTAAATCTTTTTAAAAGAAGCTGGTAGAAGTCCCTTGTTTAGCTTTCCTTTTAAAAAACTATTTTCCGGGCTTCCCTGGTGGCGCAGTGGTTGAGAGTCCGCCTGCCGATGCTAGGGGACATGGGTTCGTGCCCCAGTCCAGGAGGATCCCACATGCTGCAAAGTGGCTGGGCCCGTGGGCCATGGCCGCTGAGCCTGTGCGTCCGGAGCCAGTGCTCCGCAACGGGAGGGGCCGCGGCGGTGAGAGGCCCGCGTACTGAAAAAAAAAACAAAAACAAAACAAACAAAAAAACTATTTTCCAATGTCATAAAATAAATCTATTATATTTTTTATCAAGGCAACAATGGAGATACAAGATTGTCATTTAGATGTTATAAATCTGAGAGGCTGTTAACCTTTTGGTTTCTTCTGAAATTATTGTGATTTTTAAATTTTTTTGTTCTACATTTTCTCTGCCATCACTGTATTTTCTTATACTAAACTGCTATTAGTATTTCCCACTATATAAGACCTGACCTGGGACTTTTCTCTTCAATAAATTGCCAGATTACAGAATATTTTCACATAGATATATTTAAACTGTTTAAAAAATGATGCTCTGACCAGACAAAGAAAACAAACTTATGCTTACAAAGGAGGAAGGGCAGTGGGGGTAGGGGGAGATAAATTAGGAGTTTGGGATTAACAGATACACACTACTGTATATAAAATAGACAAAACAGCAAGGACCTACTGTATAGCACACGGAACTATATTTAATATCAAGTAATACCCTATAAAGGAAAAGAATCTGAAAAAGAATATATATATATATATATATAAACACAAAACTGAATCACTTTGTTGTACACCTGAAATTAACACAACGTTGTACATCAACTATACTTCAATTAAAAAAAAAATTCAGGGACTTCCCTGGTGGCACAGTGAATAAGAATCTGTGCTCCCAATGCAGGGGGCCCAGGTTTGATCCCTGGTTAGGGAACTAGATCCCAAATGCATGCCACAACTAAGAGTTCACATGCCGCAACTAAGAGTTCACATGCTGCAACTAAGGAGCCAGCCTGCCGCAACAAAGACCCCATGCAACCAAATAAATAAATAAATATTTTTAAAATTTTTCAGAAAAAAAAAAAAAGATGCTCTGTGAGGGCAGCAAAAAAGAGTAATTCCAGACCCTCATTTGCTTTTGCATTGGTGGGTCCATGGTCTTCTTCCCATTGAGGTGATCACTTACTTTCTACAGAGGTGGGCACTCAGTACCTCAGAAGCCAGCCAGTTCCATTTTTGGATGCCTATCATTGTTTTCTATAGAAAATTCACCTTTAAATAGACTCCTATCTACCTCCCTGCTCTTTTAACTGGCTGCTTCTATTCCACCCTCTGGAGCTACACTGCATGGTCTCATTCCTCTTCTCTGTGACTTCAATTGCTTCCAATATTCTTTTCTTTTCCTTGTTGAACAGTGTTTGTCACCTCCCTAAGCCTGAACACCAGAACACATCAATGTAGTTTAAATTCACACTCACTTCTCTTTTCCTTGTTGAACGGTTTTTTTGTTTGTTTGTCTTTTGGTGTTTTTTTTTTTTTTTTGCGGTACGGGGGCCTCTCACTGTCGTGGCCTCTCCCGTTGCGGAGCACAGGCTCCGGACGCGCAGGCTCAGCGGCCACGGCTCACGGGCCCAGCCGCTCCGCGGCATGTGGGATCTTCCCGGACCGGGGCACGAACCCGCGTCCCCTGCATCGGCAGGCGGACTCTCAACCACCGCGCCACCAGGGAAGCCCTGTTGAACAGTTTTTGTTCTTGCAGTGGTTCCTCATGTGTAAGGTTTTCTAGAGCCTCTTCGGATTCATCAGGCTCCCAGTTTTCAATAGTGAACTTTCAGGAACCCCGTTCCCAACAAAGAGTTTGGTCAGACAGACCCGAGTCTGCCCCTGGCCTGACCACACACCGGTCCGACCTCTTGGAGTGATAATGTCTTATCAACAAATGTGAGGCACTAAACAGGACACGACCCAAAGCTTGTTGCGTGGAATAAGTGGGATCATGCGAAGCATTTGGCTCGTTACCTGGTATGGATTAAGCATGTAGTTAATGTCAGCCACGTACGTAATTTAAACATACAATCCTACATTTATCAGTATAGGGTGAGAAAAAATTGTCACCTCCCTAAACCTGAATACCAGAATACTACCACAGAAGTTTTAGTTCGTATTAACTTTTTTAGCACCCTCATCATACGCGGCTGATTCACACTGAGATCATCAAAACTCCTAAATCTTTTTTCCATGTGCTTCTAGTCGACCACATCTTTCTCATCTGTACTTGTGGAGTTTTTGCTTGTTTTATTGTTGCTATTCTTAATGTGGTTTTTATTATTTATCCTTATTCACTTCTAACCATTTAAGCACTGCTGATCATCTCAGCCTATGGAGATCATTCTGGATTCTGTGCTCACTCTACTTCCCAGCTGCATGGAACTATTGGAAAGCCCAGTTGCTGTGTGCATCCCTGCCTCTGAGACCTTGCAAGTATATTCTTTGCCAAAAAGAACAGCCTCATTCCTCACACCTCCATGCCGGGGAGCAGCTGCAAAAAGCTCCTAGTGAGCTGCAGGCTTGCCATGGTGCTCAAAGCTTCCGGGAATCCTCGGGTCGGTCCACTTTCTTGTGAATGCCAAAGGCAGCTGCCATGTGTTCCGTGGTGGCCACTTTTCACACAGAGTCTGCCCAGTAAAACTGTGGCTTATGTCTCTTATTCCAGGCTCCTAAGTCCTCTTATCCATCCTCCACAGTGCTGCCCAAATGATCAGTCAAAGGTATAAATCTGGTCATGAGGCTCTCTGACCCATCAAAGCTCCCTCCGAGCATTGGCACACCAAGACCACACAGTCCAGAGCCTGCCAACCTGCGGCCTCCTGTCCTGCTGTTCCGTTGGCTTCCCGGTGCTCCCCTCCCCGTCTCCTTCATGTCTCCTCCTGGTCAATATCACTGCATCTTTCAAGACTTGGCCCAAGTGTTGCCTCATTTAAAGAATCTTCTGCAGGACCCCATCCCCTCCCTCCCCTCCGCATTCTAAGCGAGGTGCTCCAAGAGCATCTTGGGTCCTTATCACAAAGTTTTACGATTGTGCGTTAGTCGTTTTTCCATATGCATCTGCCCTCACTGGGCTGGAATGTTCTCAAGTGCAGGAATGATATCTTTGATGGCAGTGCAGTAGGAACTCTTGTGAGCAAGACACAGAAACTCAATTTTGCTGCCTAGATTGCTTTCCCCCCTATGGCCCAAAATTTTATTGAAATCTCCTTTCCTCTTTAAATTCTTGAGACAAAGTATAAACCAAAGATAGTCTGGACAGTAAGAGTTCATCTAAAATAAATTCTGTCCAAAGCAGTTATGATCCCAAATAAAACTTTAATCTTCTTAAAATTCCTCAGAAAATATTGTACACTGAGGGGAAGTTTTCTTAAAATGCCCTCATTAATTAGTTTCCTTAGCAAATATTTACTGAGACCGCACTGTTTGCTGAGCCCTGAAATAAGCACTGGGTGCCAGGGTGAGGGGTGAAACCAAGTCTTTGTCCTCATGGGATTCAGAGTCTTGTGAGAGACCAGATGCTAAACAAGAAAAAACAATAACGAAATACTAGAATACGAAGTGCCAGTTATTTGACAAATGCTGGGCCTTGCTGTAGAAACTACCTGTGGAACCTGTGTAGATAACGCGGTCTGAGTTGGCCTCACAAACATAGTAACATATAAACTGAGTCCAAATGTGTAAGAAGAAACCAGCCACACAAAGAGTGTTCTTAGTAGAGCAAAGGGCATGCATGAGGTCCCAAAGTGGAAGAAACTTGGAGAAATAGAAAGAAAGCCTGTGTGGCTGCCACCTAGAAAGTGCCGGTGAAGCTATGGGAGCAGAGGTTGAGACATGATCCAATTTATATTTTTAAAGACGTGTGAAGAATAGGAGGAAATCTTTGGGGTCTAGGGTTAAGTAAAGAGTTCTTAGTTCTTAGACACTAAAAGCCTAATCCATAATAGGAAAAATTGATAAATCGGACTTTAACAAAATGAAAAGCTTTCATTCTGCAAAGGTCCTGTGACAAGGATGAAAAGACAAGCTACAAACAAGGAGAAAGTATTTGCAAATCACATATCAGACAAAGGATTGGTATCTAGACTATATAAAGAGCTCTCAAAACTCAACAGTAATAAACCCAAACAAGCCGATTTAGAAAATGAGCAAAATAGGTGAACAGACATTTTGCTGAGGAGGATATATGCAGATGGCAGATAAGCACATTTCAAAAAGATGCTCAAAATCATTAACCATCAGGGAAATGCAAATTAAAACCACAATGAAGGGGACTTCCCTGGTGGCGCAGTGGTTAAGAATCTGCCTGCCAACACAGGGGACACGGGTTCGAGCCCTGGTCCGGGAAGATCCCACATGCCGCGGAGCAAATAAGCCTGTGTGCCACAGTTACTGAGCCTGTGCTCTAGAGCCCACGTGCCACAACTACTGAGCCTGAGTGCCACAACTACTGAAGCCTGCGTGCCTACAGCCAGTGCTCTGCAACAAGAGAAGCCACGACAATGAAAAGCCCGCACACTGCAATGAAGAGTAGCCCCTGCTCGCCGCAACTAGAGAAAGCCCATGTGCAGCAGTGAAGACCCAAGGCAGCCTAGAAAAATAAATTTATTTTTTATTTAAAAAATGCAATGAAGTATTGCTACAAATCTATCAGAATGGCTAAACTAAAACATAGTGACAGGACTTCCCTGGTGGTGCAGTGGTTAAGTATCCGCCTGCCAATCAGGGGACACAGGATCAAGTCCTAGTCCGGGAAGATTCCACATGCCATGGAGCAATTAAGCCCGTGTGCCACAACTACTGAGCCCGTGTGCCTATAGCCCATGCTCGGCAAGAAAGAGAAGCCACCACAATGAGAAGCCCGCGCACCTCAGTGAAGAGTAGGCCCCGGCTCACTGCAACTAGAGAAAGCCCGTGCACAGCACTGAAGACCCAATGCAGCCAAAAATAAATAAATAAATTTATTTTTAAAAAAGCCAAAAACATAGTGACAACAGCAAATGCTGACAAGAATGTGGAGAATCTGGATCACTCATACATTGCTGATGGGTCTGTAAAATGGTGCAGCCACTCTGGAAAACAGTTTGGCAGTTTCTTAAAAAACTAAACCTGCAACAATCATATGACTCAGCAATTTTACTCTTGGTCATCTATCCCAGAAAAATGAAAACTTATGCTGACACAACAACCTATAGATGAATGTTCATAGCAGCTTTATCTGTAATAGCCCCAAACTGGAAACAACCCAGATGTCTTTCAGTGGGTGAATGGTTAAACAAACCAGAGTACATGCATACCATGGATACTACTCAACAGTGAAGGGGAATTAACTTCATACAAAAGCTTGAACGAATCTCCAGGGAATTATGCTGAGCAGAAAAAAAAAGCTAAAAGTTTATATACTGTATGATTCCATTTATGTAATATTCTTGAAATGAAAAAAGTTTAGGAATAAAGAGCAGATTAGTGGTTGCCCAGAGTTAAGGAAAGAGAATAGAGGGAAGGAGGAAGGTGGGTGTGGTTATGAAAGGGCAACCAGAGGGATCCTTGTGATGGACGGTGGTGGTAGATACACATAAGATAAAACCGTATAGAATGGGGCTTCCCTGGTGGCGCAGTGGTTGAGAG
>NC_041228.1:56940514-56944655 GCF_002837175.3 Physeter macrocephalus | reverse complement strand
GCTGAGCCTGCGCGTCCAGAGCCTGTGCTCCGCAACGGGAGAGGCCGCAAGAGTGAGAGGCCCTCGTACTGCAAAAACAAACAAACAAACAAAAAACAAAACTGTATAGAATGAAATACACACACACACACACACACACGAGTACAAGTAACTCTGGGGAAATCTGAATAAAGCTGGTGGATCATATCAATGTCAATATCTTGGTTGTGATGTTGTATTATAATTTTGTAAGATGTTACCATTGAGTGAAACTGAGTAAAGGGTACACAGCATCTCTCTGTGTTATTTCTTACAAACTGCATATGAGTCTACAATTATCTCAATAAAAATGTCAATGAAAACAAAATCTCAGGAATTCCCTGGTGGTCCAGTGGTGCTTTCACTGCCAAGGGGTGGGTTCGATCCCTGGTTGGGTAGCTAAGATCCCACAGGCCTGGCAGGGGCGGAGCAGGGTGCGGGGTGGAGTGGGGAATCTCTGGTGAGACTGGATTGGATGGAGTTGAGTGAGGGCGGGAGCAGTTAGAGTGGCAGCCGGGGACGTGGGTTAAGAGGCATCTGCAGTGGAGACGATGACTTAGAGCGTGTGGGCTGGTGGGGGAGTGGCAGTGGAGAGGAAGAAAACTGGGTTTGCTGTGAACTCTGTAGAGTCTAGCCCTCTGACATTTGAATGTAATTTTCCTAGAGAGCTTCCCAAATCCCCAAATTTTCAAGAACCATAACATAATAAGGATGTCAATATCAATTACGTATGCTTAAAAATTCATTGATATCGCTTAGTCTCTTGGGCCACGGTACAAAAACAAGAACAGGGCTTCCCTGGTGGCGCAGTGGTTGAGAGTCCGCCTGCCGATGCAGGGGGCACGGGCTTCCCTGGTGGCGCAGTGGTTGAGAGTCCGCCTGCCGATGCAGGGGACACGGGTTCGTGCCCCGGTCCGGAAGGATCCCACACGCCGCGGAGCGGCTGGGCCCATGAGACATGGCCGCTGAGCCTGCGCGTCCGGAGCCTGTGCTCCGCAACGGGAGAGGCCACAGCAGTGAGAGGCCCGCGTCTCCTTGTAAATGGACTCTGGCATCAGGCCTCACTACCGGCCCTACCTCACCAGCCCAATCAGCTCCAAACCCAGTGCTGTACTCAGGACCCCGCCCCTCTCCATCTTGACCTTGGATGACAAGGGGATAAAGAAGACGGCAGGGGCGGGGCTTACTTCCCCTTTCCCAAGTTCCCCCAACCACGTCACCTCATACACACACCACACCCTCTTCTCATTCCTTGTGTCTTCTTCCCACCCCATCCCTGTACCTGAGATTAAATACCATACCTTCAAAATCACACGCTTTCTGCACAAGACTTCTGAGGCACTTTTACAAGAAACATTACATTTCTGAATACGAAAGGCCTATTTGACTACTGTTTCCCTGTGGTGTGATAAAATGTCTTTTGCCCAGAAAGGCCTTCAGAGCCATGAGCAATAAGTTAAGATCTAAACAAGGTCCTAGTTCCAAAAGATAGGAGATAACTCAAAGGAAGTAAACTACAATTCTAAAGCAAATGTTAAAAAGAAAAAAAAGTAAATGATAAACAAGGAAGATACAATATTTATCTATATTGATTATTTTAAGAACACTAAAAATGAGGATCATCAAGTGGTGTAGCTGTGAAATATCACAGATTGTGACTGTTTCCTCATCATTGGTTCATAGTGAGTTGAATTTTGAGGGACGCTCTAGACATCTGGCCCTTGGTAACTTCCATCGTGGCTTTCAAATCAGGCCAAAAGGAAGGAGGGAGGTGATGAGGTCCAGAATGTTCCTGATAAAGACTGAAACGGACAGTTCATTTGGAGGGTCCAAATGGCCCCTTCTCCACGGCATCCCCAAGTGATCAGGTACAGAAGACATCAGCTCTAGGAGAGCTAAGTACTTAGGAATCACTGGCAAAGTTTGACAGATATTAAAAATTCCAATATCAACAGGCTGACAGCTGACTTACGGTTTTGGGAGATTTAAAACTGAGAAGAAGGTTCAGAAGTGAGCCAGATATCCAGATTCTTCGGAGTGGGAAGGAATATCACATTTGAAATGGAGTGGGAGGTGATAGAAACACCAGGAATGAGAATCCTGAGGGAGCATGATTAGAGGTAAAAAGATAAAAATAAAACACACAATCGTATTAGGTACTGAAAACGCAAGATAAAGCTTAAGAAAACCCACATCTATTTGTTTCATGATAATTCACTGTTTTAGCCACTTCTTTATTCTTGGAAAATGTACTTTGAAAAAGATTTCCTCTGGAGCATAATGTAGGTGAAGGTATGGACACAGTTTTTTCACCTGTTAGGTATTTTACTTAAAGCTGCTGTTTCAGGAGTTCCCTGGTGGCCGAGTGGCTAGGACTCACTACTGTGTCAACGACTGTGGTCGGGGTTCAGTCCCCGGTAGAGGAACTGAGACGACACAGGTTGCATGGTGTGGCCAAAGTATACGAAAGGTGCTGTTTCTCCCTATTCTTCTGTCTTTTTGTCCACATACTAAAAAAGTCATTTAAATATCACTTAAATTTTTAAACCCTAGGTAAAATTTTAAGTAGCCTTATTCTTTAACTCCAAGCTGACACGCCCTTTCTTTGTGAAGTCTTCCTAAGAGAACGTGTCTTCTCCTTGGCGCCCCACTTCTTCATTAGACGGTAAATATTTGCTTCCTCATCTGACCCCTTCTTTTGTCACAGTGGGAACTGTGAGGGCCTTTTCCACCTTCCACTGAGATAAGTCCAGTACCTGTAACATAGTAGGACTCAAGAAAAGTCTGTTGAATAAAAGAGAAGCTAGAGAAGTACCCAGTGGGACAGATATTAAAATCATTAGGTCTTCTGGTCACATGGATTGCAAAGCCCGTGACAAAGTTCCAGAAGAAGAAGGTCTCATTGGTCTCGTTTATCGTTTTATCATTTGCATGCCAGCTTCTAGAAAATACTGAAGAATGACTTTTAGCTAAGGCGGCAGTACTGAGCCTCTGTATGACTGCGGGATAATGACCTGACAACCACATCCATCCTATGGAGCTTCCTGAGCAGTTTGTATATTGTCATTAAGCAGAAGAACAAGCTCTTCTCATTGCAGCATGGCAAAAGTATTCACCTCACCCAGGGTCACTGCTTTAAGCTATAAGCTGATAGGTCCCACTAAAATCTGCTCTGGGGGAACTTGGCTGGACATGGATATTCAGAACATGAAACACACAAAAGCCGTAAAATACGTAAATATATATACATATAAACAATCTCAAACTTAAGGAAAATTTGCAAGTACAGCACAAGAAACATTTTTTCCTTACCCATTTGAGAATAAATGGCTGACGCTATGCCCCACTACTCTCCCATACTTTAGTGTGTATTTCCTACAAATGAAGACATTCTCCTACATAACTACAATATAGCAGGAAAATCAGGAAATTAGTATTGGTACTTTAATAAAATTCTCAGGCTCCATTCAAGTTCCTCCAATGGTCCCAATCATGTACTTGGTAAGAAAAAGGTGCAGTCTTAAATCCAGGTCTTGCAAAACAGACACCGAATTTAGTTATCATCTCTCCTTAGTTTCCTGCCATCTGAACAGTTCCCAACCTTTCCTTGACTGTCATAGCCATGACACTTTTGATGTTTACGGGCCATTTATTTTGTAGAATGTTCTTCCGTTTGGGTTTGTCGGATATTTCTTCATGATTAGGTGCCTGTTATATATCTTGGGCAGGAGTATCACAGAAGTGATGATGTGTTCTCATTTTATCCTATTCAATCGACACATCATGTGCGTTTGTACCATTATTGGTGATGTTAACTTTGATCACTTAAGTTCTTGTCTGCTTGGCTTCTGCAGGGTGGAATTACTTCTTTTTCCCCCATTGTAATTAATAAATATTTTGTAAGGAGGTTTTTGAGATTATGTAAATATCATTCCGCATCAATTTATTATTACTATTAATTTATTCACTATTTTTTATGTTTCTTATAATGGTGCAATTACATAATTGTTTCAATAGGTTAAGTGATCTGCCTAATCTTTTTTTTTTTTTTTTTTTTGTGGTATGCGGGCCTCCTTCTGTTGTGGCCTCTCCCGTTGCGGAGCACAGGCTCCGGACGCGCAGG
>NC_041228.1:56909975-56939811 GCF_002837175.3 Physeter macrocephalus | reverse complement strand
ATAGTGGCTGTATCAATTTACATTCCCACCAACAGCGCAAGAGGGTTCCCTTTTCTCCACACCCTCTCCAGCATTTATTGTTTGTAGATTTTTTGATGATGGCCATTCTGACTGCTGTGAGGTGATACCTCATTGTAGTTTTGACTTGCATTTCTCTAATGATTAGTGATGTTGAGAATCCTTTCATGTGTTTGTTGCCAATCTGTATATCTTCTTTGGAGAAATGTTTATTTGCGTCTTCTGCCTATTCACTAATTTCTTTGATACCTGTATGAACTCACAGCTTCCTGTGTTATTCAATGCATTATAGTCTGCTACTATCATTATTTATTTTGTTGCTGAAATTGCCCCAGATTTGGGGAGCCCCTGCAAGGTGGCCTCTGTGGCACCATCATTCTTTGAGCACTTCTTTATTTCAGCCTCAACAGGAGGTTCCAGGCTCATCTTGTACTTTCCCCACCCCAATACCAAAGTTAACCACTTCTCCAAAGGCCTCTGAAGAATGGTACTTAGAAACCGAGATCTGAATGCTACATGTACTCAATGCTATTGGGGTATAACTGCTTCTAGATCTTCTCAGTGGACAAAACTAGGAATATATGTATTTGAATCTCTCTCTCTCTTTCTCCCTCTCTCTCTCAGTCTACTAAAAACTGTGAGTTCATGCCCCATATCTCCAATTCTAGCCCAATACCATTATCCTTAATATTTTCTTACTTGATCAGTCCCTCTGTAGGTAAGGATTCTCCTAGAGCTGACACAACTACATTCATCCAGGGTGGATGCCCTCTTCGACAGCCCTATGCAAGGCAGTCTATGAGTACCACCCCGGGGGTGAGAAGGATACCCTTCTCACCTTGCTTAGGCTCTGACACCCCACCTACACCACTGCGAATCTACTCTTGCACCCACACACTATGCAGTCTTTCTCAGTCCCACCTAGTAACTTTCAGACTAAGCTGAGTATGGCTTGATTCCTCGTCTCTGTGCTGTGTCTGTGACACCCCCCCCCCTTTTTTTTGGCCGCACCATGCAGCAGGCAGGATCTTAATTCCCTGAACAAGGATCCAACTCGCGCCCCCTGCAGTGGAAGAGCGGAGTCTTAACCGCTTGACGTCCAGGGAAGTCCCTGTCTGTGACCTCTTGCTTTCTAGGTAGGCATCTTAATATAAACTATGGCTCCGGGCTACAACTTTTGTCAGCCTCCTCTCAGGAACAATGAAACCCCATTCCAGTCCAGGGCTTTAAGCTGTGGATCTCACACTCTTCCACTGCCTGAAATGAGGCATCTTTTTCTTTTTTTTGCGGTACGCGGGTCTCTCACTGCCGCGGCCCCTCCCGTTGCGGAGCACAGGCTCAGTGGCCATGGCCCACGGGCCCAGCCGCTGCGCGGCATGTGGGATCCTCCCGGACCGGGGCACGAACCCGTGTCCCCTGCATGGGCAGGCGGACTCTCAACCACGGCGCCACCAGGGAAGCCCTGAAATGAGGCATCTTTATTCCCCGTTGCCCCACAAGGATCACACTTGCGGCCTGGCCTGCTTCCTTGCAGACCCAGAGCATGTCAAGCCACAGCTCCATCATGCCCACTGCTCTAAGTTTTCTCCTCTTTGTGGCCCCTAAATATTGAACTCTTGTGTGGGTACAGTCATATCTTTACCGTTTTTGTGCTTTACCTAACATTGCTATGTAATTTGAATACAGAAAACTAGACAGAATCTGGGAAGAGTTAAGAAATGGGAGAGATTTTTTTTGTAACTTTGAACAGGATGATAATAAAAGTATAGAAAGGATCATAAAAAGTTAAAGTGCCAAAATCCTTTTAAGAAGGATTTAAGAAGCAGCATGGAATTTGACTCCTTTGTTGCATTTACATTATTAAGATTAGAGTGCTATGTGAGAGAGTGAGAGGGCCACTGGTAAGGGGCTTCCAGAGTCTGGCCCTCAGCTTTGCAGGATGGGACTGTGCACCCAGAGCTGATAGGCTCTCAGACCTACACCAACCCAACCTCAGTGGCTTCGTCATGATGCTGACAAAGGTAAAACTTTGGGCCCACTCACTTGCACTCATCCCTTCCAATGCCCTGGAAGCAATTTTATGTTTGCCATTTTGTATTCTTTTTCTCAAAGAGAGACCTCCCTAATTGTAAAAAAAAAAAAAAAAAAGAGATTCAGGTCTCATAAATTCTGGATCTGTCCCTGCAAGGGACTAATGGTTCCATCAGAATGCAAATTTCCAGGGAAAGGAGGTCATTTTCTAAGAGAGAATTCCCCTTACCAGTAGATAGAGGTGCTAGGAGGCTGAATTCATCTTCAGAAAGTAGCTTAGGTTGCTTAGCCAGTGAAAAGAGATGGGTGGTCTTGGGGGTTAGCTTATGCAGACCATGTAAATTTCAAAGCTATTCTCACCCACCTACAGAGTGTGTCTATAATTCCTGTATGGCCTGTTCAGTGCATATGACTGTCTCTTTCCAAGAACATATTTGATTAACTCTGCCCCAAATCTTACTTACTGGCTTTTTCTTTTTTTAAGATTCCATATATATCACCTTCTGCCAGTTTTAACATATTCCTTCCTTGTTAGGGTATAATATAGTTGATTAGGTAAACAGCTTTCAAGACTCATCCACCCTGGTTGCCACTTGATAAAATCTGATTGTTCCTTAATCCCCTCAACTTTATATTCACAGGTCATCTTTTAGGGTGGGTTCATTTTATCCCTCCCTCTACAGCTTTGCTGCTCCCAGGTTAGTTCTCTGAAGGTCACCTTGTTTCCAGATGATAGGATCACCTCTCTATTGTTCCCACCCATTGACTTGTATAGTCAGAGCCAGCATGACATTAAGTCTTGCAACTCTACAACGATTTGAAACTAATAATAGTTACATAATTTAACACTTAAAACAAATCTTATAGAAAGTAGACACGTTGAAAACTTCTCCCTTTGTTACCTTACTGGGAGAGCTTCTAGAAATCTTAAGGCAATTAAGTTATATAGGCACAAGCAGAAGAACTATTTTGCATTTTCCTTAAGTGAGACTTCAAGTGATAGGGATTAATGTTACCGCAGACAACCACTGCTTTAGATAACAAGGCACAGAGAGCAGTGTACATAAAGCAGTAACGGTAGAAGACTTGCCTTCCAGGAGCTTAAATCTAACTCAAGAAGAAAAATATAAATGAAACATGATCTTGAAGTTATTTTAAAATTACAAATAATTATAAATGATTATTGGAGATAAACCAAGGAAGTGAAACCTGAAAGAAATGAGTATAAAAACAATGATGACAATGGCTGCCACTTATTGAAGGCCTGCTGTGTGATACCCCCGGGGTGGTACTCATAGTATCTACATTTTATGGATGAAGAAATCAAGGCTCTGAGAGATCTATTCAAGATCACATGGCTAGTAAAAAGGAGAGTTATGGTTCAAATCATTACTCCACAGGGGCTGGGCAAGGGTTTGGAGAAAAGCAATCTAGTGAACAAAGGCACCCTAGGATGACCAGGCTGATTTAGCTGGAGGTCAGAATTCAAGTGGAAAGCAAGGAGGCCGAGGAAAGGAAAGAGAAGGGGTGGGCTGGCAGCAGAGAGTAGGACGGGGCTGAGGGAGTCCCATAAATTTAGCCCTTTGGAGCTGAGGTGATAAGCATGCAAGAATCTACCAGGGAGTTGTCCTATTCTCTTACAGGGTTTTACAGACCTGGAATCTAAAGACCTGGTGGTAAATGGAACAGTCTTTGCAACAAGGAGTCTACATGAATATTTACCCATAATCTAAGTGGTGCCTAGAGAAACAGTAAACAAAGAGAGTAAAGCAAGATGGTAACAGTGTGGCATAAGAGCTATGAATGCAACAAACAGGGTGACAATAGAGTAACTGCTCAGGGAATCAACATTAGACAGGGAGATGTTGGTCCCAAGGGCGATCTTTTAGCCACACCTATTCACTTACGTAAACAGCAAATACTAATGAATTTCGGTAACTTTTTCTGAAATGCAGAGAGTGAAGTATTTATATATACATATGTATATATATACACACGTATATAAATGTACTTCTAAATATACTTCATGAAACGACAAAAGTGTCTCCTACTTTTACAAGTGTTTCCTCTTATAAAACTAGCTATAAGAAATATGCCTTGAAGAGTATCAAAAAGAATATAAACTGAATTCAAAGTCTATGATTTTGCAGGGAAGTTTCCAATTAGAGCAGAAATATTTGAAACACATTCTGAAAGACTTAGAGAATGGTGGTGTTATAAGGCAATGTTTTCATTTAAAAATATAAACACTGAGTTTGAAAACTGCTGGCTTCACTAGATTTGTAAGTGAGGGTTGTGCCATCAGAGAATGATCCCAGGGGTATCTGAAATTCCTACAAACTCCAGGAAACTCAAATGCCTCTCCAGCATGTATCCTGAAGGAAGTTATCTTCCTAAAAGCAGAACACTCTCAGGTGTAGATATTCAGATCCCATGCTCAGAGAGCACAACATGAAAGGTCACAGTTATGAAAAAGGTCACATTCTTTTTTTCATTAAAGTAACACTGACCACTACCGCAACAACAGAGAAGAGACGATTGACAGCAGAGGTGGTTATACCACGTGGTTAAAGCAGCTTAAGTTTCCGGACCCACCCCCAACCCCTACATTCACACGGCTCCCCTTCCAAGGTCCTACAAGGGGCCCCTAGCAATGTATCCTCAAGGTCATATATTTTTGAAAACTTAGAGAAAGAGAGAGATTCAAATTCTCTTTCTTAAAGAGGGGCCCCTATACTGTATAAATTTCAGGTTCCAAACCCTGGATCCTCCTGATACCCACCTTGTACCACACACTACGCTCAGTGTTGGAGATAAAAAAGATGAACAAGACACACTCTCTCCTGGGGAGCAGCTCCGTGTAAAAGCAAGACAAGAAAACCAATTACAGTGGGACACCTGCTTGGTTATGGATTGTGCAATGGGAAAAAAGGCCCAAGGGATGCTCTTTTATTGTTGTTATTAGTCTTTTCACTAAAATTGTTAACTTATTCGCTTTCTTTTACTAAGTGAAGAGTGCCCATTACAGTCCAATGATAAAGAAATGTAGAAACAAACAGTTAAAAACCTCTATAGAGATCTCTATTACCCTCCAGGCCCGATGAAATGCCTCATGTCACGAAGATATGCACCCGAGGCTCTTTTGGATGCTTACGACTTTGTAGCACTCGCATGACACTTAAAGTAACATAGGAACATGGGACTGGTCAGGAGAACTGAAAACAGGAGAACTGAAAACTGAAAAGGTATTCAGGTCTTGGCAATTAATCCTTAAGGTTCACATGTAAGAACATTAGGAGATAAGAATGGGGAAAGAGGCAGGGCTGTGGGCCTGGAGTTCCAGATGGGGAACTCTAGACTCAACTCCAGATGGTTTCTCTGCAGAGCATCAGTGTAAATAAGCACTGCTTTAGAATAGCAGTTGTGGGACTTCCCTGGTGGCGCAGTGGTTAAGAATCCGCTGGCCAATGCAGGCGACACAGGTTCAAGCCGTTTCCAATTAGAGCAGAAATATTTGAAACACATTCTGAAAGACTTAGAGAATGGTGGTGTTATAAGGCAATGTTTTCATTTAAAAATATAAACACTGAGTTTGAAAACTGCTGGCTTCACTAGATTTGTAAGTGAGGGTTGTGCCATCAGAGAATGATCCCAGGGGTATCTGAAATTCCTACAAACTCCAGGAAACTCAAATGCCTCTCCAGCATGTATCCTGAAGGAAGTTATCTTCCTAAAAGCAGAACACTCTCAGGTGTAGATATTCAGATCCCATGCTCAGAGAGCACAACATGAAAGGTCACAGTTATGAAAAAGGTCACATTCTTTTTTTCATTAAAGTAACACTGACCACTACCGCAACAACAGAGAAGAGACGATTGACAGCAGAGGTGGTTATACCACGTGGTTAAAGCAGCTTAAGTTTCCGGACCCACCCCCAACCCCTACATTCACACGGCTCCCCTTCCAAGGTCCTACAAGGGGCCCCTAGCAATGTATCCTCAAGGTCATATATTTTTGAAAACTTAGAGAAAGAGAGAGATTCAAATTCTCTTTCTTAAAGAGGGGCCCCTATACTGTATAAATTTCAGGTTCCAAACCCTGGATCCTCCTGATACCCACCTTGTACCACACACTACGCTCAGTGTTGGAGATAAAAAAGATGAACAAGACACACTCTCTCCTGGGGAGCAGCTCCGTGTAAAAGCAAGACAAGAAAACCAATTACAGTGGGACACCTGCTTGGTTATGGATTGTGCAATGGGAAAAAAGGCCCAAGGGATGCTCTTTTATTGTTGTTATTAGTCTTTTCACTAAAATTGTTAACTTATTCGCTTTCTTTTACTAAGTGAAGAGTGCCCATTACAGTCCAATGATAAAGAAATGTAGAAACAAACAGTTAAAAACCTCTATAGAGATCTCTATTACCCTCCAGGCCCGATGAAATGCCTCATGTCACGAAGATATGCACCCGAGGCTCTTTTGGATGCTTACGACTTTGTAGCACTCGCATGACACTTAAAGTAACATAGGAACATGGGACTGGTCAGGAGAACTGAAAACAGGAGAACTGAAAACTGAAAAGGTATTCAGGTCTTGGCAATTAATCCTTAAGGTTCACATGTAAGAACATTAGGAGATAAGAATGGGGAAAGAGGCAGGGCTGTGGGCCTGGAGTTCCAGATGGGGAACTCTAGACTCAACTCCAGATGGTTTCTCTGCAGAGCATCAGTGTAAATAAGCACTGCTTTAGAATAGCAGTTGTGGGACTTCCCTGGTGGCGCAGTGGTTAAGAATCCGCTGGCCAGTGCAGGCGACACAGGTTCAAGCCCTGGTCCAGGAAGATCCCACATGCCGTGGAGCAACTAAGCCCGTGTGTCACAACTACTGAGCCTGCGCTCTAGAGCCCGAGAGCCACAACTCCTGAGCCCACGCACCACAACTACTGAAGCCTGTGCAACTAGAGCCCGTACTCTGCAGCAAGAGAAGCCACTTCAGTGAGAAGCCCGCGCACCGCAGTGAAGAGTGGCCTCTGCTCACTACAACTCGAGAAAGCCCGTGCACAGCCGCGAAGACCCAACACAGCCAAAAATAAAATAAAGTAAATAAAATGGCAGTTGTGCCTAGAGCTGGATTTGGTGGTGTGGACACGGGCAGGGCAGGAAGGGCAGAGAGGAATGAGAGGCCTAGGGGCCTGAGTCCAGAGAGTAGCAGTGAAGTGAAAAGTAAGAGATGGGTATGAGAGACATCAGAAGATGTTCAAAATTGATTTGGATGTGATAGTGGGAGGGATAAGAAGGAAACTCATATTACTCTGTGGTTGGGTGGAGAATTCATAGTGGCAAAAATTAATAAGAACTCGAGCGGAAGACTGTCTGGTTTTGGGAGGAAGACAGTAAATTTGAGCTTGGTTTTGTTGCCTCTGAGATACCAGTAGGTCAAAAAAGTGGAAATGCCTAGTCCTTTGCTACCCGGAGTCAAGTGTGGTCCACAGAGCAGCAACCTTGGGATCACCAAGGAAATTATAAAAAATGCAGTGCTCTGAGTTGCAGACCTGCTGAATCCAAGCTGCGTCGTAAACCTCTACCTGTAAAGCCCTGTGTTCTGACTTGGTTCCAAACTGCTGTGGAATTCACCAAACTTCCTCTACTCTGAAGGTTAAAACTTCTAGGATTTAGGGCCTGTTGTATAGATGTGGTTAGTGCAAAGGAGCTGCAGAAAAGATAGATCTGTAAAGTTGTGTGGGACCCTTTAAAAACTTCTGCTTCTGAAGTACAGTGAAGCCAAACTGAACACCTGTGGACCATGTGTAGGGCTGTCAGGGCGGCTGACTCATCTGCCCATCCGTCAGCTGCATCACACATTTTCCTCTGTATTTAAGAGCAGTGATAATAACATCAAAGAGAACACAACTTACAGGGGTTTTAATGCACTTGTCAAATTGTAAGAGTTTGGGCATGGACAATAAGTGAGAATTTGAGTACACCACCATTATTATAAAATCAGGATCTCATTCTTCAAAAATCTCCATGTTTATAAATACTGATGTTTCCTTGTTAATTACATAGGTCAGTTCCTCAAGTTCACGACAACACAGACATCTGTGTGTAAGAAATCATCTCCTGATCTTACTGTAAAAATCATAACATGACATTTTCTAATATCCAGTTTATACAAAGGCATAGAAAATTATTTTCCTTTTCTTTGTTTTCAACTTCTCTGTTAACTGTTAGAAGAGTGTTTATATAACAATGCAATGCTACCCTTTAAATACTTGCAATATTATTGGACATGTCAGTTGAATGTGTTGGGAATGGGTTTTTAGGTAATTTGACTCTAAACAAAGTGAAATAATGCATTTAAAGAGTATGTAACTGGTAAAGACCATATGACAATATGCCACTATTATAAGATACATTCACACGGATGACTTTTGTGCTGAGACATAATCACTCAATTCTGATTGCCTACTATGTACCCAGAATTTGGTTAGGAATGTTACACATATAAATCCTTTATAAACACCTTAGAATCTCAATTTCACGGATTTCTTGGATGTTCGTATTTACCTGAAATCTTCAACAAGAGGGGAAAAAAAGTCAGAAGTGACATGAAGATGTGTAGAATGTGCAAAAGTAATATGTTTACCAGTGTAGTGAACTTCAAAAGAAGCTGTAAATGAAATGCCACTGCTCCGTGAGCAGCTTCAATCAGTATCAGAATTATTAGGGTGAATCAAATGAAATTGCTGTCCAATATCAGACGGGCATCTGACCATCAATTATTGGCCAAATATTGGCATTTTCACATAGTTCAGCCTGTACTGTAATTAGGTAATTTCTTATGGGCCAACCTATGCTATAAGTAGACAACAAAGTAGACAGAAAACAAAGGGTGTACATGTAAGATTTTTTTCTTTCGTGTGGTTAGTTTTCAGGGTAGAGCCGTCTAATACTATTGCTACACAGACTCTTAATGACAACTCGGAAACCTGACTGCCAAGAAAGAGCCTACGTTTCGTGATGAGCCGTTGGTTACAGTGCCCGGGTCTGATCACTGCTCCAATCACCAGAGAGAAGCTGACAGCGTGACAGGGTGCAAATCAGCCCCACAGGAAAAATATTTGTTGTTTCTTTGGCTCACTAGAAATGTACATGTGATGTTTCAGCTTATTGATTGTACCTTCTTTGAAATGAAACTCTAAAACCCTAAACTGCAAAGACCTAAGGGTAAATGGCTATCTCACTGTTTAAAATCTGTTGCCAAGAAAGCTTACCTGACACAAATCAGAAGCTAACTCTGTTTATTTTCACGATATCTTATTTCATGTAATCAAATTTTGAATGCATGGCCAGTTCATGCCTCGGACCTCAGGGCTAATTTTGTATCACAGCAGGATAATGAGATGAATAAGTTCTCAAACAGTTACAGTAAGTCCCCTACATATGAACCTTCAAATTGTGAACTTCCAAAGATGCGAACGTATTATAAACCTATTACAGCACAGTACTACTATACAGCCGATTGTGTTAGTTGGGTACCTAGGCTAACTTTGTTGGATTTATGAACAAATTGGACTTACGAATGTGCTCTTGGAACGGAACTCGTTTATATATAGGGGGACTTACTGTACAGGGAAAAAAATTGTTATCTGGGAGTTTTTAAAGAGATAATATATATATAGTTAAAAAAAAAAGAAACCCCAAACCTGAAAGAATAAACAGGAATTTAAAATGGGTGACATATAATCACATTTTAAATGATTTTATGAAACCTTAAATGGTCAGACAAGGGCCAGCAGAGTCAGGTAAAATTAATTTAGCTACAAAATCCTTCAAGTGAATTATTTCCAAGTTAAAAAAAAAAGAAACCCCAAACCTGAAAGAATAAACAGGAATTTAAAATGGGTGACATATAGGATTTCCCTGGTGGCGCAGTGGTTAAGAATCTGCCTGCCAATGCAGGGGACATGGATTCAACCCCTGGACCGGGAAGATCCCACATGCCAGGGAGCAACAAAGCCTGTGTGCCACAACTACTGAGCCTGTGCTCTACAGCCCTCAAGCCACAGCTACTGAAACCCGCGCACCTAGAGCCCGGGCTCCACAGCGAAGAGTAGCCCCGGCTCACCGCAACTAGAGAAAGCCTGTATGCAACAATGAAGACCCAACACAGCCAAATAAATAAATAAATAAATAAAATGGGTGACATAGGTTAGTGGCTATATTAGTACAATACTAATTGCTGAACATAATAAACATTCAAAAATTTTAACTATTGCTAACATCAGCATTACTATTACCATTATTATTGAATACATAGAATTGCCTTTGAAATAAGTTTTTTATTTTATTTTTATAAATGTTGGTATGGTGTTGATTTGGTTGCAGATTTCTTTATTCGGGTCTAGAGAATAAAGATGGTTTTTTTTCCTGCAATAAATTATAAAATTAATTATACATTCAACACATTACCTTATACTTATAATGGTGCTATAGTCAACTCTCACAGCAGAATGTGTACAAAATTGGAATCTAAAAACCTGGATCTGAGTGTGGGCTCTGTTACTAATGTTAACCAAGGAGGAGCCGCGGAGCATCACGAGCTTTAGTTTCATTGTCTGTAAAACAGGGCTAAGCCTGTAGCAGTAATGATAGCTAACATTTAGAGTGTAATGCTTCCTGTATGTCAGGAACTTTCCTAAGAATTTCATCCACATTGACTCAGTTACCAATACATCTAATGTCTAGTATTAATGTAGTAAAAGGGGGTCTGTGCTGATCAGTTTCCGTTTGCCCTGCTCTGCTAGGAAGCTGACCCCTGCAGATGAGTCCCTGGGGCTCCCTGACACCTGACTTTCGGTTGGGTTCAGACAAATGGAAGCATCAGCAAAAGATCAGAGGGTAGGAGGAGAGAGAGGCTGGGGTACTTCCTCCCCACTTCCTCCTTGATTTAGCAACCCTATTCGAATTTGTATATTTGGGAGGGAGGTGTTCGCCAAGACGAAATCACCTGCCCGATAGCCTCTTTTCCGTCTTTCCTCTTCTCTTTGGGCTCACTAAACACTCTGTCCTTTAGCCTCTTCAGGCCCTGGGTGGTAGTGACCTCCTGCCATGGCTAGTCTTCTGTACCCCAGCATCCCTCTCTTGTCCCCTGAACTCCCTCCCCACAGCTCTGTGAAGAGTTCCTTCATTAAAGTGGCTTGATTTGAACCCTGTGAGTGGAATACTCTTTCTTGCTGGGACCCAGACTCTTACAAGGATTTACTATTTTAGCATTGCAGTCAACTACTTGTTACTTAGTATAAGTGTATCTTAAACAGAGTTTTGTTTTGTTTTGAATGAATTGGAATGTTAGGAAATACGATCTTGCATTTCAGCCATTTTTTTTAAAATCGAAAGGTTTTTTAATTTGAACTAGTTCACTATTTTTTTTTTTTTTTTTAATAAACAAACAAGAAAACCCTCATTCATTTGGTTTACACTTCAGGGAAAGGATACTTGGGATTTGACTTAGTTTGGGAGTTCAACAAATTAGCTTGATGTATCCCAGTTAAATTGTTCACGGTTTGATTTGGTTCAGGTTCAAGCATAAAACCCTAAAATGCTGGAAAAGGTGAGTTGGTGTAAACAGGTTTCTCTGAGTGGGACTAATGCATGCTCTAATTACGGGGATACGTTCCTAGAATGGCAGAAACTCAAGGTCATCTTAGTAATAAAACAAAATGAGTGATTTTCACTGAAATGAATGGCTTATCAGCCACTGGATTTCCTAGTGTATATAGCTTCCTGAACAAAATCATGACAAACTGTGTACGTGTGATTTCTAAGCACTGTTATATCTCTCTTTGCTTTTTTTCTAAATGAATTCCCTTTCCAACTATTGCTAACATCAGCATTACTATTACCATTATTATTGAATACATAGAATTGCCTTTGAAATAAGTTTTTTATTTTATTTTTATAAATGTTGGTATGGTGTTGATTTGGTTGCAGATTTCTTTATTCGGGTCTAGAGAATAAAGATGGTTTTTTTTCCTGCAATAAATTATAAAATTAATTATACATTCAACACATTACCTTATACTTATAATGGTGCTATAGTCAACTCTCACAGCAGAATGTGTACAAAATTGGAATCTAAAAACCTGGATCTGAGTGTGGGCTCTGTTACTAATGTTAACCAAGGAGGAGCCGCGGAGCATCACGAGCTTTAGTTTCATTGTCTGTAAAACAGGGCTAAGCCTGTAGCAGTAATGATAGCTAACATTTAGAGTGTAATGCTTCCTGTATGTCAGGAACTTTCCTAAGAATTTCATCCACATTGACTCAGTTACCAATACATCTAATGTCTAGTATTAATGTAGTAAAAGGGGGTCTGTGCTGATCAGTTTCCGTTTGCCCTGCTCTGCTAGGAAGCTGACCCCTGCAGATGAGTCCCTGGGGCTCCCTGACACCTGACTTTCGGTTGGGTTCAGACAAATGGAAGCATCAGCAAAAGATCAGAGGGTAGGAGGAGAGAGAGGCTGGGGTACTTCCTCCCCACTTCCTCCTTGATTTAGCAACCCTATTCGAATTTGTATATTTGGGAGGGAGGTGTTCGCCAAGACGAAATCACCTGCCCGATAGCCTCTTTTCCGTCTTTCCTCTTCTCTTTGGGCTCACTAAACACTCTGTCCTTTAGCCTCTTCAGGCCCTGGGTGGTAGTGACCTCCTGCCATGGCTAGTCTTCTGTACCCCAGCATCCCTCTCTTGTCCCCTGAACTCCCTCCCCACAGCTCTGTGAAGAGTTCCTTCATTAAAGTGGCTTGATTTGAACCCTGTGAGTGGAATACTCTTTCTTGCTGGGACCCAGACTCTTACAAGGATTTACTATTTTAGCATTGCAGTCAACTACTTGTTACTTAGTATAAGTGTATCTTAAACAGAGTTTTGTTTTGTTTTGAATGAATTGGAATGTTAGGAAATACGATCTTGCATTTCAGCCATTTTTTTTTAAATCGAAAGGTTTTTTAATTTGAACTAGTTCACTATTTTTTTTTTTTTTTTTAATAAACAAACAAGAAAACCCTCATTCATTTGGTTTACACTTCAGGGAAAGGATACTTGGGATTTGACTTAGTTTGGGAGTTCAACAAATTAGCTTGATGTATCCCAGTTAAATTGTTCACGGTTTGATTTGGTTCAGGTTCAAGCATAAAACCCTAAAATGCTGGAAAAGGTGAGTTGGTGTAAACAGGTTTCTCTGAGTGGGACTAATGCATGCTCTAATTACGGGGATACGTTCCTAGAATGGCAGAAACTCAAGGTCATCTTAGTAATAAAACAAAATGAGTGATTTTCACTGAAATGAATGGCTTATCAGCCACTGGATTTCCTAGTGTATATAGCTTCCTGAACAAAATCATGACAAACTGTGTACGTGTGATTTCTAAGCACTGTTATATCTCTCTTTGCTTTTTTTCTAAATGAATTCCCTTTCCAATGAGATCAGTATTTCTCAAAGTATGAGCCCTAGACCATCACTTGGAATTTGTCAGAAATGCAAAGTTTTGACCCTCACGCCAGATCTACTAATTTAGAAATTCCTATGGGTGGGCCCAGCAATCTGTGGCTTAACAAGCCCTCCAGGTGATTCTAATGTACAATAAAGCTTGAGAACCACTGACTTAGATTTTATGTTTTTTGAAGTCAAGTCCTATCTAGTATTTCTGCATTGGGATTGGGATCTACTCAAAGATCATGCTGATATAATTAATTTCATGTGTGTGTCAGTGACAAGCTAACAGGGGCAACTGATGGAGTGACCAAAGACATAAGTGACAGAGGTAGTGTTTGAACTTGGACAACATAACTCCAGAGTTTAGCTTCCTAACCATGAGGCTAGAATGCCTCTCTAATGGCCACACAGAGGGGAGGCACAAAAACATATGAAACCCTGAGCAAAACTTGAGAAATAATATTCACATAAACTTTTTAACCTTCAAACATGTTTAATACAAGAAGTATCTATTTAGAATAATACACATTTGTTTCATTAGTTTACCCAGTAGAAAAAGTCAAGACCCAATTTTGCTAATTCACATCTAAATTTTCAAGCACAAGTTTCTGGTTATCCTGTAACTAAATAAGTTTTCACGTTTTTGTTCTTGAAAGCCAATTCTTTGTTTAATGAGAAGCAGGCAGAGCTGCACACAGAGTACAGCTACAGTCTGTGATAAAGCCACGTACACCTAGTTCCTAATCATTCCAAATATGTTTAATTATATATCTGGCTTTCGTATTTCTTTCACTAGGACAATAGATCTGTTTTATTATATATGTATGTATTTTTGCCTGGAGCCACAGCTTCCTGAGAAAGCACCAAATGGACAGGAGAAGCAGGAATGGGGATGGCTTGGGGTTTCTAATCTAGGGATTCCCTTAGTCGGAAACTAATGATGTTTCACAATGCAGGCACATCTTTAATCTCTCAATGAATAATGTATAATGGTTTAGAGAAAGATGTAAGAAAAGATCCCTATGTTCCAAAACCAGTAATTTGGGAGTTATGCTAGTTCCTCCCTCTCTCGCCCCTAAACACAATCTGTCACCAAGCCCTACCGATTCTAGCTGCCAAACTAGTCTCTTTCCTTTGCAGTCTCATTACAACCGCCTTAATTTAGGACCTAGACTCAGTTGGTCTTCCTTTCCCCTGCTCACTTTTGCCTCACTGTCATGACAGCTATACTTTTCTTAATATATTGTTTCTCTATTTTAAATGTCACCACCGGGATGTCCCTGGTGACGCAGTGGTTAAGAATCCGCCTGCCAATGCAGGGGACATGGGTTCGAGCCCTGGTCCGGGAAGATCCCACATGCCGCAGAGCAACTAAGCCCGTGCGCCACAACTGCTGAGCCCGTGTGCCACAACTACTGAAGCCTGTGTGCCTAGAGCCCGTGCTCCGAATAAAATACATAAATTAATTAATTAACCCCCCCCCCGCAAAATAGTAACATTTTAAATGTCACCACCAACCTCTCCCATTCCCCACCTGATTAAGTCCTCAGCAAGCTTACCTCCTATCTCCCCATTGCTCTAACTATATTCCAGTAATTTGCTGTACAAGCCAATCTGCTTCATACCTTCTAGGCTTTGCTTCCTACCCATTTCCTCTGCCTGGAATTCCCTTTTTCCTCCTAGACAAAGAGGGCAAACTGTTGTATTTCTCTCAAAACCTAGTTCAAAGGGAGTCTTTCTAGCTCCACATGCAGGGATTTCTCTATGTATTACAATTCCTACCTTATATGGGATCTCACAATCCATCTCTGAGTATTTTAGTTTTTTATTTGTATGCCTCGTTCAGTTAGGATTTCCAGACATTGCACAAAATGCCTGACACAAAATAGGCACACATAAGTTAAGGAATAATTGCATTCATCAGAACTGTATAATAGTCTATAGCTATGATAAACGCTTTTAGGTGTGGATAAAACCTGAAAATGTTTTATCTCCCATAAAATGTTTTCAAAAGCCAGATGCTTGGAGTTCAAATAACTTTATCACCTCTCTCTCCTGTAGCATTTGTTCACTCTTTGTCTTCTTTTTAAAACTAATTTATTTATTTATTTACTTTTGGCTGCATTGGGTCTTTGTTGCTGTGCACGAGCTTTCTCTAGTGGCGGAGAGCAGGGGCTGCTCTTCATTGTGGTGCACAGGCTTCTCATTGCAGTGGCTTCTCGTTGTGGAGCACAGGCTCTAGGTGTGCTGGCTTCAGTAGTTGCAGCACACAGCCTTCAGTAGTTGTGGCTCGTTGGCTCAGTAGCTGTGCATGGGCTTTGTGGCTCCGTGGCATGTGGGATCTTCCCGGACCAGGGCTCGAACCCGTGTCCCCTGCATTGGCAGGCAGATTCTTAACCACTGCACCACCAGGGAAGTCCCTCACTCTTTGTCTTGAGTCATGGAGTAAGTGCAAAAATTATTTCATCTACCGCAAGTCTTCCTGTTGTTGAAGTTATGTCGATAGGGCGTAATGGAATCAGAGAAAAACTAGCTGACCAATTTATTTGCCTTATTCTGCTGTCGTCCCGTGTTTCAGTTGTCTGGTCCAGATAAGCCTAGGCGTATCCAAGAAATTTGATTTTGGAAATGAACTTGAACTGCCTAGATTATTAGGCAGAACTGTTAACCTCAACAGTCAAATTATAAACGTTTGAGATATAAAACAAAATGCAAATGTATTAATTAACAGTGCAAGATTTAGACATGTTCAAAGGCCTTGCTATTTCTATCCACTCCTGCCTTCAACAGGAAGTAAAATTAGAAATCAGAGGGCTGTTTGTTGAGTGTGAACTTGGAACAAGGGGAAACTGCCAGTCTCCTGAGATATTTCTTCCAGACCAGAAAAAAGCCAGATGAACTATCCCTGCCTTCACTGTAACAGAAAACACTTATCTTCTGGGACCTGGACATACTGTGTCTGGCAGAGTAAATGATTTTCCCCTGGACAATGCAGGAGAAATATGACCAACTTTCTGTTTTGGGGGATGGGTTTGGTCACTCTCATTGCCTAGCTTCTTGCCTTCTGCTAACAATTTTGTTTTGTTTTGTTTAAACAAGATGTAATAAACAGTGACCTCAGAACGCACCCCCTCTCACTCTTGACTTTCTCAACCACTTTCGCTACTTGGCCCTTTGTCCTGATCTGGCCTTGTTATCCTAGTTATGATTTTCACTTTCTCTTGATCACCTTTCAGATAGACCAGGGAATAAAAATAAGCAGTCACCCTGATAAGATTTTGGATGGTCGCAGTTTTCTCAGGCATCTAATTATGATCTGTCTTCTCTATAGAAGACAGGTCTCATCCTTCATATTTTTAACTTACTGATTTTATTCTTAGGGAATAACATTCTGGATGTACCTAACAGTAGTTCCCTAGATACTGACTATACTTGACACATGATGGTCTTGACAACTACTGCCCCAAGATAATTTTTTGAAAAGGAAGAGGCAAATTTAAACATGAAGAGCTGAATCTTTCTCATAATTATCCTTCAAAACACTTCCCTTTCTGCCCCCACTTAAAAACAGAAGATGGGAGGCGACCTTCATAAGGTTATACTGCGGGGGGGCTTCCCTGGTGGCGCAGTGGTTGAGAATCCACCTGCCAAGGCAGGGGACACAGGTTCGAGCCCTGGTCTGGGAAGATCCCACGTGCCGTGGAGCAACTAAGCCTGTGCGCCACAGCTACTGGGCCCATGCGCCACAACTACTGAAGTCCACACACCTAGAGCCCGTGCTCTGCAGCAAGAGGAGCCACCGCAATGAGAAGCCTGAGCACCGCAACGAAGAGTAGCCCCCGCTCACCACAACTAGAGAGAGCCCATGCGCAGCAACGATGCCCCAATGCAGCCAAAAATAAATAAATTTATTATTTTTTTAAAAGTTCTATTAGATAGAATTAGTCACCGCCAAAGGCTAGCAAGAGAGGCTCTCTGTTCACATCGCCTCCCGCGGTGTTTTTCTGTGGTTGCAGAGGCTCAGAAGAGAGTGTGTGTGCAGGTATTCTTTGTGGGGCTCTGGGGTTGACTTCATTTTTTTTTTTTTTTTTTTAATTCCACTCTTGGGATGCCTGACTTTTTGGTTGGCCACAATTATTCATGGCCTTGAAGGGCATAACTTGTTCATTATCTGCATTATCTTTCACATCTGTACAATAGGAATCAATATACTTGGTCTTGATCTACTATACAGGTATAAACTAAGGTCAGCTCCTAAGAAGAAATAAATTATTCAGTGTCTTCTTTTTCTTAAGGTTTTAATCCTGGTTGCTGAATTTGGGGCACTTTCCTGAAATGTGATTCTAATTTTTCATATAATACACATACACAAAAAAACTAAGCCTCTTTCAGTACGTGACTCACAACTTTCTTCTACCCACGTGCAACTTTAAAAAATACCTTTATATACGCGTATTTTGGTGTTTAACTCTACTCTACCTGGCGACTTAGAAATATTAAGTAGGGAGTTCCCTGGTGGCCTAGTGGTTAGGATTCCAGGCTTTCACTGCCATGGCCTGGGTTCAGTCCCTTGTCGGGGAACTGAGATCCCGCCAGCTGCGCGGCCAAAATAAATAAGTAAATAAACAAATAAAACCCTCGGTTGTTCCTGGGAGGATCACTTGTTTTGGGGACCCTTTTCAATAGATTTACTACCCTCCTACCCAGCCTAGATTTCTGATTCTTCCTCCTCCTCATCGCAAAAGAGTTATACATCTGTGCTAGGGACCATACAGAGAACACTAAAGGAAATGGGCTTTATCTTTAAGAAGTTTACATTTTTACAGAATACACTGATATGTAACATATGAAGAGCAAAAAAAGTAGAGTAAGTCGCTGTACAATTAGTAAAACAGATTTAGAATGTCTGTATGAGGGATAATTGTATTTAGGGTTCATAAAGATAGATTAGGCCGATGTTCCTCACTTAGACGTATAGGACAGGTGGCAATATAGCCCAGCGATGAAGAGGTGAGGATTGCAGCGAGATAGACCTGGGCTCATAGCCCAGCTCCACCACCTCCTCGCCATGTGACTCATTATGTGACAGCATCCTTTGGACCTTTGGCATTTAACTGATCTAAGCCTTCATTTCCTCTTCCGTAAAATGGGATTAATGAAAACTTCTTGTTTGTTTCTTAAATCATGTTAAGTCGTATAAAGCACTGAGCCCGGTGCCTGGACATAGTGAGAGCTCAACAAATAGTTGTGGTTTCGAATTACAATGCTTTGTATTTATTCAAACAGTTTTCCGATACATCGTCTCACTTGATCTGGACACCAATTTGGTAGAGAAGATGAGATAGGTATTATATACCCCTCACAACCCCCTACACTCACATCCACCTTCCGATTAGATGAGGAAGCAGAGACACAGAAAATGGAAATGACTCGCTCAAGTTAGTGACAGAGCCAGTACAAACACTGGTCTAGAACTCTTTCTACCCCATCTCACCAAATAGGAGGCCCGGCCACAGGCGTTCTCGGGTCTAGACAGAGTGACGTCATGTAAACAATGACTGCTTTCTGACTAGCCTAGGAAAACATGAAAGCTTTCAAGGACTATCTGAATGGCGATTAAAGGGTAACTTTTGGATGAGGTGAGGGATTGGTACCTAGCTCTGCTCAGGGAAAAGCTTACCAGAGGTGTATTCTAAGGGGATAAATCCTAATCCTAAAGAAAATTTTATCAAATGTGCCTTAGGAGAATAGAGATGTATCCATTTTTTCTATACAACATGGATATTACCCACTCACAGAACTGTAATAAAGATTAACTTGGGTAAAATGCATAAAAGAATTTGTACAGGGTTTCCCTGGTGGCGCAGTGGTTGAGGGTCTGCCTGCTGATGCAGAGGACGCGGGTTCGTGCCCCGGTCCGGGAGGATCCCACGTGCCGCGGAGCGGCTGGGCCCGTGAGCCATGGTCGCTGAGCCTGCGAGTCCAGAGCCTGTGCTCCGCAACCCGAGAGGCCACAGCAGTGAGAGGCCAGCGTACCGAAAAAAAAAAAAAAAAAAAAAAAAAAAAAAAGAATTTGTACATAGAGCTGTTAGAGAAGCTAAGGTTGAGAGGCCACAGCAGTGAGAGGCCAGCGTACCGAAAAAAAAAAAAAAAAAAGAATTTGTACATAGAGCTGTTAGAGAAGCTAAGGCTCTGGAAATAAAGAAAATAGGAAAAATCTGGCTCCTCTATTCTTTTTCTTTTTGATATATCCTACCCCACATCATGTAAAACACTTTTACTTTGTTAGATTGGCTGAATTTACATTAATTAGGGATTCACTTGGGCTAATAGGCAACTATTTTTTTTTAACAGTATGAGGACTTTTTTTTTTTTTTAATAAAGTTATTTATTTATTTATTTTTGGCTGTGTTGGGTCTTCGTTGCTGCATGGGGGCTTTCTCTAGTTGCGGCGAGCAGGGGGCTACTCTTCTTTGCTGTGTGTGGGCTTCTCTCATTGCGGTGGCTTCTCTTGTTGCGGAGCACGGGCTCTAGGCGTGCGGGCTTCAGTAGTTGTGGCTCTCGGGCTCTAGAGAGCAGGCTCAGTAGTTGTGGCTCAAGGACTTAGTTGCTCTGCGGCATGTGGGATCTTCCTGGACCAGGGATCGAACTCGTGTCCTCTGTATTGGCAGGCAGCTTCTTAACCACTGTGCCACCAGGGAAGTCCCAATGGGCAACGATTTTTTAAAAAAATACTTATTTGTTTGACTGCTCCTGGTCTTAATTGTGGCACTCGGGATCTTCGTTGCAGCATGTGGGCTCTTAGTTGCGGCATGCTGGCTCTAGTTCCCCGTCCAGGGATCGAACCCAGGCCCCCTGCATTGAGAGTGCGGAGTCTTAACCAGGGCACCACCAGGGAAGTCCCAATAGGCAATCATTTTTAAGGTACACATGGTTTTGAAGTTTACTTACCAGCCATTCATAGATTAATATATTGTTTAATCAGATTGCTTTCCTAATTTTTAAATGACACCGAAGAAAACAGAAGAATTTTGGCAAGGAGAGGAGGCAGGCAATTTGAGGATAAAGAGTAATTTTGGGAGTATGCAATATTGGGGTCAGTCAACTAGTAGGTACTCAAGTAATCTGAGAACAGAGGACTCTCAGAGCAGAGAGTTGCAGAGAAGGAGATGGTAGAGTCCCAAAATTATTGTATGGCAAGATAATTTTCCAGAGTTATGCCTGTATCCAGAGAAAGTACGGAAGTATTTTTCTTCTTCACATTCCTCTTGCATAAGGGGGCCCTTATGCATCCTATAATTTTAACTTAAGGTACCACTCACTGTTATTTGACTACATAATGGCTAAACAGATATTTGTGGGCTGGCCTGGCAGGTTATATTGTTTCTACGGGAAAATGATTGCTGAGTTTTAAATAAGCAGACTAAAAAAATCACATTTTTTTTAACTTAGGAAATGCCTGTGTTTATATTATACATATTGATATGGCGTGCTGATGTCTTTAAACAAGAAACAGGCAGCTATAACAGCGTTTATTCCTTAGCTCTCTCAAAATGGGGTACACGTCTTGATTTCTACTGTTATTGGCCAGAGTATTTTTCTGTATTACTTTTATTTTTTAAAATATTTCTTCCTTCCTTCCTTTCTTTCTCCCTCTCCCACCCCCGCTTCTTTCTTTCTTTCTTTTGCCTGCACCAGGTCTTAGCTGTGGCATGCAGACTGTTAGTTGTCCCAAGCATGCTGGATCTAGTTCCCCCTCTAGGGATCGAACCTAAGCCCCCTGAATTGGGAGCACAGAGTCTTACCCACTGGACCACCAGGGAAGTCCCTGTATTACTTTTTTTTTTTTTTTTTTTTTTTTTTTGTGGTATGCGGGCCTCCCTCTGCTGTGGTCTCTCCCGTTGCGGAGCACAGGCTCCGGACGCGCAGGCTCAGCGGCCACGGCTCACGGGCCCAGCCGCTCCGCGGCATGTGGGATCCTCCCAGACCGGGGCGCGAACCCGGTTCCCCTGCATCGGCAGGCGGACGCGCAAACACTGCGCCACCAGGGAAGCCCCAGTATTTTTTAAGGATAGTTCTGGTTGTTTATTTGCATCCAATTGATTTAGAGAAATTGTTCAAAATAAGGAGACCATCTTCTGAAAATATCTAGTCTAATGCTTCACAAATAGAATGTTGAATAAATTTAGGTATTTTTTTAATAGAATTGGACAGCAATATCTACTGGAACTCTTTGCCAGTCATCAAGCTCTCCTAAAGATACTTGATTTCTTTTTCTGAATACACTTTCTTCTTAACTTATTTGTAACTCTGATTGTAGATCCCCAAATATGCATGGCACCATATTCAGTATAAAAATTTCAGAGCAAATGACATTTATTTGGCATTAGCCTTATCCTAGCTGATTTCCTTCATTTTTCATTGAATTTAAGTCAAGTTTACCAAATTGTGAGTTAATCTGAGGCAGCTTCTAAAGTATCACATTAACACTGAAGACATTTAAATACAAGTAACTGGCATTTTACAATGGCCTCTGGAATTGGTTTCTTTGCTTTCAAGCTGCCATCAGCAGTCAAGTCTCAATACAATAGCCAATGTGATATATATATTTTTAATTAGGTTGTGTCATTTTCCAGCTTAAATCCTGCCAAGCGCTGACAATTGTGCTTAAAATAAAATCCAAATCTCTTACCATGACCTAGGAGGATCTCTTTTCTTGTCCTTGTCCAGTTTACCCCCTTTTTTGTTCTTCTTCCATTCATTTCTAGATTCCAAACCCCCTGGCTCCTCTGTGTTTCTCAAGGAAGTTTAGCCTGTTCCTTACCCCGGTCTTTGCACTGTAACTTCCGTCAGATGCCTGACTCCTGGATTTCACAAATCTGGCTGCTTCTCTTTCTGCAGATCTCAGTCATTCCCTGATCATCTCTGTAATGTGGCCCCCAGACCACCTAGTTTCTCTCTAGAATATGATCCTGTCTTTTTTCCTTCATGGGATTTGCACTGAGTACAGTTATTTTAATGCTGATTTTTTTTAAAAAATTATTTATTTATTTATTTTTGGCTGCGTCAGGTCTTAGTTGCCACATGCAGGATCTTTTGTTGTAGCACCAGGGCTTCTCTCTAGCTGTGGTGTGTGGGCTCCAGAGCGCTCAGGTTCAGTAGTTGCACACATGGACTCTCTACTTGTGGCACACGGGCTCCAGAGGGCCTGGGCTATAGCTGTGGGCCTAGCTGCCCCGCAGCAGGGATGATCATAATCCCCCAACCAGGGATCGAACCCGCGTCCCCCACATTGGAAGGTGGACTCCTAACCACTGGACCATCCGGGAAGTCCCTGAGTACAGTTATTTTATTTACAGCTATCACTCCGTCTTTACCTTCCCACCAGAATTTAAGCTCTATGGCAGCAGGGATCTTGCCTTGTTCTTAAACACTGTCACTGAGAATTGTTCTGGTGCATATGGTAGTTAAACTGATGATATTTTAAACTCTTATAACCTATATTTTAGAATAGGAGACTTTAAGTACTATAAAGTATAACCTTTTCATGTTATAGATGATAAAACATAGAGAGATTAAAAAACATATTTGGTAAGTTATAAGACCAGTACTAGAATCCAGTTTTCCCAACTCCACAACTTCACATGACCTCTCGATTATAGCTGGCTGCCCTGAATTCTCCCCAGTTCTTCGGCTAGCTTGATCATATTTCTCCTCTTCCTTCCTTATACACTTTTTTCTAAGCTACTGTTTTCTTCGTTCATTGCTGCTAACATAACTTATTTATTTCTGAAGCTTACTAGCTTTATTATTAACTCTATGATGCACTTTGTGATGCTAGTTATGAAGACTATCTTATGAAAATAAACGGTAACATGTGAAAAAAGCCACAGTGTACAGCAGTACCGCACACAGTGCATATAACAAAGGCTCAGTTGTGCTGTTTCAGGGAAGAGTCAATAATTAGTAACACATTTCTAAAGGTCTCTCTTGCATAATTTTTGTGTCCAGATGTCTATGACATTTGGGTTCTAAAATAGAGTTCCAAATACCACACATTCATGCACATTTTCCAAGAATAATTGGATGATTTTTGAATCTTTCTATTTAATAAACATCAGGACTAAAGATGGGCTACTTCACAATATCAAATTTATTCGTTTTAAACATCCATTTCGGTGTGGAAAGTGTTTGGAACAAACACAATTAAAAGAGTGCCAGATTGTAAATCCTTTGAAGTTTTTGTTTATGACATGTCTCTTCCAACTGCTAGTAGCGTAAAAATGGAAAGTAATTTACATAAAATTTTTCAATTCACATGTTCTTGGAGATGAACTTTTTCTTTTCTTTTTCTTTTTTGTTTGAGTTTAACTATTAACGATTCCCTCAAAACCCTTTGGTGGATCCCCACGGCCTGGAGTATAAAATCCAAGCACCCTAATACGGTACAAGCTCCTTTTCCTGCATCTGGCCCTGCCTACCTCTCCATCTTCAATAGTTTCCACTCCTCCAAGGTTTATGCTCCAGGAACACTGAACTGCTTGTGATTCCTGGAACACAGTGGAATGCTTCTTTTTTCAGTGCCTCTGTCCATGCTGTGCCCTTTCTGTCCACGTCTCCCAGCTTAGTCCTGTGCACCTTTAAGTTCCGGTTCATGCGCCACTTCCTGTAGGAAACCATCTCAAGTTGGGTGATGTGGTCCTAGGGAGCACAACGCCTCCACTGCATGACACTGAATTGTAACTAACGGTTTATTCGTGTGTCCTGTTGGGCCGTGGACTACTAAAGGGGGCTCACATTTGTCTCCATGCCATTTAGTAGGATTTAAATAAAAGAAAAATGAATAAATAAGGGATTTTTTGCATAGAAAAATTAAATTACAAAAAAGCAAAGGTTAGACTTCAGTGATTGCTAGGTGCAAGAAAACCTCAATTAATTAGAACCAGCTAACTGCCTGGATTTACTGGATTTTTTGAAGAGAGAAGATTTACACTGTTGACGCTTAAAAAAATCTTAGGAAAAAAATGGTTTTACCAAGGATCTCTTACAAATGAATGAAAGAATGAAAAAACAGTTTCTAGGGTATGTCATAGCATAAGCAAGATTTAGCACAAGCTTCTCAAACTTCTATGTCTATTTCAGCGGCTGCCAATCCTACGAGAACTGGGGTTCCTCAAAATAATTAAAAATGATCTTTAATCTACTACTGCAACCTGAGTATCTATGTATACATAATATAATAATGGTGCTATATGAATATTTTAAATGTATGTTGATATTTGAGGTTAATAAGATATAAAACCATTTAAAGCAATACTTGATTCACAGAACCAATGTCATTATATATTTTCTCAATCCTTGTATTCAGACATTCACTTGACAAATATATATTGGGAGCCTCTTGTGTGCCAGGCCCTGTGCAGGTCCTGGGAATTCAACAGGGAACAAGTTAGTTGTGGCTCCTGCCCTTAAGATATTTACAGTCTAGTAAGAAAGAGATAAACAACACATTGAATGAGCCCTAGGAGAAGAAAACTGGGAGCTATGTTAGAAACCAATAGGAGAGAAGAAAATATATTCAAAGAAGACTTCCAGGGAAGTGATTTTAGATTGAAATCTAAAGATTAAGAAGCAGCCAGCAGGGAAAGAGTTGAGGGAACAGCATTCCACATAGAGGGATCAGCTTGTGCAAAGAAAGGTCCAGTCAAGAAAGAACCTCAAATGTTTTGAGGAACAGAAATAAGTCCTTTGTATTGATATGTAGCACACTAGGCAAGGAGTGAGGTAGAGCTGGGGACAAAACCAGCTCATTCAGTTTGGGGCATCGGAAGTATCAGACTTCCCTCTAAATCACAGTGGGAAAAAAGTGGAAAGGAGTAGGCTACTCACTGTCTATCTAAATTACTTAATACAGTACTAACTTGTGCTGCGTGTAAATAAGCACTTAATTGTGTTTCCCAGATACCCAAGTATTCTTTATGAAATTATTTATCTTCCAGAATACAGAAAGAACACTGGAATACTGAACATTTCCCCAAAATGTGAATAATTTATTCTAACAGATCTAATCAAGTGTGTATTGATAGAAGCTTGGACTTACACGACACCCTCCTCAACCAACCATAAATGAATAACCACAGAAAAGAAAGGGCAATTTTTTTCTTTTTCTTTAACTCTGGCCACACTGGTTCCAAGTGGCAACATTTTGTCCAATTGTTTCTTGTCCTGGCCATGAAATGTCAAAAGAGTTGTGACTTGAGATAGAGCTCATGACAGAAGCAGATGCATTTAGCCAGGGATGGATACAGTCTTCATTCTTGAATTCCAGAGGATCACTATACTGTTTGCTCTAAATTCATTCTCATTGTTTATTCTCACATAAGCTGAATTTTCGTGCCCCCCGAGGTATTTTTCCAAATGAGGAGGAGGATATGTTTCCACATCCTTTTGTGTTTGAAACACAGTCTCAAACTTAAAATAAGAATATGGTGATCATAAACATACCTTAATGAATGTCTACATAGTATTTTATGATTTTTAAACACCTTCATCCATTTGTGACTGCATGGATCCCATAACTGGAGGCATTTGCCCTCTACAGTACTCTGAGGAGATTGAGAAATCAGCTGTCAGTGATTTCCCTGGGGTCTCTGGAGCTTTGGTGATGTAAGCACTTTTCTTCATCATGTTAAATTTAGGAGGAAAGAAAAATCTGCTGAGTTTGTGTTTTTTATGGCAATAAGCCAATTTTCCTTTCCATATGTTGCTTGCCCTTGGGTACTCAGAAGGTACATGGTATTCATTTCCACTGAAGGAGAAGACTTAGAACATGGGGGAAAATTGAATGAGACAGGATAGTATGATTAGCTATTACTATGATCTGCCAAAGAATATAGAAATTAGGACTGGAGGCTGGGGATTAGGAAAGGGCACAGTCAGGCTGGCTTTCATGAGAGCATGTAGATTTTCTTGATTGGTTGTGCAAAGCAGGAAAGTTGGAACTGCAGGCTCTCACTGAGATCACACTCCAGTAGATTTCAGGCAAAGAAGCGAACCATCGTTGGGTTAAGTGCTCTGATGAGGGAAGTGGATATTACTGGGATGGTAGCCCATGTGAAGGACGTGGGGCCTGTGAGGAGGCAGGCTTTCTGGAGGAAGTCCTTTCTAAGCTGAGATCTAAATAATAAAAATGGAATTTCAGGGCTTTCCTGGTGGCGCAGTGGTTAAGAATCTGCCTGACAATGCAGAGGACACGGGTTCGAGCCCTGGTTTGGGAAGATGCCACATGCCGCGGAGCAACTAAGCCCGTGAGCCACAGCTACTGAGCCTGCGCGCGTAGAGCCTGTGCTCCACAACAAGAGAAGCCACGACAATGAGAAGCCCGCGCACCGCGATGAAGAGTAGCCCCCGCTAGCTGCAAACAGAGAAAGCCTGCGCACGGAAACGAAGACCCAACACAGCCAAAAATAAATAAATAACTAAATACATTTATTTAAAAAAAAAAAAAGGAATTTCAGGCACAGGAATGGGATGGGGTGAGCTAGAATGTGGAGCATGGAGGAGGAAGCGCTTCTGCAAAATATGGTTGAATGGGAGGTGCATTCCAGGAACTAAACGTAATTCAGTGTGCTGAAGCATACTGTGCAAAGAAGGGGGCAGGCAAGGGGGTGATTAAGAGAGGAGGTTGGAGCTATGTATCCATTTATTTGTTGCTGTTTTAAATTTTATTTATTTATTTATTTATTTTTGGCTGCTTTGGGTCTTCATTGCTGCACGCGGGCTTTCTCTAGTTGCGGTGAGCGGGGGCTACTCTTCGTCATGGCGCGTGAGCTTCTCATTGCGGTGGCTTCTCTTGTTGCGGAGCACAGGCTCTAGGCGCGCAGGCTTCAGTAGTTGTGACACGTGGGCTCAGTAGTTGTGACTAGCGGGCTCTAGAGCACAGGCGCAGTAGTTGTGGTGCACGGGCATGCACAGTTAGTTGCTCCGCAGCATGTGGGATCTTCCCGGACCAGGGATCGCACCCATGTCCCCTGCATTGGCAGGCGGATTCTTAAACACCGTGCCACCAGGGAAATCTCTATGTATCCATTTATGAAGGGCCTTCCAGGACAAGCTAAAGACTGATCTGAGGACAATGGGGACCCAATATGGATTTTAAGATGGAGAATGATCTTTTGAGAAAGATCAATTAGGCATCCTTGTAAAGAATGGATTGGAGGGCTCAGGAGGTAAATAGAAGCCAATAGAAAGCTCTTGCAATGACGCAGATGATAATGATGACCCGAACTAAGGTAGTCATAGTGGAGTGGGTAAAAGTGGATGGAGTTAGGAAGCGAAAATAATGAGAATTGATAAGTGGTTGGAAGAAAGAGGTGGAAGAAAGAAGGAGGCCTACGTTTGCCTAGTTTTCTGGTTTAAAGAGCTAGTAGAGGATGTGTCTTTTCTCCAGGAGGAAACCCAAGGCAGCTGGGTCAGTGTTCTTTGCACTAAGTCCTCTGTCTCAGATCACACTGGGTTGAGAGGGAAATCTGGGCAGCCAGAACGCAGCTATGAATCAGATACCACAGTTGTGATTTCCCAAGAAAGTACTGTTTTATGCCTGTTTTCCTGATATTTCATCTGGTTTAGCATTTTTCTAGAGAAGAGTGTCCTGTGTCCTGGTTTGGACCATAAATTATATTCACCCTACTTATGGGTAACTGCCCGTAGCAGGAAAAGTAAGTTAGTTCTTTTCTTCAACACACATTTTACCATTTTACCGGGGTTGCAGTCTTAAACTAGTGTGTAAAAGGGATGAGTTGCCTGGAATAATTTAGTAAAGAATCATTTTCATTTTTCATCTCATTTATCTGAGTAAAATTACTGTAGAAGGAATTCTAAGTTATACCTATCCTGATTGAAAAAAGTTCAAGTACTTGATGAACTTTGTTATTTCACCTCATCTTGCCATTTTATTTTTTCAATTGTGAGTGTAAGTGATTCTAAATTCTCCAAAGGCGGTTAGTAAACCACATGGACATGGCTACAGTATTATAAATGTTTTGCACAGCCGTTTTTTCATATAGATGTGATTTATGGTAGATGAGATTGTTTTTAGGATAGGAAGCCCCATTATAGCCTAAAGTGAATAGTTGATTTCAGGGCTATGGAAATAGAAGATAGTCAGGATGTCTGAACTTGGTGAAACCATTCTAGAACCCCGTCTTTAAAAAAAATCTCAAAATCTACCTAAATATTTTAATATAAACCCCTCATTTATACACTTACAGCCCATCTTCTCCTTCCAAAAAGTATATAAGATAGCTCCAAAAGATTCAGCCCCCATTAGAAACCAGTTTTTCACAGAAGTGGATATGTTTCTAACTGCAACTGTTTTTTGAAAGATGACTTTATACAGGCCACCCGGCTATTTCACTTTCAAACAGATTGCATTCCAAAAATGCGTTTGAGGGTTGGCTCTTTGAAAGTTGGAATTCATTTTTCTTTCAGAAACACTGTGATGGTCGCGTTCCCAGGCGAGTGCACAAAAACCTGGTCAACCTTGGATGTATACCGCTTGCTTGAATTCTGGGTCCTAAAAGTATTACTGAGGAGAGTGGAATGAAGACAGCTTTCTCCCATTTTCTCCGTAAAGAGAAAAATTCTAGAAAATGTGAAGGCTGTCTTGTTATCTCCATTTTTCCCTCTGTTCTCTCTCCTGCTGGTGTTTCTCCAGGCTGTCCCAAGTCCTCACTGCTTCCCCTCACTTGGACCTGTTCCAACTCCTTAAAAATGTCTTATTTTCTAATGATTGCTTCTTTCTTCCCTAGTAAAACTCTCAGGCACTCAAGTGGAGTTATCTTAATTTTCTATTAAAACCTTCTAACTGAACACCATATGTGAATGACTAATGGATTCTGAATATTTGCAGAGCTCTTTTTTAAAAAGATAAGGAATATATTATTACTTCAAACATGTATATTTTGGAGAGGAAGAATGTAATGCATTTTAATAGGGGAAATTCAGGTTAAGACAAGGTATTTTTGGACAAAGTTTCCAAAATTGGATTCTTTAAGTTCCCACTTTTATTTATTTTTAAATGTTCTTTGTTTGTTTGTTTGTTTGTTTGGGCTGATCGAATTGGGGCCCCAGCAGTGAAAGCACAGAGTCCTAACCACTGGACAACCGGGCAATTCCCATAAGTTCCTACTTTTATTTATTTGTTTATTTACAATTTCTGCCTTTACTTTTAACCTTTTTTTTTTTTTTTTTTTTTTTTTTTTTGCGGTACGCGGGCCTCTCACTGCTGGGG
>NC_041228.1:56872400-56909954 GCF_002837175.3 Physeter macrocephalus | reverse complement strand
GGCCTCTCCCGTTACGGAGCACAGGCTCCGGACGCACAGGCTCAGCGGCCATGGCTCACGGGCCCAGCCGCTCCGCGGCATGTGGGATCCTCCCCGACCGGGGCACGAACCCGTGTCCCCTGCATTGGCAGGTGGACTCTCAATCACTGCGCCACCAGGGAAGCCCTGCCTTTACTTTTAAATGACAGCAACAATTAGCATTTGTATATCACCTTATAATAAAATTTGATATACATTTGAACCTGTAAGGTATTATTCCTGTTTAACAGAAAGGAAACCAAAGCTCAGAAAAGCTAAGCCTTGCTTAGGATTTCCAGCTCAGACTGGAAAGAATCCAGTTCCTGAGACTCAGCTTCCAGGAGTTCTGCTGTTTTCGGCTGCATCTCCATTTTCCAAAGTTCCCAATATCTCCACGCTGACAATGAAGTTTCTGGCAACAGGGGTGAGGGGAAGGGCACGGAAAGTCAGGAATTTAGTTCAGGACTGCCATCCCCAGAAAACCATTTAGATGTGTCTCCTCTTACAAGAAGTGGTTGCTCTGCTAATAGCTGTTGTAAACTTGATACCCGGTCAGAAGGGGTGGAGGAAGGGAGTCAGGAATAAATGGAAACATTGCATATTCAGGGGATGCATCTATATACTATATAGATATAGGTGTGTATGTATAATAATGGCTTTACACTGCACATCAGAGAACACAGATCAATATCTACCATATTGTTTTACAGTTTTCCATTATTGATGAGACAAATTATGTAGCCTATAAATGTCACTGTTTAGGAAACTTTTGGAGAGAGAGAACATACACTTGACCAAATAGTAAAGGAAAGAAAAAGAAAAGAAAAAAAGGAGGTACAATTCAATAAGCCATAATTTTCATAATTGTAATCAGAATTAAAACGAAGCCTGTCCAAATGAAATTTAAAAAAGAGTCTGTATCTTTGGAAGAAGAAAAGTACCGTGGTGGCAGGTTCTGATCATGGCAGACAAACTCTCTTCCTGTTCCTAAATGACACGTGGATCTGTTAAGAAGAACCTTCTCTTTGGAAGCCAATCCAGCTAATCAGCAGTGACAAAGTTTACACAGGAAAACACAGATGTTGAGAAGTCCTAGTCAGGGCTTTGGACATGAAACACCAAGGGGACCAACGAGGCACCCACCCCTTTGGGTGCTTAGAACCATGAACCCTTGAAAGTCTTGCTTTGGTCTGCATAGTACTAGAAGTGCCCTGAAAATGCAATAGGGAAAGGGACAGCTCTTAACTCTTTCCATATTAAAGAGACATCTGGACTTAAAAATAATATTAGGCAAACATTTATCAAAAGTTTGTCAAGGAAACAACAAACATTGCAACTGTGCGATAAAAGAAGGTACTAGGTTCTTGCCTGCATTCAAAAAAAAATGAGTCATATGATCTTTTGTGGAGAAAAAGGGGGTTTTGGGGAGTGGGGAGGAGTGAGGAGAAAGACCTAAAGAGTCCTGTGATGGTGGGTCCTTTTTTTAAATTGCTGATAACCTATCAAAGCTAGATTGGAGAAAATCCCAACAATGAAAATGTTAATCCACTTACTTTAAACAAAGGCTAGGACTTGCAGTAGACAGGCTAAAGTTTGTCATTATTTGGGAGTGATTGGATTTATTTGAAATTCAGAACCTCCTCAAAGAATGTTAAGGTTAAATTGGAGCAAAAGAAGCATTTTTCATTTTGTTTTGGTGGATATGGGGACTTCCAGTTTGTATAGCAGCATGTTTGGGTTTACTGAAGTATAGGAGAAGTCACTAAGATTAACTTACTATACTATATTTTATTAATAAAGGAAAGATTCTAAAATCAAAGACATATTTCTATGTAATGGTTGTTCTTAATATTCTTTATTCTAATTTGTCATTATTTATTTAGGTGTAACCTTAAATTCCATTGCAAATTATGATTCTATTCTGTTATTTTCCATCAACATACTTTGCTTATGCTAGCACATAATTCTTATAGTTTGATAAAGGAGCTTCTTGTGTATGTAAAGAGACGTTTACAGAGCAAGTATACAGTCAGCCCTCCTATTCTCAGGTTCTGCATTCGCAGATTCGACCAACCACGGATGGAAAGTATTCTGGAGAAAATAATTCCAGAGGGTTCCAAAAAGCAAAACTTGAATTTGCCATGCACCAGCAACAATTTACATAGAATTTATTTTGTATTTACAGCTATTTATGTAGCATTTACGCTGCATTAGGTATTATAAGCAATGTAGGGGTGATTTAAAGTATACAGGAGGATGTGAGTAGGTTATTATATGATGCAAATACTATGCCATTTTATGTAAGGGACTTGGGCACTCATGGATTTTGGTATGGGTGGTGATGGAGGTTGCCTTAGAACCAATCCCCGGTAGATCCCGAGGGATGACTGTAATCTTTGAATGAAAATAATATATAAACTACCTTCTGGATCAATTTATAGTCAAATCTGCTACCTATATAGATTTATGAGAGCATAATATTTTTTGTTTAATGAATATTTCTTTTTTTTGGCCATGCCACGTGGCAGGCATGTGGGATCTTAGTTCCCCAAACAGGGACCAGGGATCAAACCCATGCTTCCTGCAGTGGAAGTGCAGAGTCCTAACCACTGGACCACCAGGGAATTTCCAAATATTTCTTGAATAAATGAATTTTATATTGAGAATTTAAGAACAAGGTAAATTTTTTTTTTGCGGTACGCGGGCCTCTCACTGTTGTGGCCTCTCCCGTTGCGGAGCACAGGCTCCGGACGCGCAGGCTCAGCGGCCACGGCTCACGGGCCCAGCCGCTCCGCAGCATGTGGGATCTTCCCGGACCGGGGCATGAACCCGTGTCCCCTGCATCGGCAGGCGGACTCTCAACCACTGCGCCACCAGGGAAGCCCCCAAGGTAAATTTTTTAAAAGCAGATTTCATTGGCTAAGATGGATGATGCAGTACAGATATAAAGAGCATATACAATGAAGCCCCATTGGTAGCAGGATAACTCAATGTCATCCTCTCTGTTCAACAAGGCTCAGAGGGGTGATAATAAAACTCAAAGCATACCCAGTATTTTGTACTTTACTAAGTTTGTTCAATTCATTATTTCATAAGGACTTCATAATTTCTACCTCCAAAATATGTCTTAAGTATGTCTACTTCTCTCTCTGCATACATTGCCACTCCTTAGTCCAGGCCTTCATCATTGCTGCCTTGGGTTACAGTTGATGGCTTTTACTTTATTCCATTCTCCAAGCAACTGATAGAACCATTTAAATCAGATTATGCCACTCCCTGGTTTAAAACCCTCCAGCTATCCCTTAATCCTTAGAATAATATGTTTTATTACAGGCTGAAGGCCCTCCGGATCTGGTCCCTGCCTACCTCCAACATAATCTCATGCCATTCTCATCTCTCATTCACTGAACTCTTAGCAAGAGTCTTCTTTCAATTCCTCCAACACTAGAAAGACTTTCCCCTCTTAGGGTCTCTGTACATGCTGTTCTACTTAAAAAAAACTCATTCCCTACCATTAGCTAAGTTAGTTCCTTTTCATTTTTTGGCTCAAATATTATCATACTCATCCTTTTATGAAGTTTTTCTTTCTTGGTCTCTTCTTTGTTTTCTTCATAACATTTGTCACAATTTGTAACCGCTTCGTTTATTTTTGTTTTACTTTGTGTCTTTATCTTTTCCTTCTTGGATCCCTGAGCGTGGAGACTGTGCCCATCTTGTTCCGATGAATGCCCGGTACCTAAGGGCAGAGCCTGGTAGGTAGTAAATATACAATAAAAACTCATGAAGAAATGAACAGTAACCCTGTGAAGTGCACGGGCTTTTCAACAAGCCCCAAATCATTTACTCACGATCACATACCAGTTAAATGGTGAACCAAAGAGAGATTAAGCCTTTGTGATGGATAGTTTAGGGTTCCATCCTGTTCACTGACTGATTGTCTCTATTCTGCCACACACCTTTGCTGAGAAAATTACTTAATAATAGGAGAAAAGCTGAGAGTAGTCATGGAACAGGAAGGGCACAAACAGATAAATTTGTTATTTTCTATACATGAACAATGAATGAGCAGACCAAGTATAATAATTGGGAAGTATGTAAAAACCAGACTGGAGAGGGCCTTAAATGTTCTTCATTTGGGAGGTCATGAACAGCATTTGAAGGTTTCAGACTAGAGAAGTGGTACGTACAAAATGGAACTTTTTTTTGCATTAAAAAAAAAAGTTTATTTTATTGAAGTATAGTTGATTTACAATGTTGTGTTAATTTCTACTGTACAGCAAAGTGATTCAGTTATACATATATATATGTTCTTTTTCATATTGTTTTCCATTTGGTTTATTACAGGATATTGAACGTGCTGTATACAGTAGGACCTTGTTGTTTATCCATTCTATATATAATAGTTTGCATCTGCTAATCCCAAGTTCCCAATCCATCCGTCCCCCACTCATCCTCCCCCTTGGCAACCACAAGTCTGTTCTCTATGCCTATGAATCTGTTTCTGTTTCATAGATAAGTTCATTTGTGTCGTATTTTAGATTCCTCATGTAAGTGATATCATATGGTATTTGTCTTTCTCTTTCTGACTTATATCACTTAGTATGATGATTTCTAGGTCCATCCATGTTTCTGCAAATGGAATTATTTCATTCTTTTATATGGCTGAGTAGTATTCCATTGTATAGATGAATCACATTTTCTTTATCCATTCATCATCTGTCGATGGAAAACAAAATGGAACTTTTGAATGAAGAATGTGAGGATGTCTGTCAGAGGGAAATGGCAGGGATGTCCACGAAGGAAGTTACTGCTATTTGATTAGGTGGTTAGCAAAATCACATTTTTCTTGTACATGGTTTTAAAATGATAAAATGAGGAGAGTCCAGAACTGAAAGCAAGTGATCCCTCTTCCTAGTCCTGCACTAACTACCTAAGGTTATCTTATAACCTCTCTGGGTTTTCCTAACCACTGAAATAAATAGCTTGTATTAGATGAAACTCTAAGCTTCTAATTCTAGCACTGAGGAAAGCTTTAAGCACTAAACAAATACTCATTTCTTAAACAAATTAACAAGTAAATGAAATCTATGACTATATGATACATTTTTCACATTTTAAGATTTATAGTTCCTTATAGAAACCTTGAAATTTCAGAAGAGTATGAAGAAGGAAACAAAAATCACACATAACCCCACCAATCTGAGACAACTCTGGTTAACATTCTCATGTACCACCTTTCTGTCTCTTTTTTCCCCCTAATTATTTTTTTCACTTTGTTTCTTCCACTCTACCTTTGTAAATATTTTTGTTATTAATGGGGGGGGTCTGATTAATATATTCTCTAGGTGAAACATTTAGAAACTCCAAAAGAAGAAAATAAATTATTAGAATCCAACCCTGTATGCAATTTTGTATCCTACTTTTAAACTTTTTTTAAAAAAATAATTAATTAATTAATTTTGGCTGCATTGGGTCTTTGTTGCAGCGCGCGAGCTTTCTCTAGTTGCAGTGAGCGGGGGCTACTCTTCATTGCGGTGCGCGGGCTTCTCATTGTGGTGGCTTCTCTTGTTGCAGAGCATGTCCTCTAGGCGCACAGGCTTCAGTAGTTGTGGCACGTGGGCTCTAGAGCGCAGGCTCAGTAGTTGTGGCGCACGGGTTTAGTTGCTCCGCGGCATGTGGGATCTTCCCGGACCAGGGATTGAACTCGTGTCCCCTGAATTAACAGGTGGATTCTTAACCACTGCACCACCAGAGAAGTCCCTTGTATCCTACTTTTAAAAAACTGGTGTAGCACAAACGTTTTTCTCATATTACTAAAAACTCTTCAGAAACATGATTTCTAGTATCGACAAAATAGACAATAATATGCATACTGTCTTTTAAAACCAGTACCTGGCTTCATGTCCATCAACCATATTCCAATGATTTGTTGAGCATAGATTGTGTATTATACCTGAATGAAACCACCAAGCTCAGGGTTTTTCCCCCAATCTTATTTTCCTAGAATTTAGTACTCATCTTTTCATACTGGGAACACATCCCGGACTTCTACAACTTCAGCTGAATTACTTATTCCCTCCTCTGTGTTCCCATGACACTATATTTATCATTCTATTAACATAGCTCTTATTTTCTATCATAATTAGTTGTCTATTTCCTCCTGCTAATTAAGGGCTCCCTAAGGGCAACAGCTGCTGTTTATCCTTATGTCCTTAGGGCCTAGGATAGGACCTAGAACTAAATTGGGGTTTGGTTTTGTTTTGCTTAAAATCTCAAAATCAAAATGAATCTTATGGTATAAATAGCCATCCATCGGAAATTTTCACCTTTAGGGATTTACCGTCATTTCAACTCAACATATCCAAAACTATTAAAACTCATATCTCCTCCTACAAGAAAACAAACAAAATAAAACAAAACTTTTTACTCCTCTGCAAGAGGTACCTTGTCCTTGATACTTAATTTTCTTGGTCAAGCTTTAAACCTTGAAATTATTTTGACTCTATCTGGTTCGTCCCCATTTTCCTGTAACTATTTATTCCACGAATAAAAACCGAGTGTTACTTTACACCAGGCATTGTTCTGGGTGCTAGGTATATAGTAATAGTAAATAGGGTAGACAAGGTTCCTTATCTTTTTGAGCTTATGTTCTAGTGGAGGGTGACAGTCAATAAGTCAAAGAAGAAAAGTGTCAGATAATGGTTAGTGCTTCACGGAGGATTAGAACAAGATATAGAGAGTAGCCACTTCAGGTTGATCATCAGAAAAGGCCTCCCTTTAGGATGCTTCTCCTCTGTCTCCCCTCCTCTTTAGTCCTCTGGCCAACAGGCTCTCATCACCTCATGCCTGCGTTAGTCTAAAAGCTTAATGGATGGGCTTCCTGACTCCAGAATCAACTCCATATCCTGCTACTAAACTAATCTTCTATTTGATGGTTGTGGGAAAGAGAGAACATCTATGGAAAATTGTAATTTTCTCCTTTGTTAAGCACACAGATAACAGCCTAAATTACAGAACTCAGATCCAATTTTTACTCACCAAACCGAAAACTTAATTACTCATTAAGTGAATAAGGGATTAAAATTGGAGAGATCTCTTTGAATTTCAGCTCAGAGACCTTTCTGATTAGTGCTGAGGGAGAAGGGATTCAGAATTACACCCTGGAGTGAGCAAGGAGTCCTTTTTCTTTAACCACTGAGGCCAGACAGAAAAGAACATTCATGGAGCTCCTACTAGGTGCTATGAACTCTACTGATTGCTTTATTCACCTTCTATCACTGAGACCTCATAATAACCCTCTACAATAGAGATAATTAATTAACTTGCCTCAAATCCCCACAATTAGTCAGTGGTAGTACAGTGACTAGAACTCAAATTTGGGTAGAAACCTAAATTTTATATATTGTTTGGTTATAAATGATATTCTGAGAAACGTAAACAAGAACTACAAATCAGTTGAAAGAGAGTGGTACCTAGAACAATTCTTTTTTTTAAAAATGCTGTCTATTCTACTCTGTTCTTTTTTTAAAATAAATTTATTATTTGTTTGTTTTTATTTTTGGCTGTGTTGGGTCTTCGTTGCTGTGCACAGGCTTTCTCTAGCTGTGGGGAGCGGGGGCTACTCTTTTTTTGTGGTGTGTGGGCTTCTCATTGCGGTAACTTCTCTTGTTGCAGAGCATGGGCTCTAGGTGCGCGGGCTTCAGTAGTTGTGGCACTCGGGCTCAGCAGTTGTGGCTCACGGGCTCCAGAGCGCAGGCTCAGTAGTTGTGGCGCACAGGCTTAGTTGATCCGCGGCATGTGGGATCTTCCCGGACCAGGGATCGAACCTGTGTCCCCTGCATTGGCAGGCGGATTCTTAACCACTGCGCCACCAGGGAGGCCCTAGAGCAATTCTTTGTAGAACAAATGAATAAACAAATGAGAATAACTAGGAACATTTATACCTAAAGTATTCATTTAGGAAAATGAGCAGAGGAAGGAATTAACCACAGTTAAAGATAATTGTCCATTCATTAATGCAACAAATCATTAGTACTTTATGGCAGATGTTGTGCTTGGTATTGGGGATATTGTTCTGGCTCTCAAGGACCTTATAGGGCAGTGGGGCAGGAAGATATTAATATATATGTGCTCTGAAAGAGAAACACAGGCTACTTTGAGAGTTGGGGACCCTGAGCTACTCTGGAACTTTAGTTCCTAGGTTGGAACCTAAAAGGTACATAGGAGTTTTTCAGGCAAGTAAGTAGGTATGAGCGTTCAAAGCTGAGTGAGCATTTCATGCAGCATTACACCATTACATCTCAAGGTAGAAAGCAGCATGGTAAAGAGAGTTGGGAAGTGGAGTGAAGGAGATCATGTAGGGACTTAAAGATTGGGGGTTTTATCCAAAGACGTGAAAAGATTTTGAGCCAGAAAGGGACAAGACTAGATGTGGGTTTTAAAGAGATGACTATGTCTGCTTGGTAGAGAACAAACTGGAGGGAAATCAACTTGAATGCAGAAAACCTACTTAGGAGGGTTATTACAATAGTACAGGCGAGACTTGATAATGCCTCTCACTGGACAGAGAGAACTGGATGGATTCAAGAAACACCTAAGAGGTAGAATGGATAAGATTTGGTGATTGATTCCCTTAGAGTATGAGGCATGGGACTGTTTCTGGAATGACTGGCCATATTTCTAAAGTAAGTAAGAAGGTGGTGTTAATTAATGGCATTGGGACCCCAGATGAAATGAGAAGAGTATGGAGAGTGAATATCATTAAATTAAATCGGAAGAGGTAAGCAGTGAGAAGAATGAGGCCTAGGCTGGGCTGTATCAGCCAGTTGTGATAAAGGAAGGTTTGAAATTCATTGGCTAAGGACAGTGATCCCTAAATTTTTTTTTTTTTTTTCTTTTTCTTTTTTAGGAGAAGAGACCCTGGAGCTATGGCAGGGTCCCTCCCCTCCAGGGGAGAGTGGGGTGAGGGCTAGATTGCTCCTGGGTGTGGATCCCCAGTCTAAACTTTTTAATGTCCTATGCCTATGGGTAAAAATAATTTTTTTTAGTAAGCAGCTCCGTAAGTTGTATTTATTTATAAATCTTAAGATATTGTCAATCTCTATATTAAATATTAGTAATTATATTACTGTAGAGATAAAATAATAGAAATACAAACGGTATCAATATCTTCATGTAACCCAATAGATCATGAAACTTCGGAGGTATCTGGTCTAGAGAATTTTGAAAAACAAAGTATTGTTGTTTCAGACATACGACTTCTAAAAATACCAAAGCCACCTTTAAATCTTTTAATTTAGATGAAATGAAGCAGTCAAGTTAAGCTTTTTAAGGTTAACAATCAATCATCAAACAAACAATAGTACAAAGGAAGGCTCCTCAATTCTAAGCTAAACATCAAATTTCTTACCCAAACTCAGAGGCTGGCCAACCTGGGGCCAAGTGGGAACTCCAGAAAAGTACTCAAAGACTGGCTGCTCCCAGAACACACACAAAACTTCAAGTCTCATAGGATGTTAGATTGAAAGTATGTGTTTATCTATTACTTGTTAAACTAAACTGTTTTAGTTCTGAGTGACAGAGACACAATTTGAACCTACTTAAGCAAAAAGGGGACTTGATTAGGAGGACTCTGGAGTGTTTTATGGGACCCAAAGAGGGTAATATGGGTATTGGGGAACTGGACCCAGAGACCTGAGTCACATCAGTTCCACAGTCTCAAGTCTTTCTTCCTTACACATCTACTTCCTTCCTTTCTTTTATATTAATTTAATTTTCGTAACCTATGAAGTTGATACAACTGTTGTTTCCATTTTATGGATGAGGAAACTGAGGCACAGTAACTTGTTCAGGGTCATAAGGTTAAAATGTGGCACAGCCAGGATTCAAACCCAAGCAGCCTATTGACAGAGCCCACACTCATTAACTTTTCCTTATGGAATATTTTAAAGATACACAGAAGTAGAGAGACTCATATAATTAATCCCACGTATGGACTAATCATCTAGCAGTAACTGTCATCAACTTATGTTGACTTCGGTTTCATACATACCCCCACCAATTACTTCCCATTGACGCTGGTTTATTTTGAAACAGATCCCGTACATAATTTCATTTCATCCATAAATATTTCAGTGCATATCTCTAAAAGAGAATGTTTAACAATGGCAGCACTATTATTAGACCTAACAAGTAACAATAATTTCTTAATATCATCAAATACCCAGTGTTAAAATTTCTAGTTGTTTCACAACTTTTTTTCCCTACAGGTGATTATTGGCATTGGGATCCAGACGATACCCAAATGTTACATTTGATGGCCATAGGCCATATCTGTTAAGTCTCTCACTCTCTTCTTTTTTTTTTTTTCTCTCACTCTCTTTTTTAAGAGACTATACTTTATTAGGATAGGTAAGACCTAAATAGTTATATTTGAAGTAGAAATTGATAGGTAGCAAAAGATACAGAAAACTAAACTAGAATGGGAATTCAAAAATAACTTTCAGTGACAGTCTCCAAGAATAATATTATTGTTCTGAAAAAAACGAAACAAAAACAGTGGAATAGTACATGATACCTAGTACACCCCTCGGAAAAGACGTAGGATTCTTCTACTTCTAAGCACTCAAATACTTTCCTGTCAAGGAAATCCAGTGTACAAATATACACAGGAGATGAAAATACATTTATTCTTAACTAGTTTACAGATTCCTAAAGACTTTATTATGGCAAATTTTAAACACACAAAAGTAGACATAATACCCTGGATAAGCTTCAACAATAATCATGACTAATCGTTTCATAGATAACCCCACTCACTTATTCTCTCCTGTATTACTTTGAAGCAAATCCCAGACATCATATCATCTTATCTACAAATATTTCTGCATTTATCTCTAAAAAATAAGGATTTTTAAAAACATAACAAAAATGCCACTATTATCGCACCTAAACTATTAACAATGATCCCTTAGTATCATCAAATATCCAATCAGTATTCAAATTTCCAGTGTTCTTATAAATTTCATAAAGGGGTTTCTTACATACAGTATGTTTGTTTGAATGAAGATCTAAGTAAGGCCTACAAATTACAGTTGGCTGATAGTTTCTTAAGTCTCTTTTACTGTGTAGGTTCTCCCTCCATTTCTCTCTCTCTTTTTTTTAAATTGAAGTATATTTGATTTACAATGTTGTGTTAATTTCTGCTGTACAGCAAAGTGACTCAGTTTATATATATATAAATTATTTATATATATAAATTATTTATATATATATATGTAAATTATTTTATATTCTTTTCCATTATGGGTTTTTCCTTTTTTTCATCAGCTGCATTGGGTCTTCATTGCTGCACGCAGGCTTTCTCTAGTTGCCGCGAGCGGGGGCTACTTTTCGTTGTAGTGCACGGGTTTCTCATTGCGGTGGCTTCTCTTGTTGTGGGACATGAGCTCTAGGTGCATGGGCTTCAGTAGCTGTGGCAGTCAGGCTCAGTAATTGTTGCTCGCGGGCTCTAGAGCGCAGGCTCAGTAGCTGTGGCGCACAGGCTTAGTTGCTCCAAGGCATGTGGGATCTTCCCAGACAGTGGATCGAACCCGTGTCCCCTGCATTGGCAGGTGGATTCTTAACCACTGTGCCACCAGGGAAGTCCTCCATTATGGTTTATCCCAGGACATTGAGTATAGTTCCCTGTGCTATACAGTAGGACCTTGTCCATACATTCTATATGTAATAGTTTGCGTCTACTAACCCCAAACTCCCAATCCATCCCTTCCCCAGCCCCTGCCCTCTTGGCAACCACAGTTCTGTTCTCTATGCCTGTGAGTCTGTTTCCACTTCGTAGATAGGTTCATTTGTGTCATATTCTAGATTCCACATATAAGTGATATCATATGGTATTTATCCTCCCTCCATTTCTCCTTTTCCTCCCTGCAGTGTATTTGTTGAAGAAACTGGGTCCCATGATATATCCCGCAGCCTGGATTTTGAAGGCTGTACCCCTATGATGTCATTTAACATGTTCCTCTGTCTCCCGTATTTCCTGTTAACCTAGTAATTTATCCTAGAGGATTGACCTTGTACAGGTTTGGTTCTTTAAAAGACTTTTTTGGGAGTTCCCTGGTGGTCTGGTGGTTAGGACTAGGCGCTTTCACTGCCGGGCCCAGGTTCAATCCCTGGTCAGGGAATTAAGATTCCACAAACTACACAGTGTGGCCACACACACACACACACACACACACAAAAGAGAGAGACTGCTTCACAGGTGGTGTCATGTACTTCCATCAGGAGTCACATAATATCTGGTTGTCTAGCTACTTGATATGTTGGCAGTTAGTGATGATCACTGTCTACAGCAGCCCAAGAGAAATATAATATGAGCCACATATGTAATTTTAAGTGTTCTAGTGCCCCTATTTTTTTAAAAATAAAAATAATTTTTTTTTTTTTGGCCATGCCATGAAGCTTGTGGGGTCTTAGTTCCCCTACCAGGGATTGAACCCAGGCCACGGCAGTGAAAGCACCAAGTCCTAACCACTGGACTGCCAGGGAACTCCTTTTTAAAAATAATTTTAATAATATATTTTATTTAACTCAGTATATCCAAAATATTACCACTTCAACATTTATTTAAAATGTTTAATGAAATCTTTTATAGTCTTATTTTCATACTAAGTCTTCAAAGTCTTGTGTATTTTTTCCACTCATAGCCGGTGGGTGCTAGAGCCTGTTCACACTAGCCTATGAGAGCCAACTGTGAGCATCTCATCACAACTCTATGCTCATGACATCCCTTCGGTTGTTCGAAATTGGCTATGGTGGTAATTTTCACTCCACAACAAACACCAAAGAGAAGTTTTTTTCCATCTCAGAGAGCCAGTTATTAAACATTTATCAGCACACCATTGCTTATATCACATCTCATTTTGAACCAGCCACATTTCAAGTGTTCAATAACCTTGTTTGGCTAGTAGATATTGTATTGCATAGCCCACCAGGCGTTTGCAAATGAGTGTATCCTAGCCTATCACTCCTCCTTCTTTTATTAGCTGGAACAGCTCTATAAATTTTTCTTTAACTATTTAGCTACCCTAATGTACAGTAAATTCAAGGAAGGCAGGATAAATCTTTGATCATTTTCCTTTATTAACTAGTGTTCAAAATAATGAGCTGGTTCTCCAGTAAAAGTGACCAATCCATGTTTTCTGGTATCATTATGGGCTCATGGATTCTAACATTTAACTGTTTCAATCCATTGCATTTGTTATTTTTATTGATATTTAAATTGTCCCATCTTCGGCCAGTGGAAGCCCCTTCGAGTTGAGAGCCTATGCTTTAGACCGCTGTGCTACCACTAGCACAATCCAGACTTTACATTTTATTTTCTAGATCAAAAGTTCAAAAAATGGTGTGTTAGTTTCTGCTTTATAACAAAGTGAATCAGTTATACACATACATATGTTCCCATATCTCTTCCCTCTTGCGTCTCCCTCCCTCCCACCCTCCCTATCGCACCCCTCTAGGTGGTCACAAAGCACCGAGCTGATCTCCCTGTGCTACACACCATTGTAAAGCAATTATACTCCAATAAAGATGTAATTTATCCTAGAGGATTGACCTTGTACAGGTTTGGTTCTTTAAAAGACTTTTTTGGGAGTTCCCTGGTGGTCTGGTGGTTAGGACTAGGCGCTTTCACTGCCGGGCCCAGGTTCAATCCCTGGTCAGGGAATTAAGATTCCACAAACTACACAGTGTGGCCACACACACACACACACACACACACACACAAAAGAGAGAGACTGCTTCACAGGTGGTGTCATGTACTTCCATCAGGAGTCACATAATATCTGGTTGTCTAGCTACTTGATATGTTGGCAGTTAGTGATGATCACTGTCTACAGCAGCCCAAGAGAAATATAATATGAGCCACATATGTAATTTTAAGTGTTCTAGTGCCCCTATTTTTTTAAAAATAAAAATAATTTTTTTTTTTTTGGCCATGCCATGAAGCTTGTGGGGTCTTAGTTCCCCTACCAGGGATTGAACCCAGGCCACGGCAGTGAAAGCACCAAGTCCTAACCACTGGACTGCCAGGGAACTCCTTTTTAAAAATAATTTTAATAATATATTTTATTTAACTCAGTATATCCAAAATATTACCACTTCAACATTTATTTAAAATGTTTAATGAAATCTTTTATAGTCTTATTTTCATACTAAGTCTTCAAAGTCTTGTGTATTTTTTCCACTCATAGCCGGTGGGTGCTAGAGCCTGTTCACACTAGCCTATGAGAGCCAACTGTGAGCATCTCATCACAACTCTATGCTCATGACATCCCTTCGGTTGTTCGAAATTGGCTATGGTGGTAATTTTCACTCCACAACAAACACCAAAGAGAAGTTTTTTTCCATCTCAGAGAGCCAGTTATTAAACATTTATCAGCACACCATTGCTTATATCACATCTCATTTTGAACCAGCCACATTTCAAGTGTTCAATAACCTTGTTTGGCTAGTAGATATTGTATTGCATAGCCCACCAGGCGTTTGCAAATGAGTGTATCCTAGCCTATCACTCCTCCTTCTTTTATTAGCTGGAACAGCTCTATAAATTTTTCTTTAACTATTTAGCTACCCTAATGTACAGTAAATTCAAGGAAGGCAGGATAAATCTTTGATCATTTTCCTTTATTAACTAGTGTTCAAAATAATGAGCTGGTTCTCCAGTAAAAGTGACCAATCCATGTTTTCTGGTATCATTATGGGCTCATGGATTCTAACATTTAACTGTTTCAATCCATTGCATTTGTTATTTTTATTGATATTTAAATTGTCCCATCTTCGGCCAGTGGAAGCCCCTTCGAGTTGAGAGCCTATGCTTTAGACCGCTGTGCTACCACTAGCACAATCCAGACTTTACATTTTATTTTCTAGATCAAAAGTTCAAAAAATGGTGTGTTAGTTTCTGCTTTATAACAAAGTGAATCAGTTATACACATACATATGTTCCCATATCTCTTCCCTCTTGCGTCTCCCTCCCTCCCACCCTCCCTATCGCACCCCTCTAGGTGGTCACAAAGCACCGAGCTGATCTCCCTGTGCTACACACCATTGTAAAGCAATTATACTCCAATAAAGATGTTAAAAAAAAACCAACCCATTGATTTAAAGAGAAAAACGATCACCCAGCAAGCACACCTCTTTAAAAAAAAAAAAAAAAAAGGTTCAAAAAAATGTGGGATTTGTTGGCCCAGCTTGTTTCAGTTGCTCACCACTGTGAGTGGCAGTGTCACGTGGGAACTTGGCAGCTCTGATAGGAATTGAGGGAAGGGTTGTCTCAGAAGAATGATTGTTTGGTAGACAAAACAATAGATGTCCAACCATAACATATTTTAAATATTACACAGAAAATTTTAAAGCACATGATCCTTCTCATGTCATTGATTGGTTGCTTTGTTTATTCATTCAGTACATACCTATTAAGGATGTATGATACTCATGGAAATATTATTCTGACTGTAAAAGTTAATTAAAAGAAACGCGAACCTATGTGAAATTCTCGAATCCCTAAAGATTTTTGACTTTATCAAACTGAAAGAGAGTGAGTGCTAAAAAAAAATTTACATACATTAGAAAGTAGCACAGAAAGCATAGCTGCACATATTTAAGAAGACAGAGAGTTTCTTTTTGTTTCATGTGAATTCAGGGAAGAGGCACCTTTTACTCAGACTGTCCTTTAAGTATGAAAAGTAAATTTCACATTAAACAATCTCATTTTAAATTCATCTATGGTAAATTAAATGGAACAAGACCGAGCAACTGTGGTCTCTCTGACTTAGTATCTTCTCACTGAAATCTCTGAGGGCACTAACATTGATCCAAAAGTCCTACTAATCAACTAAAGATTGGCAGATAGGTATTTATGTCATGCCCATATGTTTGCATAATTTTCAGTAAGTAAAATATGAAGAACCTGTTTTCTAGTAAAAAGAGAGTGCACAATAACCAAAATATTCAAAGAATGTGTTGGTAAGATTCATCAGGTACTCCAAAATAAGCAAAGAAGTATTTCCATGATTTTCTTTTTAAAGACGAAAATATCAATAAAGCTTTCAAACCTGATGTTTAATTTTGTAGTTGTCTTGTAATATTTAAGGTTTTCAATAAAATTCCTTTAAGTATGAAAAGTAAATTTCACATTAAACAATCTCATTTTAAATTCATCTATGGTAAATTAAATGGAACAAGACCGAGCAACTGTGGTCTCTCTGACTTAGTATCTTCTCACTGAAATCTCTGAGGGCACTAACATTGATCCAAAAGTCCTACTAATCAACTAAAGATTGGCAGATAGGTATTTATGTCATGCCCATATGTTTGCATAATTTTCAGTAAGTAAAATATGAAGAACCTGTTTTCTAGTAAAAAGAGAGTGCACAATAACCAAAATATTCAAAGAATGTGTTGGTAAGATTCATCAGGTACTCCAAAATAAGCAAAGAAGTATTTCCATGATTTTCTTTTTAAAGACGAAAATATCAATAAAGCTTTCAAACCTGATGTTTAATTTTGTAGTTGTCTTGTAATATTTAAGGTTTTCAATAAAATCCTTGTGCAAGTCAACCATAAAACATGTTAGTGGGGAACATAAGTAATTAACCTGGGAAATAATCAGGGAAACTTACTAGGCAAAGAAAGGCAGAGATTCTGAGAGCCACAAATGAGAAATTGTTATCTTGTTCATTTTATATTAGAATCTTGGTTATCAATTTTTTGGGGGGGGTTTGGGGGATTAGGGGGAGGCTTAGGAGATAATTTAGAAAAATTAAAATGTTATGGATATGAACTGTATTTAAATTTTTTCATTCAATATGGAACTAGTACTATGGGGAGAAAATATGTACACTTTTAGAATTCAATTGATCTATTTTATTGCAGGGAAAAATGGGGCATAATTAGCCGTTCTTTCTATTCTTAGAGTACTGATGATTCTAATAGTCCTGTGCTTTCAAAAACAGTAATACATTTTTATGGATTTTCCTTCTAAGAGGGGCTTGTAGTTCTCCAAAAAAAAGAAAAAATGTTCTTTTGGTCTAAATACTTTCCTTTAGAAGAAGTGTGTTACTTAACAATCCTGATTTGGTTAGCAACCTTTAAATATATTACTTAGTCATTTATGAGAGTTTGGCACTAAAGTTAAATAATTATACTTATTCATGTTTGTTATATTCATTTTAGCATTACAGGCTTCAGTGACTTCTAGGGGACTTGAAGTACATGAAGAGTTACTGTCCTTGCTTAGTCACTGTATTTTGTATTATCCATTTTAGTTAATCTGTTGTAAATTCAAGCTGATAATATTATTGCTTCTACTTGTGTTCTATTGCATGCACCAATAATGATACACTCTGTCATTTTTGTTTTCAGTCAACATCCATAGAAAGATTACCAGTGCAAGGCACTATGCTAGTGTGTTATGAATACAAAGGTAAATATGACATGATGTCTCTTTAGAGAGTTCATAGCATGGTGGTGCAGACAAATCCATGCACAGGCATGTTAATATAATGTGCTAAGGGCAATGGTAGACATGGATCCTGGGTATCATAAAGGCACAAAGATGTGTGTGTGTGTGTGTGTGTGTGTGTGTGTGTGTGTGTGTGTGTGTGTGTGTAGGTAGGTAGAAAAAGACTTTCTAGGAAGAGATGGTAACTGAGGTTGGTTTTATTGAAGAATAATTAGGAAATAACCAAAGTATGAGGAAGAGGGTTGAAAGGGGGAAGGTGTTCCATATAGAGACAGAGAAGAAAAGAAACAGCACGATTGCTAGAGAGGAAAGTGAAAGACAAGGTGTATAATGAGATGACGAGGGATTAAAATAGAAAGTTAGATGGGGGCCAGATCACAAAATTCTTGAATTCCAGGTTAAGGGGCTTGAACTTTATCTTACAAGCAATGAAGAGTCGCTGAAATTTTAAAATAAGGGGTCAAAATGGTAAGATATGGACAGGGCCAGAACAGAGATTGGAAGGTTATTTAAGTGGCTGTTGCAGTATTCAGGATATGAGAGAACTAGGACAGTGATAGCAGAGGCGGAGAGTAAGAAAAGCATTCAAGAACTAGCTAGAAGGTGGACTGGAGAGACTTGGTGATAGATTGAATGTGGGAATTACAGAAAATGGAGGAGGTAAAGACAACTGTGGAGCATAGCATCAATACCAAACACAATAGAGATTATAGGACAAGAAGGAAGTTTGACAGGAAGTGATGACTTTAATAATTTGAGACTTGTTGAGGCTGAGGTGTACCCAGAGGGTTCATGTAGCAGGCAGCAGCTCCGGGGAAAGTTTTGGGGTGTAGCTGCAGACTTAGTGTCATTACCAAATGATACTTAAAATCATGTCAAAGGTTCAGGTAACTCAGAAAGAATGTAGAGTGACAGAATGTTTCTCAACTCACTGCGAAGTTATACTTTTAGAGCACTTATCTCCACCATTAACCGTAGACTTTAGATGCAGTACCTATCATGAGTGGATCAACCAACTTGACTTATCATTAACTTATATATCTTTGGGGTTATCCTCCAAAGCCTAGAAATGGAGGCTCATGTTAAGTGAAGAAGCACAGAACAATACCACCAAAACAAAGAAGCAAACAAACAAAAGTATTAAAAGTTGAATGTACTGACAGTTCTTCAGGACTATTTATTATATTCCAGGGACTGGACAATAGCCCCAACATACTAATTCTTTTTTTTAAAATTTATGTATGTATTTATTTATTTGTTTTCACCGGGTCTTAGTTGCAGCAGGCGGGCTCCTTAGTTGCGGCTCACCGGCTTCCTTAGTTGCAGCATGCGAACTCTTAGTTGCAGCATGCATGTGGGATCTAGTTCCTTGACCAGGGATTGAACCCAGGCCCCCTGCATTGGGAGCGTGGAGTCTTAACCACTGCACCACCAGGGAAGTCCCTCAACATACTAATTCTTCAGTTTGTTCTACCTCTTAGTTCAGCTTTTACACCGAACTCTACCCATCTGGCAAAGACGTCACTAAAGTTTCAGTGATCGAGTTCTTTGTCTAGTACTACATCTTTTGATAATATGCTGTCAAAGTAACAATTAGCAATAACACCATAAGATTATTTGTGGAACTTTTAAAATGGCAGTGGAATTCTTTGATTAACTTCAAAAAAACCAAAACAAAACACCCTCTATTATTTTCGTTGACTTTTAAGTTAAATCAAAACTATTTTCTGAGCAGCTTCCAGGAAAGAACTGTGAACAAAAACTCTTGTAATGACATTTCAGAACCATGTGTGGCAACCTGCAGATTAGCACTAACACAATTTCCAAGAGCTACTAAAAATAGGCCTTGTGCAATTGGGCAAAATGAGTGGGTGGATAGATTTTTTTTTTAAAGTAGGGCCATGACCTCTGGGACTTTCTGTTGTTTTTGCTATGATCCATAAACGGAACAAAGTGCTGTTTTCTTTCTTATAGGAGTAGTCCATGACTAGTCTGGGACCAAGACATTGTATAGAAATGAAGGCATAGTCCTGTTATTGCTTTTAGTGGCAAATATGGGCTACCCATGCCTCCTCTCCTATTTCCCATGTCCACGGTAAACAGTTTGTTAGAGCAATTCACAATTCTAAGTCCCAACAGTTCCAATTGGCCACAGCAGGTTTTGATGATCCAGGACTCTGCTTCAGAGTCCTTCTAATCACATTGCTCAGGAATAAGTAAATTACTACCAATCAATTGGAAATGACAAGCAAGATGGAAGTCAAGTGCCATTGCTGGTCAAGACCTTCCTTTTCTACACTGGATTTAAGGTAGGCATCAAATGTGATTTTCCTTGAGATAAAAAGTGGGCTAAGGGACTTCCCTGGTGGTCCAGTGGTTAAGACTCCGTGCTTCCACTGCAGGGGTCATGAGTTCAATCCCTGGTCGGGGAACTAAGATCCCACATGCCACGTGGTGCAGCACCACCTGCCCACATCAAAAAAAAAAGTGGGCTGAGAATAATAAAGATAACCAGAATTGTGCTCTTCCTTCAAGGAGCTCTCTCTCAGTGGAGTAAGGGAGACAGACATGTGAGATAAGAGAAATACCGGAGGTTCCTTCACATTTAGAGTTTAATCTGATTTCACAGTGTAAATGAGAAAGGAGGGATGAAAAACAACATGCTCTTAATCTATGTCATCCTATGCAAGTACATGGAGTACAAAGCTTTTACCTCCTGCCCAAACTGATATCCATGAGACCAGGGACAGATAACTTATTTCATTTGGTCACATCAGGGTATTGAGAATTATGTCTTTGAAACATCACAATCAAAAGGGACTTAGAGTTAATAATAAATACAAGCTAGTTAGACATAAATAGCCAAAATAAGCTGGTTTACTAGAAATTCTGTATTTCACATGGAACAGATCCAAGCATAACATTGGGATACATAAAGTTACCATATAAGAAATTTAAGTAAGTTCTTCCATAATCCTCAGAGTGAGTATCGCAAGTACAATGCCCAGCCAAGGATTCTGCAAGTTAAAGAGGTTTGTGGAGAAAGTGGAAGGGATTCAACAGAGTCACAGAGATGATTAAAGGGTTGGAAAAATAAGAGCTAGAAATTATTTAGCCTAAGTTAGAGATGACTACCAGGTTTCTTAATAACAGTATTCAAGCAAAGGAAGGGTTGTTATACACAAGATGATGAACAGCTGCTTTCTATCTCAGCTGGAGAGTGGACAGAAGACATAGACATTGATTACAGCAGGACAGATCTAAGTTAGATATAAAGAAGAACTTTTGAGAATAAGCATTATTGGATGAGAGACCTTCTCAGGATCCTCTTCCTGCACCTGTTCTTAAATGATGCCATTTCACTGGGTTGTTTTTAAATTCTATATCTCTTCTCACTTTACATGTTCTCCTTAGTTTATTTCATTTATTCTGACTTTAATTACCCATTATAAGCTGACAATTACCAAATATATATCTCTGAATATTTCCAGTCCAGACTACTTTCTAAGCACCTCCTGGACATCAGGCTTTTATCTTTCACCTGTTCTATCGCAATAGCATCAATAACTGATACCTCTGTATCTCCAATTTCATTCTCTGGTGTATATGATGGTCTGAACACTTCTATCTAAAAGCAAGTCTAGGGCTTCCCTGGTGGCGCAGTGGTTGCGCGTCCGCCTGCCGATGCGGGGGAACCGGGTTCGCGCCCCGGTCTGGGAGGATCGCACGTGCCGCGGAGCGGCTGGACCCGTGGGCCGTGGCTGCTGGGCCTGCGCGTCTGGAGCCTGTGCTCCGCAACGGGAGAGGCCACAACAGAGGGAGGCCCGCATACCACACACACAAAAAATAAATAAATAAAATAAAATAAAAAAATAAAAGCAAGCCTAATATGTCATCTCTTTACCTACAATCTTTTTTTAAAAAACTTATTTATTTATTTTTGGCTGCATTGGGTCTTCATTTCTGCGCGCAGGCTTTCTCTAGCTGCGGTGAGCAGGGGCTACTCTTCGTTGTGGTGCGCGGGCTTCTCATTGCGGTGGCTTCTCTTGTTGTGGAACACGGGCTCTAGGCACGTGGGCTTCAGTAGTTGTGGCTCGCAGGCTCAGTAGTTGTGGCGCACGGGCTTAGTTGCTCTGCGGCATGTGGGATCTTCCCAGACCAGGGCTCGAACCCATGTCTCCGGCATTGGCAGGCGGATTCTTAACCACTGCACCACCGGGGAAGTCCCTGACTACAATCTTTTAATGAGTCCCATTACTCACTTGCTTTCCATCATTTGGTCCCTTTGCCTAGCCAATATCATCTCCTGTCACTCCCCAAGTGTTATTATTAATTCCAAGATAATTTCCCTTCCTTCATCCCACTGTGCTTTTATGTGTCTGAGTTAAGTAGCCCACTAACAGATCTTGTGACCTTCAGACGTGGTATATATCAGACTATTCTCATCACACTGGATACAGGATGCTGCTCGTCTGACACTCCTTGTAGGATCTTCTCAGGCATTTCCGTATTACTCTTCCGCTACTGGACCCAGTACCGTTTCCTTACTCTCTGTTACCCTAGCACAGTCATTCACATATGCTTAGGTACTTTACGTTCATCATACAACATTCCTATGAAGCAGGTGTAGTATTCCCACTTTACAGGTGAAAATGTCACCACCTATATGCAGATGACATGTGTGGTGCCTGTGCGTGTGTGTATACATTATACTTGTTTATGATACATATACATCCTCTGTGCTCTAGCCATGAATATCCAAAAACAACCCTCAAAATCAAATTTCCAGAAAATGAATTCATAATAGTACCCCCAAACTTTGTTCTTCTGATATTAACTGTCTCAGGGAATGGTGTCAGAAGCCTAAGAGTGACCCTCAACACTTTGCTCCTTTTTAATCCCTATATCCAATCCATCACCAACTCCTATAAATTATCCCTCCTAAATATCTCTCAAATGTGTCCAGTTCTCTCCACCTTTACCGTGATCAGTCCAAGCTTTCATCATCTTTTAAAATTTTGCCCGTGCCATGCAGCTTGTGGGATCTTACTTCCTCAGCCAGGGACTGAACCCATACCCCCTACAGTGGAAGCGCAGAGTCCTAACCACTGGACTGCCGGGGAAGTCCCTCATCATCTCTTGTAATAGCCTCTATTTCCTCTGGTCCTATTCCTATACATATTCTACAGCCAAGATGATCTCAAAATCCAAACCTGATCATGGTACTTCATGCTGCCCTTTCCTCCCAGCACATTCAAAAGCCATTCAGCAGCTTCTCCTTGTTTTTATCAAAAAGACAAACTTAGAGCTGCTACACGATGGATCGCGCCCACTGCATCTCAAACCCACCTTGTCTCACATCCTGCTTCCCTCCCTCAACTTCTCCAGCCACTCAGGCTTGCTTTCCAACCTTCAAACCTGTGACGGCCCGTTCCTCTGCAGGGCTCGACACAGGCTGGAAAGCCATCTTTCTTCTCCATATCACTGAATTAACTCTTCATCAACCTGCAGAGAGCAGCTTAAGAGACACTTTCCCAGAGAGATCTGCTCTGATCACCCTCTGGAGTCGAGTCATATGTTCCTATTATAAGCTCCAAAAGCACCGTGCTCTTCTCCTGCTTTTGCCCCCTCTCTTCTTTTTACTTTTTTTTTTTTAATGATTAGTGGATTGCCAACCTCCTCCATTCCATTAGACTGTAAGCTTCATGAGAGCAAGAACTGTGTCTATTCCTGCTTGCCATTTCACCTCCAGTACTGAGTATAGCACCTGGCACATAGTAAGTATTTGAAAAGTTGAGTAAATTAATTTGTTGGTTGATATTTGCCCCCCACTGAGCTAAGTGCTTTACATACATTATCTCATTACGTTTTTAAAACAGTTATGAGGTTACTACCATTCTATTATTAGCTCCATTTTACAAATGAGTAAAACAGGATCTAGAGATATTAGGTGATTTTCCCAAGTTTCACAATTTGAACACTGAAGTCCTCGGCAGTAAAACTACATGTGTGACTGTTACCCATCATTTGTGGATATCTTTGTAGATGTAAACATATTAACTAAAGTACCATTATTGAGCGTGTGAAAAGGTAGAAATCTCTGAATCACAAATTGATCATTTATGTCTCTTGAGCAAAACTGAAAATCCTGAAATATTTAAGAGTCAACAACAGAATCCCACGGTTGTTAGGTCAGGTTACTTAAACAGAAGAAAAAAGTAGGCTGTACCTGGATTGTACTTGTTCAATGAGCCTAATTGTTTCACTGACCAGTGAGGCATAATAACTTTGCACAGTACAACACTAACTATGACTGGCCTGGGAAACACATCTCAAAGCAGTGAAAAAACACATCAAGCCACAATTAATGACTTGATTCTCATCGCACCAACAGGAAAACAACTTACCTCACTTATGTTGACTGTCTTTATACATGCCCATGACACTACTGAGCCACTGTAAGCAGTGCGACTACTTTGAGCAGTCTAGGCAAAGGTACTTAGGAATTTTTCCTTCTCCCCCCACACCATCTGGTCCACCCAGATGAGAATAGAGGTATGACAGCACGGCTATTTTTTTTTTTTTTTTTTTTGCGGTACGCGGGCCTCTCACTGTTGTGGCCTCTCCCGTTGCGGAGCGCAGGCTCCGGACGCGCAGGCTCAGCGGCCATGGCTCGCGGGCCCAGCCGCTCCGCGGCATGTGGGATCTTCCCGGACCGGGGCACGAACCCATGTCCCTGCATCGGCAGGCGGATTCTCAACCACTGCGCCCCCAGGGAAGCCCAGCACGGCTATTCTTAATGGCTCTTGTTGCAAGAGCAATAACTCAAGGTTTGGGGCAAATTTTATGTTAGTTGATCACATATGTTTAAAAGAATTTCATCCTCATTTCTGGAAGTTGTGTTAAGGATTTTTAAAGTATCACACCATCTTTTATGGAATTATTGCCATTGTGACTGTGGAATTCTCAGTATACCTGAGAGGTGGGAGGCTGATAGGTATGTACTCTTCAGGGTACTATACAGGATGTCGTTAGAAGTCTTATTAGCTTCTCAGGCAGGACTTCAAGAGGCGGCAATAACTAGATCTCAATAACACCACCTCAGATCTCCAACTCAGGTATGGGCATCCCCAAACTGGGCTTGATTGCTATATTTAAAATCTATGAGATTTTGGACACTACATCAAACCAATCAAATATAGAAGAGACTGCCAATTCACTGTTTTTCAATGGAACATTTATCTGGCAGGATAACCCACTTCATTTACTAAGGGAATTTCTTCCTTGTGGATGACTACATAGAAGGCCCAATTAAAGATCAGATTTTTGGATGAGCGACAATTAGGAATTAAATGTTATTAAGAAGTATCCAGAGCTTCCCTGGTGGCGCAGTGGTTAAGAATCCGCCTGCCAATGCAGGGGACACGGGTTCGAGCCCTCGTCTGGGAAGATCGCACATGCCTCGGAGCAGCTAAGCCCGTGCCCCACGGCTGCTGAGACTGCGCTCTAGAGCCCGCATGCCAGGGCTACTGAAGCCCGCGCGCCTAGAGCCTGTGCTCTGCATGCAACAAGAGAAGCCACTGCAATAAGAAGCCCGCGCAACGCAACGAAGAGTGGCCCCGGCTCACCGCAACTAGAGAAAGCCCCGCGCACAGCAACAAAGACCCAATGCAGCCAAAATAAATAAATAAATAAATTGGTTAAAAAAAAAAAAGTATCCAATTTAGTCATTTCCTTGCTTAAAAATCTTTCATTCTCCCCATTGCTTTCAGGAAAAAATACAAACTATTTATTGATCTTTCCCCCTCCTTTCGTTTCAAATCTCACTTCAAGCATTTTTCTAGTCCACACACACTGAACTACTAAAAATTTCCTTACTTTTATGATAAATTTCCTTTCATTTTGGCGACATTCATATCTATATCTCAAAACCCTGCTCAAGGATCTATATTCCTTAGCAATTCAATTTTTCAAACAGTCATTCTATCCTCCATGTTTTCATAGCATTTTGTACATATCCCTATCAATACTTAACTGTTATAATTGTTAATTTACATATTAATCTCCCTCAATGAAATGTGAGTTTCTTGGGGGTTGGGACAATCTTCTTTATCTATTAAATTCTAGTGTCTGGCATGCAGTAGGAAAAAAAAAACTTTAAAATGCTTGTTGCTATGTCCATTAAACTAGGTGGTAAATTGGCTGTCTCAATTCCTCAACAATTCCAGAATATTCTATTTTATAAAATATTCCCCTTTACATTCTGTTAGACCAATGGTTCTCTCAGGGTTCTGAATTTTGTGAGTCAGTAAAAATTATTTTAAAAAATATTTTGGGGAGCAATAAAGAGCATTTAAAAAAGCTACCATCTATTAACATCTTAATTTCAAAATATATATCTTAAGCTTAAAACATCAGAAAGGATATAATTTCAGAATAATCAACAGTCTTAAATTGAACAAATTTAACTTTACGAAAAGTTCTGTAGATTGTATTTATTTTTCATTTTACCACCAACTGGTGAAAAATAGCATTTGGGAAATGCTGAAATAGATCAGTGTCCTCCCCAAAATAATTTTGAAAAATTAAGTACCCTTTTATGCATTCTTTTTTTTTTTTTTACTTTTTACTTTTTATTTTTTATTTATTTCATTTATTTATTTTTGGCTGTGTTGGGTCTTTGCTGCTGCATGCGGGCTTTCTCTAGTTGCAGCGAGTGGGGGCTACTTTTTGTTGGGGTGTGTGGGCTTCTCATTGTGGTGGCTTCTCTTGTTGCGGAGCACGGGCTCTAGGCTCGCGGGCTTCAGTAGTTGTGGTGCGAGGGCTCAGCAGTTGTGGCGCAAGGGCTTAGTTGCTCCGCGGCACGTGGGATCTTCCCGGACAAGGGCTCAAACCCATGTCCCCTGGATTGGCAGGCGGATTCTTAACCACTGCACCACCAGGGAAGCCCCCTTTTTATGCATTCTTAATGTAGCATCTGAGATATTTTCCCTGTAAGTTCAAATTGTTGTAATGAATGTCATTTCTGGCATGTTGTAAATATTGACACTAAAAAATAAAATTATATCTTCTTAGAAAATCCAATCAATGGAATCTTTATACCATATTTATTTGATACCCACAATCATTCACTTAAAAATATCCGTACTGGGGACTTCCCTGGTGGTTCAGTGGTTGAGAAGCTGCCTGCCAATGCAAGGGGCACAAGTTCGATCCCTGGTCCGGGAAGATCGCACATGTCACAGGGCAACTAAGCCTGTGTGTCACAACTACTGAGCCCGTGCTCTAGAGCCCAAGAGCTACAACTACTGAGCCCGCATGCCACAACTACTGAAGCCCTCACGCCTAGAGCCTGTGCTCTGCAAGAAGAGAAGCCACTGCAATGAGAAGCCTGTGCACCGCAGCAAAGAGTAGCCCCTGCTCGCCACAGCTAGAGAAACCCCACGAGCAGCAGTGAAGACCCAAGGCAGCCAAAAAATTAAAAAAATATATCAATACATGCTCGTACAACACAAGAAATATAGCCAATATTTTATAATAACTATAATTTATTTTCTTTTATTTATTTTTGGCTGAGTTGTGCCTTTGTTACTACATGCAGGCTTTCTCTAGTTGCAGCGAGCGGGGGCTACTCTTTGTTGTGGTGCGCGGGCTTCACATTGTGGTGGCTTCTCCCGTTGCGGAGCACGGGATTCTACGCATGCAGGCTTCACTAGTTGTGGCTCGAGGGCTCTAGAGCGCATCCTCAGTAGTTGTGGCGCACGGGCTTAGTTGCTCCGCGGCATGTGGGATCTTCCCGGCCCAGGGCTCGAACCTGTGTGCCCTGAATTGGCAGGAGGATTCTTAACCACTGCGCCACCAGGGAAGCCCTATAATAACTATAAATGGAGTATTAGCTTTAAAAATTGTGAATCACTCTGTTGTACATTTGAGTATTGTAAATCAACTATACTTCAATTAAAAAAAAAATCTAATAGGACTTCCCTGGTGGTGCAGTGGTTAAGACTCCGTGCTTCCACGGCAGGGGGCACCGGCTGGATCCCTGGTTGGAACTAAGATCCCACCTGCCATGCAGCCAAAAAAAAAAAAAAAAAAAAAGAAAAGAAGGAAAAAAGAGCTCATTAAAAAAATACATGAACAAACAGATGCAAAATCTACATTATTCCTTTATTTCCATTCCACTTCCCCACAGAGTTTTATAATATTTATACTCAGAAGTCTATTATCAATTTAAATTTAATTAAAAAAATTTCTATGACCCTAAATGTTATAAAATATCCTGAAATGAGTTACCATTATAATTATTAGTGCACATTTGGTCAAAGGAACATAAATATATTGATATTAAATATGGCACAAACATTTATTGGAAATACATTCCTTAATTAGCTGAGTTTTTTCAACTAATTAATGTGCCAAGAATTTGTTTTCTAGGGAATTCCCTGGCGGTCCAGTGGTTAGGACTCGGTGCTTCCACTGCAGGGAGCATGGGTTCGATCCCTGGTCGGGGAAATAAGAGCCCCACAAGCCGAGCAGTGCAACCAAAAAACTTTGTTTTCTATAGTGAAAATGTTCTTCTTGTTTTGAATACGTGCTGAGGACATTTGTTCACAAAAAATTATGGATGATGGGAATAGAAAGGGTTTTGTTTCAACTACACCACAAAATTCTTTAAACTCCTTCCAAGATAGGTGCAAAAAACCCCTAGTGATCTGTCGTTGAAAATTATTTTTAATGATCAACTGACACTTCAATTAGGGCCTTCTTGAGTTTTGATGAAAGTAAAAGCTGGAATCTATTAGAGCTGCAAAAGCATAGCTACCAAATAATTATGACATTTACTTTCTCAATTTGTCTCTGGTGCTCTTTTTCCATCCTTGGGCAATGTAAAACAGGAAGATCAGTGATGGGCAGACCGCTTGCCTCTTTTGGTGAAGTGGAAGAACGGTGATTGTGAAAAGGGAGGTGGGAAAGGAAAACCAGCTTGAGAGGAACATTCTCCAGCAGTTCAGTTTTGGAAAACGAACGCGTATGGAAGTTGAAAGCCTGACAGCTTATTATCTTAAAAAACCATCTATGTGCTCACATATCCCTTGGAAATTCTGTGTATACCTCCAGGGCTAAGCACACCCCAGTTTGAAGGGCACTGGACTAGACCTGAAAGTATTAAGTGTTTTCTTTGAAGCACTTACATTCCAATCCTGGGATGTACCCTCAATCTTGAACACAGGGGAGATACCCTAATCACCGCTTTGGGAGGGTATGTTTCTTTTGTAAAGACTGATCTCATGATTGATATTGATTCTCTCAGCTTTAGTTTCAAAGTGTGGTATTTTCTGACCTTGACATGACCTTCAAATTCTGGGAGAAAGGAGTTACCTTATTCGGAATGTAAGCCTCCTATGAAGTTATTGCCTTAAGTTATGCAGAAAGTCCTGCCTTAGGGTATTTCTTCATGACACTGTACCTTTATGGCCTGGCCGTCTTTCTGTCTTCCATGTTTTCTCACCTGGTCCTTCTGAAGGTAATTGGTTTGCATTTGCAAATTTATGAAAAAGGTGGGTTAGTGTGGAATCTATGGCTACTGAACAGAGCCTAGTTAATCAGCCTAGCAGGAACATGAATCTGTGAATCAAACAGTATCTGTAAACTAAATATTTGGGATGGAACTCCTACAAAAATCAGTAATCTATATGTGGTTTTAATAATTCAGTTTTCAATAAAAATAAATATCCATCTCCTCCCCTACTCCATAGTTCTCATCCTTTGAAGCCTATATAAAAATTCATATTGTAAAAAGAATCTATTTTTGTGCAACTCATATATACAAAGGAGGCATTTTACTTTTTACTTCCTCTCTCTGAGAATAGAGTGAACTAACTCATATTTGTGATTAACTAGAATATAGACACTGCAATCACAAAAGGGCTAGCTATCATTAAATTTGGAATTTAAAAGCATAACTTCAGGGGCTTCCCTGGTGGCGCAGTGGTTAAGAATCCACCTGCCAATGTAGGGGACACAGGTTCCAGCCCTGGTCTGGGAAGATCCCACATACCGTGGAGCAACTAAGCCTGTGCGCCACAACTACTGAGCCTGCGCTCTACAGCCTGTGCTCCGCAACAAGAGAAGCCACCGCAATGAGAAGCCCGCGCACCGCAACGAAGAGTAGCCGCCGCTCTCCACAACTAGAGAAAGCCCGCACACAGCAACGAAGACCCCATGCAGCCAAAAAAAAAAAAAAAAAAAAAAAAAAAAAGCATAACTTCACAGATAAAGTGGTTTTGTGTAAATTTTTAATGACGTAGTAGTTGAAATTGGAATTTTTATTCACTAGCTTTAATTTCAAAAAATTTCAAAACAACCTTTCTACAACTATATATTTTATGGAAATGCCTTACATTGCATAACATGCAAATATTATCAACACTTAAAACCTACCATATTTCTGTTCTACTCGTTTATTCAGTAAAAATCTGTTTGTCTTTTGTTGAAAGTTCAAGGCTGTGTGTACCTAGTGCCTGCCAATCTGCACATTGATATATTGATTCATTTAACAAATCCTTCCCGATTGTATGCTATGTCATAGTCACTGTTTCTAGATGCTGGAAATACAATATTGAGCAAACCCAGAAATGGTCCTTGCTTGCACGGAGCTATCAGTCTGTTGGCAGAGTATGAAATAATCAAATAATTATACACATTTAAAAACTGCAATTTTGGACTTCCCCAGCAGTCCAGTGGTTAAGACTCTGTACTCCCAATGCAGGGGGAACGGGTTTGATCCCTGGCTGGGGAACTAAGACCCCGCAAGCTGAAGGGTGTGGCAAAATATATATATATATATATATATATATACAGAAATAAAAACTGCAATTTTGACATGTTTAAAAACTACTGTTGCAACAAGTGCTGTGAAGGAGAGAGGAAAAAGTGCTGGGAGAATCTGCAACAGGGTATTTGAATGTTGGGGAGTGTGGGTGGTTAGGGAAAGCTGCCCGGAGGAAGTGATGTAAGAATGAATGTGGGGGGACTTCCCTGGTGGCGCAGTGGTTTAAGAATCCACCTGCCAATGCAGGGGACACGGGTTCCAGCTCTGGTCTGGGAAAATCCCACATGCCGCGGAGCAACTAAGTCCGTGCGCCACAACTACTGAGCCTGCGTTCTAGAGCCCGGGAGCCACAACTACTGGGCCCACGTGCTGCAACTACTGAAGCCCGCGCGCCTAGAGCCCCTGCTGTGCAACAAGAGAAGCCACAGCAATAAGAAGCCCACGCACTGCAATCAAGAGTAGCCCCCACTCGCCGCCACTAGAGTAAGCCCACATGCAGCAACAAAGACCCAATGCAGCCAGAAAAATCAATCAATCAATAAATTTATATATAAAAAAAGAATGAATGTGGGTTCATTAGAAGAAGGGAAGGAAGAGCGTTACAGACAGGGAACAGTGCAAAGGCCAGACAGGGCTCAAAGCAAACCTGAAGGACAGGAGGCTAGCTTCTGGACGAGAGGGTTAGAGGAAGAAGGAGAGGCTGGAGAGGTGGAAGGCAGCCAGACTTGCTGGGCTCTGCAGGGCTTTAAAGTGTTTTGATATGTAGACCAACAGAAAATAATTAAAACTTTTGTAGGGTTTTAATGTGGGTGGGGTGATAAAATCAGATTGGCATTTTAAAAAGATTACTGGCTTCACAGTAAGAATGGATTAGAGGGCAGGGCTAGAATGTATGGTTTAGTGAGATAGATGCTACCCTGAACATATGCATGTAAACACAAGCTTTTGAAATATAAATCATGTTTTAAAGGGATTTAGAATTTTCTAAGAAAAGAATCACTGGTTTTTATCTTTTAAATCTTTGTGTTTATTTTTTGGGGGCAGGGCAAAGTTGGTTCACGATACATGGAGAAAAAGAAGAAAGAACAGTATTTTCCAGAAGTCCTGGGGAAAAACATATCATCAAAGTTAACTTTTTCCCCAAAACCGAAAACAGCTTTATTTTTTGGATTATATACTCAATATAAATTATAATATCAGTATAAGACAGTATGGAAAGTACATCCTTTTAAACTACTTTTTATGCTTGCAGTCACATACAAACTTATATATACGCTCTTGGGAGCATGGCTGTTTTGCTCAGTAATGAATACATGCCCAGTACTTAACAAAGTAGGTGCTCAGTAGCTATTAATTGCATTAATTATTCCTGTTATATCTGTTAATATACATATTGCTTTTTTCACTCAATAATAAGCCCTCGACTTACATAATACCACATCAACCTTTTTAATGGCTCAATAATTCATTATAGGCATGTGCCATAATGTATGTAAATAACCCCACACTGATGGAAGCTCAAGATTTTTCGGCTTATAAACACATCCTTGTGATTCAATGAGCATCTTTGCACAGACATTTTAATACTTGTCTAGGATAAATTCCTAGAACTGAAGTTGCTGGGTAAAAAGATATATACACATTTTATATTTTGATACCTATAGCCAAATAGCCTACCAGAAAAGTTGTTCCTATCCGCATTCTCAATTATATTCATTTTCCTATACCTCTGATGGGTTAAAAAATTTCATCTCCTGGTATTTTTAATGCACATTTCTCTGATTATTGGCCAGGTCTGCACATCTTTTCATAAGTTTACTAGCCACTTGTATTTTCTCTTGTGTGATTTTCTAATACATGTCCTTTGCACATTTCTTTTTCTTCTACTAGATATGTGTTTATCTTATTGATTTATGAGAGCCCTTTTTATATTAGTGATATTAAGCCTCTCTGTCATATATATCCCTATTTCTTTTTCCTAGTTCACTCTAAAAAATCTTTATTATGTTTTTGGAAAACAAAAGTTTTATAATTTATATAGTCAGTTCTGACAATCGTTTCCTTTAAGGTTTCTGGCCATTGTATTCTGCTTAGAACTAGGTCTTTCACTCCCCAGTATTATAAAAATACCTCCTTAATAACATTTTCTTTTGGTACTTTTTACACCTTTGAGAACATTTCTGGAGGGCAATCAGGTGATACTAATAGGACTTTATAAAACGTTCATTCCCTTTGCCAGAAATTCCCCTTTTAGAATTTATCCTAAAGGAATAAGATACAAAGTTTTAGTTTCAAGGATACTCACTAAAGAGTTATTTATAATGGCAAAAAAACCAGAACTGTTAACAATGAAATGTTCAACAATGCAAGACTGGTTAAATCAATTATGGTATACCTATATCTATTAAAATACAAAAATAATCATATTAAAAACTAAAAGCAAAAATATGCTAAGTCCAATCCATAAACACCAAAAAAATTTTTTGGCTAGGCACAAAGAAAGAAGACTGTATTTGCACAATAGTGGTTAGTTCTGGGCACTGATGATCTTTTTTCTTTTTCTTTTCTTCTATGAGAGTATTTGAACAATAAAAATATTTAAAATTTAGTGCAGCCTACAATTATCCAGATACAACACCGTTAAGTGTATTATTTGTGTTTTAGTAGCCAAGGGTGCCTTAGACTAGAGAGCATTATCCTTGTCTTCAACTTGCAAAGGCAAATTTTGCCTCATCCAATAACTTTAAGCAAGTCAATTAACCTTTTCGTACTTGGGTATCCTCAACTGTTGAATGAAGATAATAATACCTACCCTGATTTAACTCACAAGGAAGTTGTGTAAATTGTGATTCACTGTAAGCAACATAGAAAATGGTGCTAATATTATTTATATTCAACTCCATGATTATCATTGTTTTTGCTTAAGCCTCTTTATTGAGGTATGATTGACATATGAAAAGCAGTACATATTTAAAAGCAGTACACAATTTGATGAGTTTGGAGATAAGTATACATTTATGAAACCATTAGCACTACCTATGCCATAAATGTATCCATCATCTCCCAAAGTTTCCTACAGCCTAGTCTGTTTACTGATTTTTTTTTTGTGATAAGGACACTTAAGATCTATCCTCTTCCCCAAATTTTAAGTGTATGGTACACTATAGGCACTATGCTATACAGTAGATCTCTAAGACTATTCATCTTGTATAAGTGAAACTGTAACCTTTGACTAATACCTCTTTTTTTTTTTTTTTTTTTTGTGGTACGCGGGCCTTTCACTGTTGTGGCCTCTCCCGCTGCGGAGCACAGGCTCCGAACGCGCAGGCTCAGCGGCCATGGCTCACGGGCCCAGCGGCTCCGCGGCATGTGGGATCTTCCCGGACCGGGGCACGAACCCATGTCCCCTGCATCGGCAGATGGACTTTCTACCACCGCGCCAACCAGGGAAGCCCAGCTAATACCTCTTATTTCCCTCTCCTCCCAGCCCTGGCAACCACCATTCCACCTTCTGCTTTTATGAGTTTGACTAGATTACTCACATAGGTGGCATCACGTAGTATTTTTCCCTTTGTGTCTGGCTTATTTCACTTAGCATAATGTCCTCAAGGTCCAACCATGTTGTTGCAAATGGCAGGATTTCCTTCTTTTTAAGGGCTGAATGATATTCCATCGTGTATTATATGATTATTGCTGCTTTTAATGTAAATACAATGGAAACAGTAGGTCAATATCTTTAAAAAGAGTATTTTTAATTATCTAAGGGAAAGAAGAAACAAAAGAAAAAAGTGGCCTACCAAAACAGATTGCAAGGGAAGATGATTATCCAAACATTTATTAATTGCCTACTTTGTGCTGGGTTGGTGCTGGGGTAGGGGAGAATAAGAGTGAATAATACAGAGTCTCTATTCTCAGGTACTTTATTCTGGTGGATGACTCATGTCAGTGCCACAGACGGAATCACAGACCATTGTCCCTAGAACCTAAAGAGGCAAAGTGCTGACAGAGGCAAAGTGCCTCTACCAAGGCAATAAAGGACAGTCAAGTTTGACTGTCAGAAATCAGCTGAACCAGGTCTAGGAGCTCAGCCTCATCACAGAGTTACAGTGGAAGAGTTATCAAGGTAACCTGCAGCAGTTCCACATAGTCTAAAGTGAAATTAGGGGACAAATTGGTTGGGGGTGCCCCATTCTGAAGGGGTTCCCCTGGTAAGCATAAGGGGGAATCCCCTTAAATATGGTAGAACCCCAACCGTAAATATAGGGGCTAGAGGGGAGAACAGATCCTGGCTTGCTGCTAGGAGGCTGGAAGGGGTGGGGGAATTCTTAAAAACTCCATTTACAGAACAGGAGATCCCCTTCTGTTACTCAAAGTTCCCTTGTACAGGGTATTCAGAGCCATTTGTGGATTACTATCCTCTTGAACTTTGTTTCTGATTCGATCTTCCTTCAGGGTTTAGAAGAAGACACCTGAGTATATATTTATACATATAAAATGATAAAAATATAAATACATACACACACATACACCACACACTCCCACTGTTTGGCTGTTAGGCAGTCAGTGGCCCTAGAATTTAAGTCATTTATTTGTACCACTTGAATCTAGTGTTGTTCACTCCTCATCAGTGCACGTTTAAACATAATTCCAGACAGAAGATGATGTGAATTTTACAAAATATAAGGTAAGATATATGTCTGAGAAAAATACAGTTCGGAAACAATTAACAACTTTATGGATTCAAGCATTTCTGGTGATTCTGGTGCTATCGGAATCAGCAAAAATAATAATACTAGCATAAACTTATATATTGCCTACTAAGTACTAGGCATATAAGATGAAAAGAAGCAAAGATATGAATTTAACAGTATGGGAATGAAAATAATCTTTAAAGCTGAAATTTAAAAATTCTTAAGTACATTTTACTTCCCATCACCTTAACCCTAGATAAGCAATTAACTTCAGTAACTGTTCCCTCCTTTTATGGAGGAGGCAGTGGTGGTTAAAATTGAATAAATAATGTATATATATTTATTTGCAAAGTGCCTGGAATTTAAAAAATGCATTAAGGACAAAGCATAGTATTATTATAACATTCTTCCATATATTACATGGAAGCACATAATACATACAGCCAAGCAGGCAGAATCCTCTCATTTCTCCAACGTACAAATTAGGTCATCATAGATTCCACTGTCCTAACCTTTCCAACTACAACAAAGCTGGACAAAATTTTTTAAAACCCCACAAATTCTACCAACCTGAGGACCTATATTGGAAGTTCAAGCTGTTGATCACTGGTGGCCAGGTGACAATATGGACAGGTGGCAATATGATCATTACTGAGAAAAAACCTCAAAGCCAAAATCTTTTTGTGGCAAGTTAGTACCATCATTCTTTACATTAAAATTACATTTCATCTATAAGGTAGAACTCATATTTTTTGTTTGATATACAACACTGCTCATTTATACAGATACCAAAATTACAGTGAATCAAGTGAAAGATGTTTTGACTAAATCTATATAATCAATAATATATGATTCTGGCTGTGCATGCATGTGTTTAGTCCATTTAAAAATATTAAGACAAATGATATTTTATAATATGTCTGGGAAAATCTGTTTTTTTTTTAAAGTTAATCTTGAAAAACATAGCATATTCCATATTCCACATGGTATATTCAAAGCTTTAAATATTATTTTAAAAGTAGAAATTTCTGAATCACAAGACTAGAGAACCTAAAATTTGTAACACATGCTCTTTATTAAACATACATAATTTTCATTAATATATAATGTAGAAGATTAAAACCTCTAACACAGGATAATCTACAACTGTAGGGTTTTTATTTTTTTCCCCATGCACATCCTGACATATATTAATGTAAGAAGTAACATATCACTTTTTCCCACTCAATAATTATCTTGAACATATTTTACATTAGTTTGTGATTAAACTTTTAATATATATTTTTAAATTTTTAATTTACTGAGTTATTTTTAAGGTTACATACACTGTTTCACTTAGTCCTCTTATTATATATCTTAAAAGAGTAAAAAGCTCCTCCACAGTTTGAGAATCTTTTTCTTAACCTGAAATAGGTTTGAATAAAAATAAGATTTCACACTTCTTGTTTTTTTGCTTTTCCTTTTATTTTTTCTTCTTGTGTTTTTACAAGTTTGTTTCACATTTCAAAATAGTAAAATGAATCTAAACACTTTAGATTTTGCTAAATTTAGCATATTAAAAAATTTTAAATAGGAGTATAAGGGCTCTAAGATGGAAAATCTTCTGAAAAACTTGACTACGATTATTATTGTAAGAGTTTCATTTCCAGCTCCATCTGTTCTAATCATTCTAAATTCCAAATGCAGTGTAAACAGTTAAAAAAACAAGTCTTACAAATCAATTCTTGCCTTTACACACACGATCTTCGGAGTCGCACGCAGCGTCTGTATAAGCAGACTCCTCCCCACTCTTGGGGAAAACCCTGCCTAATATTTATAACGTTATGACATACTGTAATACTCACAAGGTGGTTGTAGAAGTATAAACACGACTGGAGTTATCTGATTGGCTGCTGGTGATGTAACACCCATGTCAATACTTCCCACTGAACGCACGTGTTCGACCTTTTATTTAAATTTCCATTTCATCACAGCAATAAGACACTCGGGGCGGTGCATTTTCTGTGAAATGATTATTGCCTTGGGCCTGAGGTGCTGCCTCGCACACACAATGCATCAGACGAGGAGGTGTCCGTGGTTGCAACCTCCTCGCGTGAAAGGCACAGCCTGGTCCAGTCTTTGTGAAGGAACAAAATAAGTTCACTTCCTTGGGCACCGCCACCCACCCCCAGCAAATGACAAGGCTGGAGCGCAGCTCCCACCGCACAGTTATTTCCAAAGTCCCAGGTGAACTCGTGGCGAGAGAAGGAAAATGTGCTTCCCGGGCGCGGGTAGGTGCGTGCGGGCAGCGGGGAGGCGGCCAGACCCTGACACTCGCCAGCTGTTTGTCCTCCGCGGAGCCCGGCCCCGGCCGCACACGCCCGCCCCCTCCCCGAGACCCCCAGCCCGCCGCCCGGCCTTTTGTCCCCCGCTCCGCGGCCGACTTCCTTCCCCGCGGCCGCACCCCCGCCCCCAGGCCGGAGGCGCGGCCCGGCCCCTTTCCCGGTCCCCTG
>NC_041228.1:56778846-56872117 GCF_002837175.3 Physeter macrocephalus | reverse complement strand
CAGCCCAGCCCCAAGCCCAGCCCCCCTCCCCCAGCCCCGCCCCCACCCTTTCCCCCTCCAGCGGTTACTGCTACCCCGGTGCATTGTGGGCGCACGGTCCGTTGTTCATTTGCCATTCGACCTCCGCCGGGGCCTGGTCGGACGGAAACGCTCCGCCGGCTTTATTGTCGGTTCGTTATGTGGCGGAGCCCGGCAGTTTAACGTGCTTCTCGCCCTGAGCGCCTCGGAAGCCGGCAGCGGGTTGGGACTCCTCGGCGCGCCGGAGGAAGGATATCTGTTTGGAGGGTCGGTGTGTGCGCGCGGCTTTAAAGAGGAGGCAGCGGAGGGTCTCCCCGCACTCCGCCTCTCAACTTCGAAGGCCCCACGCGCCCCGGCTCGCTGCTCACCTCTCCGCCGCCCGCCCCCTTCTCCGCGCGGGACGCTGCTCGGAGCGCAGCGGGGCGGGGGTGGAGGATTAGGAGGCGGCCGGAGGCGGCGGCCCGGCGGGCGGCGGCGGCGGCGGACGCGTGAGGCAGCCCCGGGGAGCGAGCGCGAGCCGGGCGGGAGGGCGAGGCCGAGCCCCGCGAGACCGGAACGCCCGGGGTGGGGGCGGGGGCGAAGCGGAGGGGGAGCGCGCGGGACGCGGCCCGAGGCCGGGCGCGAGCCGGGGCACCGGGCGGCGGCGGCGGCGGCGGCGGCGCGCGCCATGTCGTTCAGTGAAATGAACCGCAGGACGCTGGCGTTCCGAGGAGGCGGGTTGGTCACCGCCAGCGGCGGCGGCGGCGGCTCCGCGAACAATAACGTTGGCGGGGAGGCCTCGGCTTGGCCCCAGCACCCCCAGCCAAGACAACCCCAGCCGCCAGCGCCGCAGCAGCTCAATGGGCGGGGGGCCGACGAGGAAGTGGAATTGGAGGGCCTGGAGCCCCAAGACCTGGAGGCCTCTGCCGGGGTGGCCGCCGCCGCTGAGGAAACCAAGGAGTTGCTGCTCCCCCAAGACGCGGGCGGCCCCACCTCGCTGGGCGGCGGTGGCGCAGGGGGCCCCCTGCTAGCGGAAAGGAACCGTCGGACTCTGGCCTTCCGAGGCGGCGGCGGCGGCGGCGGGGGGGAGCGCGCGGGACGCGGCCCGAGGCCGGGCGCGAGCCGGGGCACCGGGCGGCGGCGGCGGCGGCGGCGGCGCGCGCCATGTCGTTCAGTGAAATGAACCGCAGGACGCTGGCGTTCCGAGGAGGCGGGTTGGTCACCGCCAGCGGCGGCGGCGGCGGCTCCGCGAACAATAACGTTGGCGGGGAGGCCTCGGCTTGGCCCCAGCACCCCCAGCCAAGACAACCCCAGCCGCCAGCGCCGCAGCAGCTCAATGGGCGGGGGGCCGACGAGGAAGTGGAATTGGAGGGCCTGGAGCCCCAAGACCTGGAGGCCTCTGCCGGGGTGGCCGCCGCCGCTGAGGAAACCAAGGAGTTGCTGCTCCCCCAAGACGCGGGCGGCCCCACCTCGCTGGGCGGCGGTGGCGCAGGGGGCCCCCTGCTAGCGGAAAGGAACCGTCGGACTCTGGCCTTCCGAGGCGGCGGCGGCGGCGGCGGCGGCGGCGGGGGGCTCGGCAACAATGGCAGTAGCCGCGGCCGCCCCGAGACCTCGGCGTGGCCCCTGAGGCATTTCAATGGGCGAGGGCCCGCGGCCGTGGAGCTGGAGCTGGACGCGCTGGAGGGGAAGGAGTTGATGCCAGACGGCGCGTCCCTGAGCGACAGCACCGAGGACGAAGAGGAGGGGGCGAGCCTGGGCGACGGCAGCGGGGCGGAAGGCGGCAGCTGCAGCAGCAGCAGGCGGTCGGGCGGCGATGGCGGGGACGAAGCGGAGGGCAGCGGAGTGGGAGCTGGCGAAGGAGAGACTGTCCAGCACTTCCCGCTCGCGCGGCCCAAGTCCCTAATGCAGAAGCTCCAGTGCTCCTTTCAGACCTCCTGGCTCAAAGATTTTCCCTGGCTGCGCTATTCCAAGGATACTGGCCTTATGTCTTGCGGCTGGTGCCAGAAGACCCCCGAGGACGGGGTAAGCGGGGACTTGCCTCCAGTGGGGCACGACGAGCTTTCGCGAGGGACCCGCAACTACAAGAAAACCCTCCTTTTGAGGCACCACGTCTCTACCGAGCACAAACTCCAGGAAGCCAACGCCCAGGTACGGTGTATTCTGCTTCTGCTTCGGGGGAAAGGTTTATCAGCTGAAAACCCCGTTTTCCTGGGTGAAGACATCTTTCCTGTTGGGAGAGAGGTGTCGGGAGTTTACGCGTGGGGGGGTTAGAAAACCTGGGAATAAGTTTTCAAAACTTACCGGGGGAGGGGGAGGGGGGAAATAACAATTTTCTAATCATATCGCTGAATTTGTTTTAGTTTTTACACGACGCAGATTTCTTTACGCATCAGGTTGAATCAAAAGGAAAGTTTAATACGCGAGGTGGAAGGGTTTAACCCTGTAAGGTTGGCTTTGTGGGGTCAAAATGTTATTAGCTGTGGTTTTAGGAAAGCTGCTTTATGTTGGTAGTCTTTCAGCTTGCCGGTGGAAGTCAAATCTGGTAACTCTTTGAAGAATGAATTAAACAATTTCCGTAATCTTTGACGCTACCCCTTTTAGGAGAACATCCAACGGAGAAAAATATTTTTTATCATATCAGGATAATGTGAAATATGAGAGCAGTATGTAAATGTAGAGGAAGCTATGTGGATAAGACTCCTTTTTCGTGGATTATTTTACTAAATTCATCTCCGTTAAACTTGTTGAACTTCTCTTTCCAAAGGCATACTTTTGGTAAATTGTGGTAATTTTTGTTTCCTTCTACCCAGATTTTTGTGCTGAGATTTTCTGTAATCCACCCTTTTCAAAAAGTTTCTTATAAATGCAGTTTACTTTAAACTTAGCATATTTGAAATGTTTAATGTAAAGTTATACCAAGTAGTTGATTTGGACTGGTAGAGAATGTATTTACCAGACTCCTTAAAATCATAAGTTCTTAGTTATAAAACAAGTAAGCTATACTTTAATTGTTCTTAGCTCTTGTTTTAATATTTCTAGTTTAAAGATAACACTCTTACCATTTTGATAATCCTTTTTCAAGCCAAACAGATGTTGATCAGTGCTTCGAAGACTTTTAGACAACCTGTGGTGGTGGATGGAATTTATTCTTTTGTATTGCTAGACATTGATTTTAGAAAGTCACCTTTTGGATATTAGTTCCTTTGTGTGTTTATTGGAGTGATCTTGCTGTTCAGAACGCTTATACTGGAGTTAATTAGGCACTATCCAATAACCCTGTAGCCCAGAAGTTTCTCAGAAGTTGAGGCTTTAACGTTAAAGCGTACGGTTGTTTTTCTCAGGGGGCAATGGCAACAGTTTTTGCACAAGTTTTAGTTGCCTAAGCCCTAGAAGGAAGGTCACTTAAAGATTTAAGGCCCAGGAAGGTTAAGTAAATTGTCCCAAGTCTTACAGTTCTTCGTGATAAATGAGACTGAAGTCTGTAAGGAATGTTGCAATGGAAAAGAAAAGTTTTGGAGTAAATCTAGGTTCAGATCTCAGCTTTCTGCAATTACTAGCTTTGTGAGCTTGGGCACTGGAGTGCCAAACTTGTCTTCTGTATGCCGAATACAGATGTCCCTTACTATGGCAAGTAATTATTCTGTTCCCATTTTACAGAAGAGGAGTCTAGAGGCTTTAAAGAGTTATATATTCTTGAAGTTATTTAGTAGTATGATGGAGGTGGAAGGCTTGTGAAAATGAAAGTGTGCTTTTCTAAATGATGAGTTGGTTATTTAGAAACATTTAAAAAGACAATCAGAATGAATTTTCCTAATCCAGTGGACCAGTTACTCTTCTTCAGCGTAGTCTACGTGTAGGCAGATCTGAATGGGAGTACAAATTATAATTAGCTGCTTAGTGAACCTGAAATCAGAGGAAGGGGAATTAGTTGGATAACCTTATGATAGACTTAGTGTGGTGTATCCTTCTCCCCTAGGCATATGTCTGGATTAGGGAATTCATTCCTAGGTAAACCCTTTTCTAAACTTAATCCCTGAGTTATCCCTCCCTTACCCTTTGCCCCCTTAAACTGCCTTTTTACAGATATAATCGTAGACCAACCTTTTTTCTCTTAGGACATTATTTCATTAGACTGAGAATAATAAAGTTTAGTAGTCATGTTTGTCTAAGGCTATTTATTGGTTCCCTGGATTGGATTTTGGATGTTATTTCTGTTTTCATTCTAACTAACCTTAGTTTGGGGTGTTACCTTGTGATTGACCCCGGGTACCACCTATAGAATCCTTTTGTCTTGTTATTACATGAGTGTCAGGTTCAAGAACTGACTTATTTCTTCCTATGGGCAGAGTTAATCACTTTTTTTCCACTGCCATGTAGCCTTTGATTACCTGTAGGAGGCAGTATAACACAATCTGTAAGAGCATTCTTGAGCTTAAAGGAGGGGGACCTGAGTCCTAATCCTCTTTCGTGGCAGAAAAATGAGTTAACTTCTAGTTTCATGTATGCAAAGTATATATGCCAGCACGTAATCACTCAGTAAATGATAACTGTTATTGTCATCATTACTTATTTTCATTGTAGATAACTATAACAACATTTTTGGGGGGGACTTGGTACCTCATGTCTCAGTGTTACCAGTTTTTTCAGTTTGGGAGCCACTTTATCTCATGGAATCACTCTCGATTCTAGAGAGCAAACCAGTTCTCTTCAGTTCTTTGAACATTGAGACTTTCTCATCATACATGCAGTTTTTCTCACCTTCGTAAGAAATATCTTGCATTAGCTTTGTCCTGTCTTAAAAATGCTGAAATAAGAGTTTTGGAGTTCCTCGGCAAGAATTAAGTTTGAGGCTAGGGTGTAGTTCACTCCCTTTATCCTCCCCTCACTTTTTTTTTTTTTAGACCCAGAGGACTAGCAAGATAGTTTTATTATTATGAAAATAATACATGCTCATTTTCAAAAATTGAAAAAGTATAGAAGGATAAATAATAGCAGATGAGTCTCCCTCTTACCTAGTTCCCCCTCACCTCCCGATAAGTTTCTTCTATCTACTTCCACAGTCTTTGCACATACACACATCTGTGTGTTTATCCTCTCTTATTTAAACGTAATCAGGAGCACATGGAGGCCTGTTTTTTTTGAGAAGAGTTTGGCCAAATCTTAGTATGTGAATAAGGGTTACTTTAATTTCATGGTGGAGGCCAAAAAACTGTGGCACATTCTTTTTTTTTTTTTTTTTTTTTTTTTGTCTGTACCTCACGCCTTTGGGATCCCTAACCAGGGATTGAACCTGTGCCCCCTACATTGGAAGTGTGGAGTCCTAACCATTGAACCGCCAGGGAATTCCCTGTGGCACATTCTTAAAACCTTTGATATTCTTCTGTTATTTGGATGTTGGTTGTTAAGGATTGCTCATGGGAGAGTCCATAAATATGCTTTCAGAATCTGTTCTGGAGCCTTCTATTTCAGAAATGGCCTTGTATTTATAAGGATGTAAGGGACAACATGTAGTTTCTGTTTTGAGTAACAGCTGCCTATATCTTAAGAGTCAGGTTCAGTGATTAGCTCATATAGGATTTGACCATTTGGCCCAGAGGACTTTAAAATTGCTTTAATAACAGTGATTATTACCACTGTATCTTGGTTCAGATCACTTTCTACCCAGTTGTGAAATTTTTGTAGCCTAAATCACACATTCTGTCAACTCTTTCCAGTTTAGTAAGCTTAAAACATGCACTCAAATGTGTTATTGTTATAAATTTAGTTAACCTTTCAGAAAGTGAATATTTAATTCAGGTCAGTGATCTGATTAAAATTACTAATTGGAATATGTTGGCGAGCAACAAAAGCAAAGGTGAGACAGATCTACCAGCCTTCTTTGCATTTGGCAAAAGTAAGTTGTTTGTTTTAAAGATTTTGGAAGAAAGACTGAAAAAACCTTTCACTAGGAAAGAGAATAGGTATTACAGATGACTACGGAGCCTATGGCCCATTAAGTAATCAGTTTGTATAATACTAATATAGGTTCTAACAGTCATTCATTGTGTTTGATTTGGTAAAAGCTGGTTCCTTTCCCTTGTGGTTTTTACTATATGCTACAGTGTATCTAGGATTGGCTTGTTTCTCCCTCTTAAATTTACATACACATATTAGGTAGATACAAGGCACTGAAGATAAAGCTATATAAATAAGACATTTTTCTGCCCTCAAGAAACTTGTACTCTAGTAAGGAGAGAAAGACATAAAATGATAGCTACCATGTTAGAAGTATATTCAAGTTACAGTTAAGACACTAAGGAAAGTCATCAATTCTATTTGTGAAGGTTGGGAGAAGCTTGTAGAATTGGCTCCTAACTTAATTGTGTTAAGTGAATAAGTGTTGAAGACCGGAGGGCATTCCAGGCATTGCAGTTGGAAGCAGCTTGAGCATAGTGGAAATTGATGTCTTGATGTGTCTGAGAAGTAGATGATTTGGTTGTTGAGCAGGATGGAAAATCAAGTTTGAATGGGTAGACAGACTCCAGGTTATGGACGATCTTTTTATGTTGAAATGATTGTATTGATATTTTATTCTGCTAACAATGGGCAAACTATTTAGCAGTTTTAAGCAGGGGAGAACCGGGATGAAATATGTGTAAGCTGCTGTTTAGAAGCACCTGTGTAGTGTGTATGTGTGGGTTTTGAGGAGAGCTTGTAATAAAGCATATTTTTGGCATCTAAAATTGGTTGGAAGTTGTAATCACCTGAAGGCTAATACCCCAGGCCTATAGATTTAGAATTTCTAGGGATAGTACTTAAATTGCAAGAGAAGATGCCATCACTCAAGGAGATCAGAGAAGTGATAGAAGATTGCAAAGGAGATCTTCCTTTCTTTCTCTACTGACTGTTACATAATTTGTCAGTACTACTAGCAGGCATCTATTTGGCATCATGTTCATGTTCGCTGTGGCCTTGTTTGTCCTCATTACTAGAAATTGAATTTGGGTTTGTAAGTGGACATTGATGTTTTAAATCTTTCAGTATACTGTTCCAGTGGGTTGCTGCAACAAAAGTAGTAAAGATTTTTGGTTTTAATGCTTTTAGCTTACACTTTGATGTTTGTGTTGGAAATTGTTTTTTCTACTAATCCATTTATCAAAAGAGGACTATAATTCTGGGTAGGGAGGTAAATACTAATTACTTGATTTTTTTAGCCAAATAGCATTTTTTAATTTATGGATTGACTACAGATGAGCTTACTGCAACTGAAGTTCTCTTTCCCATTGTACCCCTCAGAAGGGTGGGGAGACTGGGTAGTGTGGTCTTGGATTCTCTTCAGGTTGGTGGCATTATCTAGCTCCCCCTCTAGAATGCTGTGAAGACCCTATGATCCCCCTCCCCACCCCTACCTTGAAATCTAGTTAATCACTCAAGTACAGATTTTACTTTCCAAATTTTTTTCCAGGCTCTGCCTCTCTACCTCTCCCCCCGTTATTATCTCTCTTACCTAATTAAGGTCCTTGTTTCTTGGCAAGTGCAGTGTGTTGTACTATGAACAATAGATTCCCCTGGTCACAGTATCTCTAGTCTTCATCCCCTGATAATTATCCTCCACTTTGCTGCCATAGTCATCTCTATCTGCTAATTCAATCAGATCACTACTTCTAAAGCTCTGTAGGCACCTATAGCAGTGGTTAATCTTTTGCAGGATTTGAATCTCTTGATAATCTGATGCAACTTATAGACACTTAGCTCCAAAAACATTCATAAGAGCATATTTGCATTTCTTGGGCTTTTTTGGGATCACCTAGAAGTTCTTTCATAAATCTAGAATTGTGAGGATCTGTAGACCATCTTGGTTCTTTTTCTCATGCCATCTCATTTGCTTAGAGTGCTCATCCTACCATTCTACTCTTGCATCCTTTAAGGCTCAGCTCAGCTCCTTCTTTCAAAAAGCATCTCCTCCCCCACCTCCAAAAAAACTGGATTAGATACACTTCCTATCTGCTCTCATAATATGCTTGTTATACTCTTCAATACCTTAAGAATCTTGCTCAGTAGTGATAACTTCAGGTTGGGAACTAATTCATTTTGGGTCTGCAGTGTACAACCTGTCTAAAGTAGGCATTCACTTAATGCTTATTAAATAAGTGAGTAAAGTCAGGATTTTTCATGCTTTTAGCAGCTTTTTCTCTGAGTAAAATATTTACTATATTTTTTGGCCTCTCTGGAAATAAATTTGAAGATAATAAGCTGTGAGGATTTTAACCAAATGTATACTTTTCTATATTTTCTTAATTTTGGAAAAATTAATTAAGGTGTCTTCCAGATCTAAAATTATCATTTTACATATGGGCATCTTCACAAATAAAATAACAGAAGACTTTTCATATTTATAGATTCTCTGGTATAGCAAATTGTCTGATTTTTGAAGTCTGTCCATTTCCTTAAAATCTCCTTGTTTATCTAGTTTAGACTAATGTCTGGGCTAAGTCGTGTTTTCCTTTTCGGAAAAGGGAATAGAAAATTTTCCAACTGGTCTTTAAAAAGACTAGTTTTGGAAATATTTAAACCTTTTTATCAGTATATTTTTACTTATCAGTGATATCATGTTTATCAATATACTGAGAATAGACATAGAATGTTAAAGAAAGAACTAGAGAGACAGATGACTTCTCGGATCTATTATGATTTTTGTCTTTAGTACTAGGAATTTATTTGGTTCAGCAAATAATATTGGCAGTTTATTTTAGTGCTTATTTTGCTCCGTTTTACCCATATCCTCACATAATACTCCCGCTTGTTGAATACATATACTCTTGACTTGTAAACCCTTCATTGTGAAGAGCATGTTTAATAGGTGCTACAAAAACATGGCATAGTGCTCTGATCAATACTGAAGGAGAAAACAGCTAGTGTTGCTTGTAAAAACAGGTAACATTACATGTTCTTGCACAATAGTAATGAGAAAAAATAGTGGTTGAATAGCGTGTTTGGTTTTGTATAGTTTGTGTCAAAAATGGAATGGGCAAATATTTTGGTGGATAGACTTTTGTCTAAGTTATTTTTAAAAATTAGGGCATTTGGGCTTCCCTGGTGGCGCAGTGGTTGAGAATCCGCCTGCCGATGCAGGGGATACGGGTTCGTGCCCCGGTCCGGGAAGATCCCACATGCCGCGGAGCGGCTGGGCCGGTGAGCCATGGCAGCTGAGCCTGCGCGTCCGGAGCCTGTGCACCGCAACGGGAGAGGCCACAACAGTGAGAGGTCCGCGTACCACACACACACACAAAAAAAAAAAAAAAAAAAAAAAAAAAAAATTAGGACATTTGGTCTGATAATGGCAGAGAATTACAGAAATTAGGACTGGCCCAGAAAATTCAGAACACAGTGACCATGGCCTAAAATAACTGCTATGACGTAGCCACCTCCTTTTTAAAGTGTTTTGAACTGCTTGGTGTATAAACTTTAGGCACTTCTTGACTTGTAAATGCTAATTCACTACTTCCACAGACTCTTCATGATGTGCTGCTAAATTTTGATCAGTGCTTAAAATTTTTGCTTCTTCCAAGTATTCATACTGTTACTACAATACCTGTTAGAACTTAGAACCGAATGAGCTTTGCTGGGCAGGTATAGCATGCATAGCAAAGCTTAGTTTTAGGCTTGCATCAAAGAAAGATGCAGTTTGGAAATTTGCTGAAGTGAATAGAGAGCATAAGCAAATTAGTAAAAAGTCTTTTAGTAAAATTAAACAGTATGATGCTTCTGTAGAAAATTATACTACAGCAGTAGCTATTTTAGATATTTTTAGTATTGGTTTAGTTCTTTATATATTCATACAAGTCCTAAACATTTCCCATCCCCTTTGCTAAATAGTTTGAAACTTCACAACATACTGGTTTATGTGCAAGATCTAAAAGTTAAAATGTCTTTTTTACCTCACTTCCTTTCCTCCAGTCCCTCAAAGCAAACATTTGTGACTTAATCATGAATTACTTGATTACTTTACTCCAACTGTGGCTGTTAGCAAGTTTTGCTTAGGATTGGGTGTTTCAGTAGGAGAATAAAGCCAATTTAGAATATTTTGGTCTGACAGAGCAAGAATGTGGGGGTGGGGTTAGAGTATAAGTATGCAGTATAAGTGTGCAGTATAAAAGTATGAGGTATAAGTATGCAGTATAAGTGTGCAGTATAAGTATGCAATATAAAAGTATGAAGTATAAGTATGCAGTGTAAGTATGAGGTATAAGTATGCAGTATAAGTATGCAGTATAAAAGTATGAAGTATAAGTATGAAGTATGAGTATGCAGTATAAGTATGCAGTAAGTATAAGTATGAAGTATAAGTATGCAGTTGAGGCGCTGGGAAGTGATAGGGATGCTGTCAAGGGTCAGTTGGAAATGCAAAGGAAATTCTCCACTTTCTGCGCTTCATTCTGTAGTGATCGTGTACTCCAGATTTGCAGGGTTATCTGTAATGTTTCATTATTGTGAAATACTGAAGTGTCCCGGAATTCTAGTGTTTTGGTTCTTTCAGTTGACTTCTCATACCTGGAAGCAGCACGAAAATTCTTAGATTATGTGATCTGGTTTAGTTTCAGAGAATTGGGATTGTTATATGCATGACCCCCTGGGTTCAGGACTCAGAATGAAACCTGTTATTTTTGTAATTTAGCCCTACCCATGATGGGGTTAAATGGAGATGTGGGATTGCTTCAGGAATCTCACCACCATTTAAAATACTCAATGAGAAATATTTTGCAGTCCTAACAGCTTTGTTCCCTACACCCTTTCTTCCCCTAATTCCTCCTTCACTCTTTTCCTCTCCAAGCATATCAGTCCTCCCAGCATGTATCTTTTCCGTGTTTTTCCCAGGCTCATATACTCATAGATCTGTATATATGTATCTCATTATTTTATAGTAATGACCTGTATTTAAGTTAATATTTTGTGCCAAAGAAAGTGATGAATCTTTAGCACTTAAATAAGGTCAGCATTGTCAGTTATCTTTTCTACTAGAAATGTCTAAGCACTTTTTTTTGCTGGAAAACAATTATTACTTCAGTTATCTAGGAAAGTTATTGAGCAAGGTGCTGAGAGAATAGACACCTGCCTTATTTAGGGAGCTTACCCACCTAGTCACTCTGTGAGTAAAGTCCTGAAGTTCTTAATTAGAAACATCTGTAGTACTTACTGCTTTCTAGTTTAAGAAGGCATGGTGACTTGCCCAAGGACACACACTTTTAATAACTAGCATAGGCACCATTCCAAATCTAGATCACACTCCTTTATTTTTTCTGTTGATATCACGTTATTTTATAGGAAATTACCATAGCTTTAGTGATGCTAAAATGAACTGTAATGAGTACTTATAAGATTGCTAAGAGGGAAGATTATAAACATTAAGAATTTTGAGTTCAGGAATTTTACCTGATGGATAGTATTTATGATCCTAAAGAGATAAGTCACTTTGAAAATTGATTGGGAAATTATATACTTGGTTATTCCTATAGTTTGAAGCACATTTTTTATTAGCGTCTTAACTTTATCATTAGTTAGATTTAATTAACTTTAGGTCAACTTTGTTGACCTAAACTATTTGACTCAATGTTTGCCAAGAGTTTTACGTATTTATTATTTTATTTATTTATTTTTTTGTCTGCGTTGGGTCTTCGTTTCTGTGCTCGGTCTTTCTCTAGTTGCATCGAGCAGGGGCTTCTCTTCGTTGTGGTGCGCTGGCTTCTCATTGTGGTGGCTTCTCGTAGTGGAGCACAAGCTTTAGGTGCGCTGGCTTCAGTAGTTGCGGCACACGGGCTTCAGTAGTTGTGGCTCATGGGTTCAGTAGTTGCGCACAGGCTTTGTTGCTCCGTGGCATGTGGGATCTTCCCGGACCAGGGCTCAAACCTGCACTGGCAGGCGGATTCTTAACCACTGAGCCACCAGGGAGGTCCCTTAAATAATTCTTAATCCATGTCTTCAGCTATATTTGAAAAGATAGCATGATATGTGATACATATTTTTAAATGAAATTCTGCTGATCCTCAGGATGTTTCTTTCTTTTTTTTTTTTTATGATAACAGTGGCTTGCAGCAAGCTAAGCTGTTCACTCCTTTCCTCTCAGTATTAGTTATCTCAGTATCTCACTTCAGTCTCAATATGTAATGATTACTAACAAATTAGTGTATTTGATAGTGCTTTTTAAAAAGTTACTGATAATGATTTGTTGTCTTTGGTCTGATGGCTTTAAAAAGTAAATAAAATTTAATATTAATGTTTTCCATCTATTACAGGAGTCAGAAATAGCATCAGAGGAGGGGTACTGTGACTTTAATAGTAGGCCAAATGAGAACTCTTATTGCTATCAACTTCTTCGACAACTAAATGAACAGAGGAAGAAAGGTATTCTTTGTGATGTCAGCATTGTGGTGAGCGGAAAAATCTTTAAAGCTCATAAGAACATCCTGGTTGCAGGCAGCCGTTTCTTTAAGACTTTATATTGCTTTTCAAACAAAGAAAGCCCTAACCAAAACAATACTACCCATTTAGATATTGCTGCAGTTCAAGGTTTTTCAGTCATCTTGGACTTCTTGTATTCTGGTAACCTGGTGCTCACAAGCCAAAATGCCATTGAAGTAATGACAGTGGCCAGCTATCTTCAAATGAGTGAAGTTGTTCAAACTTGCCGAAATTTCATTAAAGATGCCTTAAATATAAGCATTAAATCAGAAGCTCCAGAGTCTGTAGTTGTGGACTATAATAATAGAAAACCAGTTAACAGAGATGGCCTGTCTTCATCACGGGATCAAAAAATTGCCAGTTTTTGGGCAACACGGAATCTTACCAATTTGGCAAGTAATGTAAAAATTGAAAATGATGGTTGTAATGTCGACGAGGGCCAAATAGAAAACTACCAAATGAATGACAGTAGTTGGGTCCAGGATGGTTCACCTGAATTGACAGAAAATGAGTCTCAAGGTCAAACAAAAGTGTTTATTTGGAATAATATGGGCTCCCAGGGAATTCAAGAGACTGGCAAAACAAGGAGGAAAACCCAAGCTACGAAGAGATTTATTTATAATATACCACCTAATAATGAAACAAATTTAGAAGATTGCTCAGTGATGCAGCCACCTGTTGCCTATCCAGAAGAAGATTTGTCATTCATCAAGGAAGAACCAGGTAAATATTGTATATACAAAGGTATTTCAGTTTTCATTCTAATTCTGGTTGGATATAATCTTGTGTGTATTCTTAAAGTATTTTTTTTCATTATAAAAGGAATACACATAAGTAATACTAAAATTTGAGTCTTTACAATAGAAGGGAGAAAATCACTCAAACAAGCACATGTTATATCTTACATAATCTTATACTAAATGTAAGTTTTGGCATGTCTTAGTTTTATCTCTAACATGTAGATGTGAGTTTCTCAAAGGTTGTGTTAAGTATAGGAATTTGCCCATATTTTACGGAATGTGGACTCCGTGTATAGTTCTTTGACTTTCCTGATCTTTAGCCTCTGATCACTTTTTGTACCCAGTACTGGAAAAGATAAAATCTTCTAGTTGTAATGTGTGATCAATTTGTCATTTCAGGACATTTTTGAGATCTAGTTAACATTCTTTACTCTCACTTTTCTTCGTAAACATATAATTGTTTTATAGAAGTTTGCAAATGTTAATGCGATTATTCTACTTTGTTTAAAGCTACTGTTCTGTGCTCCGCATAAATCTTTCAGAAGCTGGAATATTTTAAGTTTGTCCCACTATTACCTCATTTTCATTCTCATTTACATTAGTTAAGTAAGAGAGAGGCCTCTGAGACCTTTCTCCTCAATATATTCCCAAAGGAATATATATAAGAACCTCAGCATATCACATTTGTAGTGTGGGTTTTTAAAAAAATGGAGTGGGGGACCATTGTTGAAGAGTGAAAATAGATTTGAAATTTTTCTTTACGTTTAATTCGATTGTCTGTGTTTAACTTATTTGAAGAAGTAGCCCAGTGGGTTTGAGATTTTCCTATGTGGACCCCAGACTTGTCTACTACTGTCATATACGATTTAGTGCTTTTGTTGCTTCAGAGCTCTGTAACTGTTCAGTGTCTGATTTACGTGATGGTGATCATCTGGGGATGGAGTACTTTCTGTTAAAGAGAATCATTGTTGTTCGTTCCCATAGGGCAAAATGCCATAATCCTGTGAAATGGTTCCTCTGGCTGTTTAGGTTTGGGTTTAATTTTCATTGGTAGAAATTTTTAATCATGTGAAAATCAGTATGCATGTGTAATGAATACTATTTGCTGATCTTTCCCCTCCTACTTATCAAGTCCTTAGCAATAAAACCCCAGAGGTAGTTTCTTTAAAGTATTAATGGTAAATAGACTTTCTTAGCAGCACTTTATGTTTTTGTCTTAATTTTTAATGTAGAAGACCTTGAAGCAGTTCTCAGAATTAGAGCTACATTGTCTTTTTCTGCATGAATTAATCATTTAGTAGTATGGTGGGAACCCTGTAGTGGTTTTTTTTAAATTTATATAGATAACATGCAATATAAGGTGTTAGCAGATTTTTTTGTACCGTAGTTGATTGACAAAACTAATTAGAGCTAACCGCATTCTTAAAATTAATGCCACACATAATTGGCCTGATTCAAAGAGAAGAAAAGCAGTAATTTGAACCACAGTGCATACTTTCAAAAATAACATTGCTAGTGATTATCTTAGCAAGCACCCCTAGCTGTATCAATGGACTAGGTCTATCATAAATTAATTTTTGGTAGTCTAGTGTGCTTTTAACTTATCTCTAATATCTTATAAATGAAAATTCTGTTTTGTCATTGATATCACATTAGTATCTGATGAACCTTGCTTAACTCACAAGTTTGGTTGTATCAGTGATGTGCTACATTCCAGCTGTTAAAACTTTTCACAACTTTTTAGTGCCTCTGAATCCACCTTCATTCAGTGGCAGAAAATGGGTCCTGTAAGAGCTAGAACATAATATGATACAGAGCCAGAGGCTGGCAAATTTTTTACTGTAAAGGGCTAAGCAGTAAATATTTTTGGGTTCATTGGTCATAAAGTCAGTTACTTAAGTCTGTCATTGTAGCATGAAAGCAGTCACAGACAGTATGTAAACAAATGAACATGGGTGTGTTCCAGTGTTGCCAACTTTTGGTATAGAGCAGTGGGTCTTAATCATGGCTGCATGTTGGCATTACTTGGGAACTTTACAGGCCATCATGATTCTTGGATCTCTCTGCTAGGGATATAGATTTAATTGGTCTGGGATGTGGCCTGGTTGTTGAAACTTTTTATAAACTCTGCAGGTGATTGTGTTGTGAACCAAGGTTGAAATCCGCTGTTGTAGAGGAAAGAGCCCAAATTGAATCAGGATTGGGAAGTGAGCTCTGCCACTTACTATGTTACCATAATCAAATTAAGCTAAACTCGTGCCCTCCGTTTTCTCTTCTTTAGACTATGTTATTTATTTTATAGGGTTATTATGAAAAATGACAAATATAAAAACATAGCTGACATGGTCATCTTAGTCCCCCTTAAAGACTATTGAGATTATTTAAAATCAGTTTTCCAGTGCAGTGTACTTTCTACCAAATTCTAGATAGGTGGTCTTATAGCCTCAGCCTGACCTTTTGTTTTAATACTTAGAATACAATACTTTTTGAAGCAGCCTGTTCCAGGGTAGAATGAATATCATTATTAGGAAGTTACTTTATATTGAGCTAAAATTTGCTTCTTTAACTTCCTAATTCTGCCATTTTAGTAGTATAATCTGAGCCTAACCTGTAATCTCTCTAATCAACCTGATAACCCTTTAGATATTAACATTTGAAAAATTCCCCTGAAGTCCCCTTCTTCTAGGCTAAGTGCTGTACCTCCCACCTTGTGAACTCCAAACCCTTTTACACCCTTCTTAACGGTCATAGACAGTTTGTTTCACCCTGAAAATTTGGTGCACAGAATTGACTAGAACTCTCCAGGCAAATTCTGACCAGTAAAGAACACAGTGGGTCTGTATTTACGAAGGTTAAGGCCTTTCTCAAGGTCATGCAGTTAGTAAAAATAGAGGCAGGTTCCATGTTTAGGACTGTCTGGCATTAAAACCTTGGCAGTTAATAAACTAGTGACCCAGTCTTTTAAAAAATGAGGCCCATTTAAAACTTGTAACATTTTAATGAATTCCACATTAATGGTTATACTTTTTTCATTTTCACTTATTGAAAAAATAGTGAAATTTTTCAGTGAAATAAATGCTTTTAAACGTACTTAAAATTCTATACCTAAACATCTGAAAAATCGTGGTGAATTATCCATTTAGTCTATAAGCAGTGCTTGGAATATTTGGATTTGTGGGTCTCTTGCAGGAACTGTGACTTCCCAGATTCTTAAGCCTACTGTTTGTAAGTCAAAGCTCTAAATAATGTTGTCTTCTTGTCATATAGTGTTGAAGGTGGTATTTGGATGCCTCATAAAGAAACATAATTGAGATATTGAGATAGGAAGGTTTATCAGGGATTGTATTCAGATGGTATTTTTTTAATCTTAAAGAAGCTAGTATATCTATTATTTGACTCACTACTGGGATTCCCTTCAAATCATTTTTGATATATGAAGATATTTGGAAGTGGAACTCAGGAAAAGTTAGAAACTTCTGTCTTTTTTACTGTCTTATTGGGGTTTATGGGATAATTAAAAGTGTTAGGAAAAACAATTCTGGGTAATAAAATAGGAAAAAAAGGAGTCGTTTAATGAGTTCCTTTGATAATGTAAAAATTTCAAAACCTCATCTTCCTGATTTACAGCCAGAAGACAAATTTCAGCCAAATAAAGTACACGTAAATCTAAGATTAGAAATTAAATTGTAGGGGCAAAAATAACTAATGCCTACATTATTTTATAGTGTGTTCATCTGTACTGTTAGAACAAGTCAGTTGTGTTAATCCCATTTTTGATCTACTCTGGATTCATGGAACATTGGGTTTTCTGAATCTGTATTTTTGTATTATTTGTGCCAGTCACACTGGCAAGTTGCCCCCATTGTAAATAACTGTACTCTGCATGTAATACATTTTATATATGCATGCAGTACATACCTCATTTTGAACAAAGATTTTTAATGACTGACAAGAAACAAATTATCAAAATACAAATAAAATTTAGCAGTAAAGAAGTGTGCTAGCCAAGGGTGTTAATATGGTTAGCCTAATTAAAATTGCTTTTTCTTGGTTCTAAGATGATAAGAAACCCTTCAAAGTGAGGAAACGTACCAGTTCTGTGGGATGACAAACTTTTCTGGTACTGAATTCTGAAAGGAATTTCTCCAGTGGGGTTTTGTATAGTTGACACCAAGTAGTATAATCGACAATTTCCTCAAAAGCATTTTTTAGTAAATGCAACAGTAGATTATATAATTAATTTTTATCTAATAAAAGCTGGTAAAATTTCATCTAGATAATTGAATTTTTCATGATGCCGTACAAATACTCAGATGCAAGGTGGTTTTAGTTGATCAAAGGATATAATTTAGGGTTCTTTAAAACAGTCTAAAAGTTCCTTTCTCTCATCTGTACTTTGGATGGGAAAACAGCTTTGTGGCATTTGTGAATTTTTATTAATTCCTACAAGTAGAGTTGAATTCAGGTTTAAGCTTTAACATCTTTAATTTGTGTAATTGTCTTTTGGTTAAAAAGCATTTAATTCGAGTATTTAGAAAACAACTTTGAGAAAAGAATGCTCAAATTATATATCTTTAAGATATCCTAATGAGTCATACTTGAAGTAGTGAATTACCAGCACTTATGCCCTTCTATATTTGGGGTGATACTTGATACACGGCATCACTTTCAGATGTTGCAGAATCTTGAAATGCTTTCTTAAATGATCTTTTTTTAAATTTAAACATTTTTACAACTTTGAAAATTGGCCATCCGATTTGAGATTTTCCAGTATTTTGGCCATGACATATAAAGTTATTGTATGAACTACTTAAAATGTTTCCGCTTAACTTGGCTTGAGTTTATCACACATAATGTCTCTAATTAGAAGGAAAGAAAATTTCATAATTATGAAATCTTGGAGGCTATAAATCAAAGCTTTTAAAAATCATTTTGGCAACAAAACCTGATAATCAATTGGCAGCAAAACCACCTATTTATATTTTTTACTTATTTCCTAAAATGTGAATATCAATATGTTTTGTTGCAGAAATACCGTTTTGATTACAGGTTGCTACCCTACGTCCACTGGGGGTGTTGTAGTTATTACTTGCCTAAGATCTGAAAATTTATGCATTGTACATCTTACCCCAGGTGTTTTACATAACAGGTTTATGGACCTGGATTAGTTTTTTCTTCTTAAGGGATTCCAGATGTACTGCTCTACGTTGCAGGCATCCTTTTGGTTGAGTATGTTACAAAGAATGGAACTACAAGTGATTTAAAGTCATTTTTCTCTAGAAACTGTTATATTTGAGTATTAAATGGTAGTTTGAAGGTCTGATGCTCATTTTAAAAAATGAATGTCCACCACTAGCTAATGGACTGCAAAATATACTAATATATGGCTCCTCAATATTTAATCTTAAAAGGATGATAATAGGTAACTATATGGTAATAGGAATATTCTGCCATCTTTTTTTTCCTTCTCCTTTACTTTCCTCTGCCTAGTGTTCCTTTCCCTTTCCTGTCTGCTGTATCTGATCCAAGAGATGGCTACACTAATGATCATTCTCTTCAAGTTATAAGCCTTAAAGAAATAGAATTTGTGTGGCCAGACTAAAGCTGTGTGTTGAAGAAGCCTTGTGTGGATCAGTTATAAAAGCATTTTTGTGACTTCTATCTGTTGATGGTATTAAGTTGTCTAAACCCTGTGTCAACCCCTGAAAATTTTTGTAAGACTAAATTTTTTATTTCTGATATAGCTTTAATATTCTGGGGTGACCAGAACTTTTATGTTATAACCACATATTATTACTTTTCTGAGACTCCAAAATAGCTTTCCACATCATAAGAGGAAATTTGGTAATAAAATTTTTATTTAAATCCACAAAAAACTGAGCAACAGGTCAGGTGATATTGCTCTCAAGATTGAGAACTTGTTCATATACCAGTGCAGTGTGATAAATGTGCAGTTCAACATACCAGTGCCGTGTGATAAATGTTAAAATCAGAAGTATGGCAGAGGGTGCAATGGGGGAGGTTCCTGACTGCTCATAAGAGTTGGAGAAAGCTTCATAGCGTTGGATCTTGTATTGTATAGGAGTTTGCCAGGAGAAGGGTGCAAGGTGGCAAGAAATTGGAGTAAGTGGGTGAAGGAATAGAAAGGGGAGTGTCGTAGGGGTAGATGAGGTTGGGTCGAACGTTAGGGCCAGATTGTAATTCTCTGTTTGACATGGTAATAAATTGTGAATTTTATTTTACAGTCTCTGAGGCAGTGAGAGGTTTTAAATTAGAGATCCAAGCTGTATATATTTGCCTTTAACACAAAGGCATTTGGAGGGTGTTGTTCATAAATTGGAGTGGGGAGTGTCCCGAGGAGACCTGTTAAGGCCCAGTCATGGAAGAAATAACAGCCTTGTTTGAATAGAAGCAAAGAAGAAACAGTAGAGCCTAGTCTGTCATTTGAATCATCGAGTTTGGGGGAGAAGGGAAACTGCTATTTGTTGAGTCTCTAGGCTGCTATAGAACTGTCAAGAGTGCTTTGTATAATTCATTTGCAACTGAATTTACTCTCCACTGAAAGGGAAAAAAAACTCGAACACAGTGAATGAAGAGAAAAAAATCTATAACTGTTTATGAAAAAAAAAATCAGACTTAGTTCTCTGAAACTGTCTTCAGAGAAGAGAAATTTGTTGCTAGTTTATATTTACGTGAAAACAAAAGTTGAATAGACCTTACTGAGTTTTCGTAGGATGGAATTGTAGTTATTTCTAGAACCTTGATTTCTGATGTCCTCTCTCATATTTCATTCTTTTCAAGAATATTTGTGTTTGAAGAAAATCTGGATTAGTCTGCACCTGCCTTATGTTTAAAGTTTTGAGAACCAAAAGCAAACGGTCAGAGACCTCCTTCCCAACATAGCTTTGTTTACCACTTACAGGCAGGTGCTGTACTAAGCACCAGATGCTTTGGAAGTGATGCTAGCCCAATGTGGTCCAAGAGAAACCTATAGCCACATGCACCAAGATTAAACTCATTTAAGGACATCATGATTTATGTTGCACTTTATAATTTATGCAATATTTTTATTTACTAATGTTATTTTTCATAGCAACTTTGTGCAGTGGGTAAATATTGCTACTCTTTCCTTGTGAAGAAAGTCAAGTTATGATTGTTATAAATTTGGGAGAAGGAAGAGACTGAGATTTATACCATTCTTTTTCATCTCATTCTCTTTGCATTGCTTGGTAATCAGGTTTTTAAAAAACACATGAATAAGATGTCATTTTTTTAAAGAATGCAATACATGGTTAATCAGAGAAGTATAAAAAAGTGCATTCTAAGGAGGAAGTTGCTTTGAAGATAGACAAAAATGTATTACTTAAAGAACAATGACAGCTAATAACTAGGTACACGTAAGATTTTGGAGGTGCTTTTATTAAATAAAGAGGTTAATAAAGTGAAGGCTGGTTTGGCACAGAGTGTAGGTAGGTTTGTTTTTGTTCATTTAGCAGTAGATATCAAGTATCACTAGGAAAGTAAGTTTAAGATGTTTATACTTCTGCACTCTCATTTCCAACATTGCAGATTGTACTTTTTTTTTTTTTTAATTGCCTGGTTAGTGCCAGGTTTCGTACTCATGTTGTCAGGAGGCAGTGTAATACAGTTAACAAACAGTGCAGCACTCTGCACTAGCTTTAGTTTCCTCTTAAAGGTTGAGAATAAGAATATTCTTAACTGTATAAATATGTAGTGAAATTTAAATGAGATTGCATATACAAAAGGACTTTATGCATAAAACCTGGTTTTTTTTTCTCTTAGGGAGGGGGTCATCAGCTATTCACTGAAGAAAATACGTTTGTAAAAATAGAAGAAATTGCACGTGGCTTAGCATTTAGCTCTGATTATTTGAAGGGTATTACATAGTGTACATTTACCTCCTATTATCTTATAAAACTAATGTTTTGATAGCTCTTCAAAAAAGGTCTTTTGTTGTTTGCAAAGAGGTCTCAGCCCTTTTTCCTAAGTTTACATTAAGAGAAAGATTTCCATAGGAAGGTCATGAATGTCACAAAAGCAAAGTATATTAGAGTTTATTTTTTAATCCTATACTTTTTTGAGAAAAAGATGATGACCAAGAGTTCCTGGTGAAGCAGAATATATATATATATATATATATATATATATATACACACATATTTATATATATATATATATATATTTATTTATTTATTTATTTATTTTTGGCTGCATTGGGTCTTCATTGCAGCGCGTGGGCTTCTCATTGCAGTGGCTTCTCTTGTTGCAGAGCACAGGCTCTAGGCGCGCGGGCTTCAGTAGTTGTGGCTTACGGGCTCTAGAGCACAGGCTCAGTAGTTGTGGTTCATGGGCTTAGTTGCTCGGCGGCATGTGGGAAGAGGAGGCATGTGGGATCTTCCCGGACCAGGGCTCAAACCCGTGTCCCCTGCATTGGCAGGTGGAGTCTTAACCACTGCACCATCAGGGAAGTCCCAGAATATATTCTTGTATCAAGTGATTGGTTGGTTGCCTGGCTTCTATCTTACTCACATCAACTCAACTGATTAAAAATAAGTTGCTAGGTGGGTTGGCTGATTTCAGATAAGGTACAGCAGTGATATGACGTATTGATTCCTAAGTTAAGCGTGGTTTTTGAAAGCTGTTGTCAACCTGGACTTTTTGAAAGCTGTTGTCAACCTGGACGAGCTCATCTGTTTTAAGATTTATTTTTGGTATCAAGAACCAAGTAGTTGGTACCTTTCAAATGGGTTTTAACATCTGTAGTATGGATATGATTTTGTTATTGTACACAGAAAGAATACATTTGCCATCTATTAAGTTATTAGGTTGAGGTATTCTGTATTAGTGTCCATGTAGCATTAAAGATCACAAATTAAATCCTAATACTTGAAAGCCTTGAACAAATCACTATAGAATATTACGTAAATAGAAACACCCTGTATTTACAAACCTGCTTGGCAGAATTTTAAGAAGTGCCCTTGGAACAGACTGTACACTTTAGAATAATGACTTTTTTCAAAAGATGCTGGGAAAAGTAACATTTTTAAAATAATGATTTAAATTTTATTTTTTGATTATTGAAATACATTTAACTTTTCATAGGAAAGCAAAGCCACTAAATTTCAATTAATTAATTTTCAGTTAATCGATGTTTTAGTGTTATTATATACCAGAAAACTGAGAAATTGTTTTTTGTTGTTGTTGTTTTTCTGCACCACGAGGCTTTCAGGATCTTAGTTCACTGACCAGAGATTAAACCCAAGCCACGGCAGTGAAATTGCTGGATCCTAACTACTGGACTGCCAGGGAACTCTGGAGAAATTATTCTTCATAAGTTTAAATTAGTAACACAGGTTGCAAAGGGCAGACTACTCAAGCCAACATTTAACAACATTTGTTGAAAAGCCTTTTTATTTGTCATGCATTGTGATAAATACTGGGAAAATAAAATCTAGATAGTATCCCTGCTCTCAAGGAACGGGAAAGGAGTCTGTGTCTATTTACTGTTCCTTCTGACTTCCAACCCATTTACTCTAGGCAGTAACCTCACATTCTACTGTTCTAAGTTACAGAGAAAATAAAAGCCAATAGACATTTAGTCTTTAAGTGCCTGTCTTCAAACTTCTCCCTGTATATACTGATTGTCTTAACGCTTCTGGATCCCAGACTTCTTAGGAATCTTACAAAATTGATAATTCCTTCTTTTTGCAGTATTTCTTCAGTGTCTTCTCCCTTTCTTGGTGACTTATTCCTTTTAGTATTTAAACATGTTTGTTTATTCCATCTTAAAAAAAACCCCAAACTCTTACCCTATGTCTCTCTCTTGCCCTTTACAGCCACATTTCTCAGATTGTCTATATTGTATCTCTAATTATCTTCCATTCACAGCACAGGCCACTCTCACTGTTTCTACTTACCAGCTGATCCACCAGTACCACTCTAAGATCACCAGGTGACCTCCAAGGTGCTCAGTATTTATTGAATGAAATGAAAGTAACGCATACTTCAGTCTCCATCTTGAATTCTTGGTAGTATAGGATGGTGACACCAAAGATGAGTCTTGAATGGGAGGTAGAGGAGAGATTGCCTATTAAAAGTGGCATTTGAAAAATGTCTTCTGAGACTTTGATTTGAGGAGTAGATAGTACCAGTGGGATGATGCTAGATTCATAAATAGAAACCTGAATATTAGGACCTTGTATTCTAAATTAAGGAGTTTGAAGATTATCCTAAAAACTGGTGAATTGATTTTAAGTAAAGAAGCAACATGTTTTATGTTGTCGGAAGATCTTTCTGGCAATGTTGTGGGAAATGAAGAGTGAGCACTGTATTTTGCAGCAAGGAGACCAAGAAACTGTTGAAGTAATTCACTAACTAATCCAGGAGAATAATGATGAGTGCCTGAATTAAGGCAGCAGTAGAGAAAAAGAAGAGATGGAACAGATTCAAGGGAAGTAACAGATTGGAACCAAAAGTACTATCTCATTAGTATGCCCTTTATGCTGCTTTTCCATATTTCAAGATTAACTCTTGGGAATTACCTCTTCTCTGAAGTCTTCCTTTACTAATCTAGTATTAATTGGTCTTTTCCACTTCTGAACCAGTACAGAAACAATGTTTTATACCTTTAGTGCTTAATACTTGCAGTAGCAGCTATATTTTGGGTATCAGACACCATAATTTTAACACTTGGCTTGCATTAACTAATTAAATTTCTTTATCAAATCTATGATATAGGTAGATGTATATGAGGAAACTGAGGCACATGCTTGTACAAATGGAGCCAGGCTCTAAAGCTCATTCTTAATCCAATGTGCTGGTGTTCCTGTGGAGCGTGCACTTGTTCCTGTGGTTGAAAAACATGTCTTATGTATGCTTTTGTGCCTTGTAGCATTAAGCACATAGTAGCTATTCATATTTGTGCCTTGTAGCGTTAAGCACATAGTAGCTATTGCAGATAACCTCTATTTAGTCTGCATAAGAAACAATTCCAAGAAGAGAGTGGTGTTCTGGGTGATGGCTATTGTGTGGTTGTAAATAACAGATTATTCTGTATCTCCTTTTCAGATCTGGATGGTGCTCTACTCTCAGGGCCAGATTGTGATAGGAATGTGAATACAAATTTATTGGCTGAAGCCGGCTCCAGTCAAGATGGAGGTGATGCTGGTAGGTACAATAGAATTTTAGCAGGAGTACCTTTAAGAGGATTTGAAGATTGGGAGGTATTTGTGTATGTGTTTATTAAGGACCTACTGCAGTTTCTTTTCCTTAAAGGAAAGTATTAGGTATAAACACTTTCAGTCTGCGGCACCTGTGTTGATTGTAGAATTTAGAAGCCTGGTAAATACAAATGGATAGGTATTTGTTTGTTTGAGGGAGTCATTTATTTAGAGTTGTTAAAACTTGTGGCTTGTGGCTTTCTGCTAGTGTATAGATGGAATAAGAATGGTAACTATCAGAATGGTTGACTAATGTATTTTAATTAGCTTTGATGTAAAATAATAGTGTGGTTGTTGATGACTATAGAAAACGTTAATTCTGAATAGTGATATTTATAACAACTACTTTGGGGGAAGTGCACATGAATACAAAGAATCCATGAATATTCCAAAGAATAATATAGGTAAATTAAAAAGGGAGAAAGCTTTCTTAACAGAAGAATGCCAAGCTAATAAACATAGAAGAATGATAGAATTGGAAAAACACCTATTTTTCAATGCCCACGGGAAATAATTGAAGGTCATCATTGGATAGTAAGCCACCATTGATGGGCTTATCCCATGATGACTGGGATAAGTTTGTTGTAATAGCATTTTGTTGTAAGTTTGTTGTAATAGCAGTTTACGGTTTTGGTGTAATAGCGTTTTCGCGTGGTCTCAGTATCATACCACAGGTTACTTTTATTCCCAAAGGAGAAAAGATATCTCTACAATAAAGAGATCTGATGCATATGATCATAGCCAAGTGATTAAATTTAGTCTGCCTTCTGGTATGATGCACTAGCTGGCACCATCACCTATGTCTTATAGTATACTTTCCAGAATGTTTCACTCGACTTTAATCATGAGGAGAAAAAAGGACAAATCTCTCCAAGTCCAGCACGTCCAGATTCTAAAATGTTAATACCAAGAAAGACAAGCAGAGGAGCCCCTAGGTCGAAGGAGACCAATGAGACCAACTTAAATGCATTTAGCATTATGTCAATCTTTTATTATATCATTGATCCAAAAAAAAAAAGAAAAACGAAGAGGCATTTTGGGGATAGTTGGAAAGGTGAATATGTAGTCTGGGTTAAATGATAGTCTTAACAATTTTAAAAATTCTTGGATGTGATGAAGGCACTATGGTTTATATAGGAGGAAGTTCTAAAAGATGCATGCTCTGTTTAGGGGTGAAGTGATGAAGCCTGCAAATTGTTTTCAAATAGTACACAAAGGTATGTATATGTATACATAGAGAGAAAGCACATGTGACAAAACTAACATTTGTTGAAGATACATAAAGGGATATGTGATATTCAGTGACTCAGTTTCTGTAGCTTTGGAAATGTTTATAAACAATTGATGGGGACGGGGACAACTGTGGGGGTACTTTTACAGAAAACTCTCGGGCTTTTGAATATACAGTGTGCATGAACCAAAATTAAGCCATAATTCTGAAGAAACTGCCTTAAGGTGGTTTTCTCCTAACTGTTGAAAAGAATTTACAAAGATTTCGAAGTTAGCAGTTTACAGATTAGATGCATTGAATTTTGAACACTTGTCTCTTGTACAGAAAATCACAAATAGTGCCAAGAGTACTTTATTGCACTTGCTTTCTTGTTTTAGAAATCTGGTTCAAGAATGGGTTTATTTAGTTGGGCATGTGAATTCAGATGTAAAATTTAAATTTGTGCACATAAACATATTCAGTGGAGGACGGTCCATATAATTCATTTCATTCTCAAAAAGCAAATCCTTGATTTAGGGTCCTTTCTCTTTAGGGGACATTCTAATCCATTAATGAGTATTTTGGGGAATTCCCTGGCCGTCCAGTGGTTAGGATTCTGTGCTTCCACTGCTGGGGGCATGGGTTCAATCCCTGGTCAGGGAACTAAGATATCCTGCACGTTGCATGGTGCAGCCAAACAAAAAAAGAAATAGTAGTTTTGCAACTGAGATCCCTCTTGTTACGGTTTTGACATTAAAAAAAAGGGCTTTCTTCTTAGTTTGCCATTATGGAATAATGTACCCAGAAGATTATTAAACAGTAAGCACAATTATAGAACTTAATGATCCTTCAGTTTTATGAATTGCAAAGGAAATACCTTTTTCAGTTTTCAAATGGGTGTTTTATCAGATTGTTTGAACATTAAATGTATCCTTCTTTGCAATCCAAAATAGTTACCTGAAATTTGCTGTTTGTGTGTTTACTTTTACTGTATATTTGTTTTCTAAATGCTTTGGCACAATCTTCTTGGGTGGGCAGGTACTGCCATGATACTAGTCAGTTGGTACTGCCAATTCTGGGCATTTAAATTTTGGTTTGTTTGGGTTTTGGCTTTCTTTTGTTTTTGAAGTCTCCTGTTCTTTATTTGTAACAATTGTATTTTAATTTTCTGCATCCTCTAACTCCAAAGTATCCTTTTTCTCCGTCCCACTCAAAGGCGCAATACCTTGGTTCAAGTTGCTCTTATACTTCCTAAAAGTAATTTGTACTGGTTATAAGAATTTGGAGAGATGAAAGAGGTTTGAGATGAAGCTTTCTTAATTTGAATTACCATTTTGTATTCCAGATATGGTTTTCTTGCTTGGACCATGGATGCTTTTTATTGTATCTTACTGTAGGTCTAGAGAAACATTTCAAGTGTTAAAAATCTTCAATTCTGAATCTTGAGTTATCAATTCATCACTTGTTTTAGGGCTGCTCTCTTTATTCTTATGCAGTGAATAATATTTTGTTGGATATTAGCATATCTAACATGATTTATGAGGATAGTTTTCCAAGTTTTTTTAGCAAGTAAAAAATACTACATGTTATCACTTCACTAGATACATTTATTCAACAAGTAATTGAATAGTGTATGTTTTGGACATTAGAAATACTGAGGTGAGTAACAGGCACAGTCCTTGCTCTTAGAGCTTACTTTGTTTTGTACTGATTTGGACAAGAGCTATGAATCATAAAACTCAAACTTTATGTAGAAATGTGAAACTGAAAATTGATGAACTTTCACAGGCTACTACTCCCAACCTTATCTCTGTCACACACACACATAGATATGGTGTCTCACTTTAGGATTCTGAAACTTTACCCCAAGCAGTATTACAGTTAAATTATATAATTATGGATTCAGAGAGCTTTCCTAACATTAAAAAAAAAGTGGGTGAAGGTATTCCAAGTACAAAACAATTTACAATAGTAGTAATGAATTGCAATTTTTAAATACCTTAAGACCTTCTTGTGTTGTTGGGTATTGATACTTTCAATTTTTCCTGAAGAGGGAAATCTTAAGTTCTTTTAATTTTTGAAAGAGGCAATGTATCTGGCAAGTAGATACAGGAAATTGAATTCTTAGAAAACTCATTTGGCAAGCATTCTTTTATAAAATCGTGTGTATGGGAGGAAAATTATTAAATGGCTGCACGAGTGTGCTGTGCATATATCCTAGAAAGCAGTGTTCTAGGCCAGGGAAGGAGTAAGTGCAAAGTGCAAAGGCCTTAAAGTGGGAGCCAATTTATCATGGTGGAACAGCACAGAGGCCAGTATGGTTGGAATAGAGTAACCAAGGGGGTGGTTTGGAAACAAGGGCTAGATCAGGTAAGGCTTTGTAGTATATTGGAAGTCTTTGGCTTGTACTATGAGTAAGATGGTTAGTCCCTGCTCTGATTTAGTTTTAAAAGAATCTCTGATTGCTGTGTTGAGAATGAACTCTAGGAAGGCAGCACAGTGTGAGCTGGGAGACAAGCAGATGGCTATTGAAGATAATCCAGAGGCAGCAGTTGATGGTCGATTGGAATAGGATGGCAGTAGTTATGGGGGATTCTGGATATCTTCACATTGCCAAAGGATTCCTGGATCTGAGGAATTACATACATATTCAAGATGGAATTAAATGCAGAGGAGATGATTCCTACTTTAGCTTGTCTGAAGATCCCCAGGCACAAATTCCCTAAGGCTCATTGAGTCTACTTTCCAGACTTTTATTTATTTAAGGGTGACATTAGAGAGGTGTTGATGAACCCCCAGATTCCCCATTACCTTGCACCAGTGTGTCTGAAACAACAAACACGGCTCTAATAATACAAGAACTTTACATTTGTAATTACCCTATATTTATATTCTTCATCCTTAGCCCATGCCTTCTCTACTGATAGGAGACTATCCCATTCCACAGCTGATACTGGTCTTAAGTGATAGTACAGTTAGAAACAGCAGCTATTAAAAGGGTAGTTTCATGTGGGCTCCACATACCATTAAATAGTATTTTTATTTTACTGAATTTTTTTTTCTGTGGTTGAATTGTATTTTAAACTTTAGTTTGTTTTCTATTCTAATAGCCTGCCAACCAGGATATTATAAATTGGGATAATAAGGTATGAGGCCATCTCAGTTTTAGACTAAAATATAGAGTTTTTAATTCAGCTATTTTATATTAAGCTGTTCTATCATAAAATACAGATTTTTTTTTATTCTAATAAGAGACAGATCTTAATTACTACCATCATTACATCAGGATCACTTTTCAATTGTTTTAGGTCCTTCACATGATTTCAAGTATGGCCTGATGCCTGGCCCTTCAAGCGATTTCAAGTATGGATTGCTACCAGGTACTTCAAATGATTTCAAGTATGGATTGATACCAGGTGCTTCTAACGATTTCAAGTATGGATTATTGCCTGAATCTTGGCCAAAACAAGAAACTTGGGAAAATGGCAAGTATTAGTCAAACATCTGTAGAATTCTTAATACTTTTTATCAATTAAAAGCTTCCACATTCTGGGTTCTAAAAACTCAGATAGTAGTAGCCCTGTAATAATCCCTGTTCTCAGGAATAGACAAGCTTTTGATAGCAAATTTTCTGTTTAATATATAATAAGTGCTTTTTTTTGTTTGTTTTTTAATTCTCAAAGGTGAATCATCTCTAATCATGAACAAGTTAAAATGCCCTCATTGTAGCTATGTAGCCAAATACAGACGAACACTAAAAAGGCATTTGCTCATTCATACGGGAGTCAGATCATTTAGCTGTGATATTTGTGGGAAACTGTTTACTCGCAGAGAACATGTAAAAAGACATTCCCTGGTAAGTAACTTTAAATGTAAATGATCTTTGAGATAAACTATATTTGTGTCAGTGAAGCTTAAGATATTTTAACACTATTACCTGCAAATTTAAGGAAGGTAGATTATTAAATAAATTGCTTTAAACAATGAATGTGATTTATGAACCAGTACTGAACTTCATACAGAAAGATAATGATGTATTTACTCATTGTTAAATGGGAGGTTTAATTTGAGTGGTTCAAATGTATTATATTGTTTATACTATCCTTACATTGGATTTTTCCCCCGTTCAATTAGGTGCATAAAAAGGATAAAAAATACAAATGTATGGTGTGTAAGAAGATCTTCATGTTAGCAGCCAGTGTTGGAATAAGACATGGATCTCGACGCTATGGTGTTTGTGTAGACTGTGCAGATAAATCACAACCAGGAGGGCAAGAAGGTGTAGATCAGGGACAGGATACAGATTTCCCTCGGGATGAAGAATATGAGGGGAACGGAGGTGGAGAAGCTGATGAAGAGCTGGCTGATGATGGAGAAGATCAGAATGATGCATCTCGATGGGATGAATCCGGAGATGTTTGTATGTCTCTCGATGACTAACTGACCTACTATACTCCTCAAGGATGCTGCATTTGGACATAATATGAATCAACAATTTGAACTGTTGAACTTGAAGGCTTGCAAAATATGGTACATGCTGGATGGTAGTTATGTTGCTGTGAAAACTGTAGGGTCAAAGCCTTATAGCAAAAAAAATTTTTTTTTATATTTGCACAGGACTGTACAGCAGACAACCTTGTGGTTGGATTACATGGAGTCCACACATCTTCAGTCAGTTATCAAAGTAAAAATATTTTTTATTTATAGGATATACAGTAACTATTTGGGTCCTATGGAAATATAGTACCTTTTCTTAAAAAGCTTACATTCATGTGCCACTTTAACATGAATTAAGAAAATCCATTATTAAGAGTACAGTGACAGCTGACCTAATTACTCTGTCCATCAAACCACTCAGGCTAGTTTGTACTAGTAGAGTTTTGTTTCTATTTTTATTTTTATTAATTTTATTTTTTTTAATACAGATTTTCAGTGAGGGGCCTTTTCAACCCCATTGGTTCTACTTTTCTGTATTTTCCATTTTAATTTGCTTCATAACTTAAACCAAGTCTCTTCTAGTCTAAGGTATTATTTCTCAATTTTGTGCTGATGGGCATGTTTATAAGAACTGGAGAGGTAATTTATTGGAATGAACTAACTGACTTCCTCCATTCCCCTTTTCCTTTTTGACATGAATTATACTACTTTACAAATGAAGAATGATGTTGCAAAGTACCGTGGTGAGGTTGACAAATACCACTAAAATGATTATGATTTAGAAGTAACTTTCTCCTGCTGCTCTAATCTGATAAATGGTTACTATATGACGTTTTCTGACAAGGCATTCGGTTTTGGGTATCTGTTACTTTGGCACTACTCTTGTTTGCTTCTTTTTATTTTTGCCAGTGTACTATACCTCAGTCCTATTTGAAAAGACAAATCTAATCGAAAGAAAAGTCATAGATAAAATGATTTGTTTTATAATTTATCCTCCATGTCCAGTTTTGGTTAGCTTGTTATGCAATATAAGTGAAATATCAGGTTTTTACTCCTGTGCCCTTTTTATCATTAAAATTAACACAAAAAGTGCATTCTCTTTTGTTTCATACTTACTGGGGTATTCAGTGTTTGAAGTTATAGATAATTTAGTTAATTTATTTTTCAGTTCCTCAAAGTCACTACATCTTGATATAGACTTTGTAGTAGTCACCATGATTCAACAATCTGCAAAAATCTTACAAATAAAGCATTGAGAGGCTTTACAATTTTTATTCTGATAACTAAATTCTTCAGGGTACAAGGGGGTGGTGTGTTAAGTTGAAATTGCCAGACTTACTTAGCCTGATGACAGATGAATTAGCTGATTGACTCACAGCAGCATTTCACATAATTGATATTAACATGCACAACATTTATCAGGAACATATTGTATATTATATAAGATGGAGGGATATCATATTTTCAGCTTTCTTTTAAATAGAAATTGAGTATATTTTCCTATTTTATATCAGGTAACTAAATTATGCTAGTCGTGTGGAAAAAATTGCAAAGTACACTTTGACAGACATAATCCTTTTGGTGCTCCATCCATCAAAGTTGAAAAGGTGATAGGTTTTTTAAGAGACAGGCTTTCTTATTGTCTCTGATTTCAGTAGAAAAATGGTTTAACGTTAGACACTGATGCTTCTGCTTGGATAAATCAAAGAAAGATAAAGTACAGTTACATGGTTAGATGCATCATTTGTCACCTAAACTTTATCATAGTTTCTACAAAACTGAAAAACTGACATGAATAGTTTTGGTTTGACTTTTATTTAAGACTGAAGAGTACATCTTTTTCTCAATGTTCTAGACAAATGAGTAAAATGTAATTCTGGTTGGGTCCAAAGTAGACGTTAGTTGGGCAAAGATACTATGAATGGAAAAGTATTTTAAACGTAAAATGTTCTGCTTTGTGAATATGTAAGTATAGTATAAAGATTTCTTTCATCCCATTTATCCCTCTCCTTTAAAATAAACCATAGTTTACAATTGGTAGATCTGTCTATATATAAATATATATTAAAGAGAAGAGATATATATCTAAAAATCACCTAAGTCTGCTTTATTAGATTCACTTAAGTGAACTACAGTTCACTTATTGCATAGAAACTGGACTTGGCTTTACATTCTTAATGTACTTTTACTTTTCCTTAAGATATGAATTTACTCTCTTCAAACTGAATTTTCTTTTACTACTTAAATCATTTATGTATATCTGGTAAATTATGACCAAATTTTTGTTAGATTGCATACAGTAAATTGAAATACACTCTTGGTACACTACGGGATTGTTGTGCTTTTGTTTTGGTTTTAGTTGGAAACAAGGTTTGATGTAGATGGCTTGTTACTGTTAATTTAAAATATTCTATAATTATTGTCCATTACCTTTTATGTTGTGTTGTGACAGATTTGGCTATATTTTTAGTCAACTGAAATATACTTTAAGAGTTTGTTTTTAGAAAGGTAATCCAAAGGAAAAATGTTTATACTCTTGAATATATTAGCCTCAGCCTATATAAAAATTTCGTCTTTAAAGTAAACATTTTACCAGAAACAGAATTGACAGATTTTTCTACTTGCTGACTGCCTAACTTATTTTGTTTCATGATCTCAAGGGGACTGCCTTTTCCCTTCCAGATCTTTTTTAAAAAAATAGTTTAGTACTAAGGTATACTACTGGATGTTTCTATTTTTTTAAGTATATTCTTTTTCTGACTTACAGTACAATTTCAGGAAGTTGATAGATACTAAGAACTTATGATTGGTCTCAGAGAGGTAACAATGGAATACTCAAAATTTTGTCTGTGGAGCCCTGGTGGAATTATGTGTTACGCATTTGCTGAATTTTTCTCTTGTAACTTATATTTTAAATGAAAAATATTTTAGAGCTTTTATTTAATGAAGGGGAAGAGTATAAACTGTTCATTTCCTATTCATTTTGTAGTAACAGACCCTCATAAATCAAGATCATGTATTCTTTCTTAAGAGTCTCAGAGACAGTTACTTCATACGGTCCCTGATTTTTCATTGTTATTGGCCCTCATTTTTCATATTCACTAGATATTTTGCTAAATTTTAGCACCATAGCAATTAAGAGCTAAAAAAAACATTATAGGAAGGGGAAACTGAACAGTAATGAGTAGCTTTGAAATTTGGGGGGAAAACATGAGCTGGTTTTGGTAGAGCCATCCTGATGAAGGAAGAGTGAGATGAATGAGTTAATTCATGTAAAGCGCTTAGAACACTGCCTGGTGCATAATAGGGGCATGACACATCTTAGTTGTTTAATAATACATGGAAACTAAGAGGAAAAGAAGTGGGGAAAAGGGTGGAGAATAGGGAGAAAATAGGGAATGAAAAGATTGGGGCTTAGAAATTTGTAGTAATACAGTGTGCGGTAAAAGACCTGAAGATGACTGGAGTAGTACAATAGGGGAAAGTGGGATGGAAGATGGGTCTTAAAAATCATAAAATTTAAAACCAATAAGCTTTATTTATGTTTTTAGGATGTTAACATAGGATGAAAAAGTTATTTTTCTGAATAATTCCAAAAGCTAGCATTTTTTTTTAGTGCCTGCACGTGCCATGCGCTTTACATTATCTTATCAAATTCCCTATAAGTAGGTGCTATTGTCTCCATTTTATAGAAGAGGAAAGGCTCCATTGAAATTTGCTTAATTTAATTTGACTAATGTAACACAGTTACTAAGTGGTAGAGCTGGATTTTGACCAGGTCTGATTCTGAAGCCCATGCTCTTTTTAGGGGGCTCTATTGCCCCAACTTTTGTAGGATTTTAGCTCTTTAAAGAGGTCTGTCTATGGAGACATCTTTTCCCTGTAAAACAGCTGTTAGCAATTTGAATGTCTAATCCTTCCTCCCCCAAATATCCTTAATACTCTTTCCTCCTAGTACAGCAATTGTTGTATCACATGATTATAAACAAGATACCCAACCTCAGTGTAGCACATGCTGTTAATTGGCTATAGCATTTTCATTTTTAAAAGGATGATTTTTAACTGAAGAACTAGATGTGAACCCCAGTTTTTGTGCCGTTCAGTCACCCGGATCCTTAAACTTAACTATGGTACATAATATACATGCTTAGAACTAACAGGTGTTTTTTCTTAGTCACTTTAGGATTTTAAATGGAAAGGTTTCTTTTTCTTGCTGTATCCCTACTTTCAAGTGAAGTTGAACCGTTCAAGGTAGTTTAAAATGTATTAGGGATAAGCACACTTTAAAAGATGTTTTCTAGCCCTGAATTTTAAGACATTGGGTACTTAAAATTTGGAATATGCTGGCTATTGAGAACAAAATTTTGGGTTTAGGAGAGGGGATGGTTGAGGCCATTATGAAATGGGAGAATCAGCATTTTAAACACTGTAAACATAAAAGAACACTTTCTTCTGCCTGCTGTTTGTAAAAGCTCTTTGGGAAGATCTTTTACGAAGACCAATTTTTTAATGTAATTTACCTACCTAGTATAAGTGTCCTAAGACATGTATGTAAACTTCCACAACTGTTTTGTCTGTGTATTTAGAAAATACACAAGAATCTTTATCAAACCTAAAAATATAAACTTGTGAGCACTGAACTGCTTCTGGCTTTGTGAATTTTGTTGACTCTGACATTTAATTCAGATTTCTTTGCTTTTAACATATACTAATTTAGACTAATTGGGGTCGGGAACACCTTTGTAAAATTTGACTTATGTATAATTCAGATACCTTTGTACTTAAGGTTTACAAGTTTGAATTGTAGAATATTAAGGGTTTTTTTGTTTGTCTCTTTATGTGAAGTGCATAAAAGACCCAAACTACCTCCTAGTAATGCTTGGAGAGCTGCTTTAATTAATAGCAGTGATTTGTAATCAGCATATTGTCTTTCATCTTTATTACTTTTTTGGAATTCTCTACAGGTTGTAGAAAACATTAAAATATTCCTCCTAAAATGTACATACTTTTGGAAATGGGTTGAAAAGCAAAGGTGAACTACTTTATCTCATATTTGCTGCATACTAGTGGATTAATGGATTATAAGTAAATATATAAATTTCAAGTCTTTGAAACTTTTTAATAATACAGGAAAAACATACTTTTAAAAGGTTTTTGTGGTGGTGGTGTTAGTAATAGCCCAAAGGAAATCATAGAATGACTAGATATCCAGACTTTTAATTATTAAAGAAATGAGTTTTGATTTAGTTTGGAAAACAGCGAATTACTGGATGGGATGCCTGTATTGCATATAATTCTTAGTATCTTTAAACTTTTAAAAGAACTGTCATGTGGCAGAATTAGATATATTCTAATGGTTTATATAGATAGACTCTCTACGGTTCCAAGGGATTAGGATTGGAACTGCTCAGAATGCTCAAGGTTAAAAAGCAGTTTTTAATAAATAAAGATGAAGTGGGGTTACTCCAGGAAAAAACCAAACCCCCTCACCACTGGAGATGTCCTAAATAAAATGAAAGATTACCTGAGAAGCATTTTGGCTAAGGCAGTATTGACCAAAAATTTCTATTTTCAAGGTGGAGTTTTTTGTTGTAAGTTTTTTTGACCCTTGTAGTTACCAACTTTTTGTTTTGCTTAGAATGTTGATAAAATTTTGTGTAAATATCTCATGAAGGATATTTTGACACCAGAATGAACACAGTTGAAACTTAGAAAATCATGTTTAGCTTTATGGAAAAAAATTGTTACTTGAGCTTTTTTCTTTTTCACTGTAAGTCATCACAGACCAATGTTTGGAAGCTGGTGTAGGAAATTCAGTTATTGGATCTATAGTTAGATAAGAAAATTAGAGGTCCTTCAGATCTTAGTCTATGTCCTAAGTGAATTTTGAACTAAGGGAAATTTAAAAGTGGGACCACAGGAAATCTATTCAGTTAATTAAAGTGAATAAAAAATAGGCTCCATAGTTGCATGGTGCCTTACACGCTATTAATACTACCTTCTGAATGTTTTTTCTTTTTTCCAATAGAATGTTTGGCAATAAGAAAATACTAATTTTCCACACATAATTAGGTCTGTTTTAGAGTCTTAGTGAAAGACATGCAAAAGACAGCCGCCTTGACACATGTCCCAACAGCTTTGAGAGGACAATATATAAAATAATTGTAGAATTTTTTTTTAACATTTGGGAAAACTTCCACATTAGAGACTACAAATTATATTCAGATAAAATCCCTGGCACAGTCTGAGCTCGAAATTATTTCCTAAGTGAATGATTATTTAAAGACCTCAACATTTTTAAGGCTTTTGCCTGCTAGTATCTCATGGCATGTAGCTCTCAAGCTAATTTTGTTTAGAAGTGGTTTGTGTTGCGCCATGCATAGGGATCACACTGAGCCCTCAGCGCCCTTTATCCCAACACCACCATAGGTGTCCATACCCAAAGGCACAATGACCAAACCCAACCTTTGGCTAATACTACCATAGACATCTCAATGCAAGTAGTCTTCTGTGATTCCTTTTTAACCTACACCATCTCCATAACAAGTGACAAGATTAAGTATCAGCCACTTGCTGCAAAATTTTAATGACTGGCATAGCCACCACTAACATCTAAATGTCTAATATTCAGTGTATATAAGGAAGGTGTGAAAAAACTAGGAAGAAAACCCTATTGGAGTTTATTCCTTCATGTAGTGTAGACTGCAACAATGCATCAATAAAGATATTTGGATCTGATGTTTTAGTTTACTGATACGAATTTTTGGTATTTGTGAAGAGGAATGTTGGGTGTTGCATTTACATTTTACCATATGAAAGACAAATGTGTGTTTATCTGTACCATGTTCTTATTATCATCCACTTGGATTTTGGTAGCACCTAGATTCCTAAACTGAGATGGTGGTATTTACATAAGAGACATGAGTGATTCTCCAAAGCAAGTTTTACCACACTAAATTTTCAAGTAATTGCCACTTAAAACAATTAGCTCATTCCAAAGAATGGCAATTATAGGAATTGGATCAGTGTCCAAGAATTACTAACCCAGGGTCTTATACTTCTCATCTATGGCAAAGGAAATGAGAAGAAATTATTTTAAGAATTACTTTAGTTCTAGGTAAACAGCTAGAGTTTTATATATGTAGGTATAGTTTTTCTTTGATTTGCTTCCTTAAAAGATTTTATTATTTCATAGGCTTAAGGGTGTTTATTAGAATCCTACCTTAGACTTCAGGCAGTTATTTTTGAGCCATTAATCATCCTAAACTTTTGCCCTATTTGTGCCTTCTGAAGGTCGCTGACTCTTTAGCACCATAGTCTATTTGCTGGCCCTTTGTTACTACTGGTAACTTACGCGACACTCAAAATGTAAGCTCCAATTTCAGTCGATGGACTCGTTTCCTCTTTGGTCATACATGTATTTGGCAGATGTACTGAATACCAATTTGTGAGAAAAGTTACCTGTGATGGATAATGGGATGGTCACAGTGTATATTCTGTTCTCTATTCTACAAGACATTTGGGATGGGAAAAGATGCAAAGTTAGACAATCAGGGAACTTTATCAAAGAGGCCTTTCATTTCAGCAATTTTAAAAAGTTAGTGATTGAGAGGTGTGGAGTGAAAATTTATAAAACAGTGCAGATTAAGTTAGTAATGCATACACAGCACTTTGCTTTGACCCTCTTCAATGTAATAAAGAGGAGAAAGAATACTTTCACCTTGAAAATTTATTACTTTCTAGGTGCCTCCCAGTTCTCTGTCAGCTATACTGGACAAGTCTGTAGGATTAGACAAGCTCTTCTTTTCTCGGAAGACCCATCTGTATACTCAGGGAAACGGACACCTTAGTAGAGTCTGTCTACTGTTTGGGGGGACCTCGATGATGAAGACTTTGACCTAGAGGTTTCGTATCCAACAAAGCAGTTCAGTAAAATTGTAGGAACTTGGGGCTAATGTTCATTCCACATATTTGCTGAGTAGGGAAAGAATATCACCTCTTCTCAAAGGATGAAATCACAGGCTTCTGTAGTCCGCAACCCCGCCCCAAGTTATTCTTAAGGAAAGTTATGATAAGATCTTTACTCAATTTTTTTTGAATTTTATTTTTTTATACAGCAGGTTCTTATTATCTATTTTATACATATTAGTGTATCTCTATTAGTGTATATATGTCAATCCAAATCTCCCAATTCATCCTACCACCCCCCCACCCCGCTTCCCCTCTCCTCGTTTACTCAATTTTGATGTGCTTTTTTTTTTAGCATAGCATATTTACACCTCACTAAAATTAATCTCTTAATATCAAAAACCTAGTCAATGTTCAAAATTCCAGTCATCTCATTCATGTTCCGTGTGTGTGTGGTGTATTTTACGGTTTGCTTTTCGGTCAGGATTCTAATAATCTATAATAGGAGTCAGCAAACCTTTTCTGTATAGGGCCAAACAGTAAATACTTCAGTATATACATTGAAGAATGATGTGCCTTCTTAACATCAGTGAATTATTTCCTTTCCAGAATTACAAATCTGGGGTAGCAACAAGATTTAACACTTCGATGGCACCATTTTAGATACTATCTTGCCTGTGATTAAGCAATAAGACCTTAACAGGAATTCAGTTAAATACCGTACCTCAGTACACAGAGCGTTCCCTCCCCCGATACCCCAATTGCTAAACGAGAGAAAGGATATGTCCAATTCAGAAATACATTCAGGGCTTGAAAGAGGAGACTTTGACTTGCTGATAAAAATATGTACCTTTCTAAATTAGACCCTTTTATTGCCACTTAATCCTACCTTTATCTTCTGTTAAAAGATTCTTTTATATCAGACCTCAACCTTAGCTGAGTACTATGACTTTGACTTTCCATAGCCTTTAGAATGTAAACTATTTGGGGAGACTTTCATTAATATCTACACATATCAAAGGTGTCGGTAAATTGGACTTGTCAGTCTTCCTGGACACAGTTTGAAAATGCTAAGCTTGTGAGTAACTGAGCCAAAGTATCTGACCTGAAAACCACTTTCTATCACACTGAAGAAGAAAATTCCCCAAACTAAAGACTATCAAACTGATTAAGAAGTCTATGTCATTGTTTCAAACACACATAATTCCCCATTGTAAGTCCCATTGAGGATGATCTTTGTTGCTCAGTCTCTTGTAATAGTAGACCCAAGTACATGGCAAATGAACCAAATACTGAGCACAATTCTTCTTAGTCAAAATTTCTATTAAAACATAATTTCAACATTGATCTAAAATAATTCCAACGGTTTTTCCTTATGATTAAGGTTAAAATTAATCAAAACAGATGGTCTGATTCTAAGAGATTTAGAAAAAGTTTTGTACCTCTTCTATCTTACGTGGTACTGTCCCATCAGAAGTGTCAAATGTATCTAGAAAGGACATATGATGGAACTCTGAGAAGAATATAGTCACTTGAGAATACAGGAGGGTTCCTATCTGGGCGTCCCATTCACTCCTCACCCCACTGCAACCTAGATTGCAACTTCAATATTTGAAACCGCCCTCTTAAAGGCCACGATCCTCACCTCTGCAGCATTTGCTACTGTGACTGAATGACTGATTTCCTTCACACAGCCCTCCTCTTGACCCTGTAAACGTTGGTGTTCTTTTAATTCTTTGCAGGGCACTCTCCCAGTGTTCTTTCTCTTGGTGTTCTTAGTCCCAAATGATCACAATGACTTGGTTGACCTCTCTTCAGAGTTCACAAAGATTTGTTGAAATGACACCATGCATTGTTGTTTGATGCACAGAGGATTTTCGATCACATCCTAATTTGGGTCACTGTTCTTTAATTTCTCGTGGATGACCTCGGGGGTCTTTAGATTTACGTTTTTGGTGTATGGAGTCTCATCATGAGCATAGCAAAGTTACCTTTAGAAAAATTATAACCTTGATTTTTCTGAAGCTATTTAATGCATGCCAGCCATGTAAACACTATTTGATGAGATGATGTCTAGCGGAATTTATCATGTCATATCAACATGTATGTATCTCTGTTAACTATACAGACTAATAAAATCTTCGAATTGAAGGAACCTGAGAAAAACCACACCTGTTTATCCAGCCTCTGCTTGAACTCATCCCATCAGTTCATTTCCAGCTCACATAGCAGCCATATTAGGTTGAGATCCATCGTATTGGTTCTTCTCTAGGCTGAGTTGACTTGAAGTCTCCTTATTCCATCTTCCAATGCCCCATGGATTCACATCCTTTCACATAATGGTCTATGCAACTGTGGGAACTTGAAAGGGGTGTACGCTATATTTGAGGAGTACTTAGAGCCTTACATTTTTTCCATTGGTAGAAAACTATGTTTTCATTCCTGTAAGTATTAATATAATGTCAGAAATCCATACTGTTCACTCTATTCCAGTTTAATGTTTCTCTCTTCATTTTAAAGCTAAGAAATATTTTGCTCAAAAAAAGATTTTAAAGAAAAGCACCCAGAAATATTTCTTGTAAAGTAGAATATTAATTTGTTGGCACTGGTATATAACACTTAACATAAGATTAAACTTGCTTCTCCAAGATAAGATTAAGTTTGCAGCTTGATATAAAAATTTAAACGTTGCTTAATCCTAGGCTTTCAAGAATTTCATAATTAATTGATTTCTTAATACAGTACAATTTTAACATGTATAAATTTAATGATTCAACTCCCTTTAGAAAATGTATTATGAGGAAGATGTGAGTTATTTTTTCCTTTATTTGCATTTCAGATCATATTCTAAAAGTGAGAAATATTTCATTTTTGTTAAATTCTTATAAAACTTCAGGTCCTTCAGGCCCAAGCCATCCCTCTCCTTAAGCAGCAGGATAGGTTTATAATTATGACTACTTTGTTATTTTTATACTTAGTTTGAAAAAGACTATGAGTACAGTCCTGGTGCGTTTATGTCACCAAGATGGAAGAATGAGAATATTGTCTTCATTAGGTAACCAGTTTAAGTCCTAAACATTATTATTCATTGGCATAATATTTCTTCTCAATGTTTGAACTCTAAAAATATGAGTCAGGAAATTCCATAAAAATAGTTACCTAAAATGCAATTTTATAACGTTTACTGCATGCTGTTTGAAAGTTACCACCATATCCTTCATCTTTGTTTCAGCACAAAATCCAAGAACGTGAGCTGAGAATCCGAGGACATTTTGCCTCTGTAGGTGGTGAATTTCATTGCAATTTTAGCCATTTACAGATATGAGAGGGAAAAAGGGGGATGTTTTTACTCTTTAAGCATTTATAACTCACTGACATCGTGCCAGTTTGTTATAACTTTTATGTTTGTTTGTTTGTTTTTTGCGGTACGCGGGCCTCTCACTGCTGCGGCCTCTCCCGTTGCGGAGCACAGGCTCCGGACGCACAGGCTCAGCGACCACGGCTCAGGGGCCCAGCCGCTCCGCGGCATGTGGGATCTTCCCGGACCGGGACACGAACCCATGTCCCCTGCATCGGCAGGCGGACTCTCAACCACTGCGCCACCAGGGAAGCCCAACTTTTATGTTTAATGTGAGCAATTTCTTTATAGTATCATTGTGACGCTAATCTACTAGACCTCAGAATGGCTATTTTTTGGGAAACTAAGCTTAAATGATGCAGATGTAAAATTATTTGCAAGCAAAAAATGAATAAATTTGCATTAGCTGGTTTGCCACTGTAAAAGTCCATTTTCTGCATCTATAATGGAAATGAAATGACTTGAAAAATCAGATTTGAGAATGTTTTCAATATATCATCCTGTTATTAATGTCCTGCATTTTAATAGAATCTTTTTTCTTATATTCCCACCTTTATTAACATAATTTGTCGTTGGAGATGATTAATGGGGCAATTGCAAAGGCAAAATCTGACATTTTGTATATTCTAAGAAAGACTGTCAATTTTATTTTTTAGCCATATGTACACACAGAAAGCAAAACTTAATCATGCCATTAAAGAAAAATTGTAAGCAATTGGAACTGTGCTATGTAATTGAGTCCCATCATAATAATTTAAGTATGTTCAAAGTATTTTCATTGTGGGATTAATAATTAGAGTGTGGCATATATTTGAGGCCTTTTATATTTTAGTTTCAGAGTTGAAAGCTTTCCAAAGCTTCTAAAACGTAAAGTTATAAACACATTTATGTGGCTCTCTCATTTATGGTCATTAGAGAAGGGACTTACATAAGTCTTAAGATGCAAAATATATTGAAGAGAGTATTCCTCAAGCAAAAGTCTTCATGATCTGTAGATGTGATATAGAAAGGTTTCAGAATAAACTATAGAATTTCATATGAATGTCACTTGTTTGAGCAAGTAAATTTGGTAAATAATTAAAGAATATTTTCCTTTAATGAATCCAGTCCATTTGGTATATTAGATAATTATTATCATTCAGATCATGTCTATTTCTTTAGCTCTATTAGAGACCCTTTGTTCTTTCTTTAGTAGACAGTGATCTAAATTACCATATATACTGTTGTATTCCACAGTGACTAATTAGCATAAGCTATTCAAACACACCAAGACATTTCTATTTTAAAATTCATCCTTGAAGAGAAAGTATACTTTATAGGATAATTGCTAGTTACAGTATTCATTTTTTATAAACCTCATTAACTTATTTACAACGTGAATTTTTAAAGTGAGCATTTTGTTTGCACATTTCTTTTCCCTGTTTGCATTGGTGCTTGACAGGTATTCCACACATTCTCCACTCACTCTTTTGAGTTCCTACTTTAGCCCCTTTGCGTACCTTCATCTGATCTTTGGCTGACGCTTGGAAGTTACTTTTTTTTGTAGCTAAATTCTGATCTTTGGCTGACTCTTGGAAGTTACTGTTTTGTAGCTAAATTCTTTTAACTAAATCTAGCCATGTTTTACGATATAAATATGAAACCAAGGATCCAGTTTATCCTTGAAATCACTGAAAGTGAATTTTAATCCTATTTTATTTGCCGAAAATAATCTCAATTAAATATTTTTTATTCTAATGGTAATCATGTAAATCTACTGCCTGATTCTTAATACCTCACCATCAGGAACAGTTTCTTTCTAGTGAATTTCTCTCTGCCTTAAATTTGGCCATTTTGCCCTGACTATGACCTTTCTTATTTAAGCCTAACTGGCTAACAAATGCAGAGCAAACCTCAAAAGAGGAGCATTGTTTTCACTTCTAAATAACCTTCTTCAGGGATTTTCAAACTACGCTCTGGGATCCTAGGAGTGCTTTGAAGATGCCTCTGAGTGGGGTTAGCTGATGCAGAGTAGGTAGGGCCCTTGGGCCTTCAGCCAAAGCTCTACAACACCTTCACTTTTATCTATTTGTTTATGCTTTCAGGGCCCAGTGCTTTAAAAAAAATTTTTAAACCACGGACTTGATTTAAAAACATTCATGGATGATAATATTAATAATAACAATAGTAGCTTTAGTTTATAGAGTGCTTATCATGTGCCAGACCCTAAGTATTTTCTAACATTAATCTATTAATCCTTAAAACAACCCTGTAAGATTAAGCATTTTTATTATTCCTATTTACAAATGAGGAAACTGAGACTTAAGGAGATCAAATAACTTGCCCAAGTGATCACAGCTACTAAGCGACAGACTCTGATTCAAATCTGGGTGTGCCAATTAATGTCTTAAGTCAGGAATGGCAAATACAAGGTAAATGTGCCACCACCCTGTGCTCCCACGCTTGAGGCAGACACAGCTAATCGCTAAAAACAGTGTTTCTCACTGATCACCAGCACAGCCTTAGAATCCTTCTCCATAAGGTGCTATGGGCAGTCACTCCTAATCCATTGGTGTTGGCATTCAAGACGAGACCCATCTTCTTACCCTACTTTAAGATGAGATACCTGTGACCTCACACTTCTGATTAGGAGCTCTCCCCCAAGTCTAAAAGTGTTGCCAATTGCTTGTTTGGATATTGGTAGTAGAAAAACACCAAATTATCTTTGATCCTAGATGTAATTTTTCACGGTGAAGCTAGTTGATAAACAAAAATCCTTAACTGTACCATCCTCATTCTTGCCAACTTCTAATAGAGGCTATTTGTTTTTCTATTTATATGTTTGTAATTTGTATAATTTTTTTTTTTTTTTTTTTTTTTTTGCGGTACGCGGGCCTCTCACTGCTGTGGCCTCTCCCGTCGCGGAGCACAGGCTCCAGACGCGCAGGCGCAGCGGCCATGGCTCACGGGCCCAGCCGCTCCGCGGCACGCGGGATCCTCCGGGACCGGGGCACGAACCCGTGTACCCCGCATCGGCAGGCGGACTCTCAACCACTGCGCCACCAGGGAAGCCCAATTTGTATAAATTTATAAGTTGATAACTATAAACACTATATACAACCCTCAAAACAGGATAGTTAAGGTTTTTTAAGCCTCTCTTTGAGTGCCTGCTGGAAGAAAGACCTAAAGTAACTTATATTCTTAACCTAATATTTTAGATGTGGGGTGGAGGTGGTGAGGGAGAGGGTGGAGGACTTAGGTTTGAGGCAAAGTCCGCCAGTTTCCGTATTGTAGAGTGGAGAATGCAGTCGTTTGAATACCCATCAATATTTCCACTACCAGCATACCCTGCCCAGGGATGTCATAGCTACAGGGCTGGGTGAATGCCCAAACATTTAAAAAAGAAACACACATGCCCAACCCCCAGCTGATTTTTCAGTTGTTCTCGCCAGGAGGTAACCAGTAGTTCCTGTGCTGTGCCCAATCTTACCAGGGGAAGCTATGTGCAATTAAATTTTTTCCTTTTACGTCCAAGACTTTTAAAATGACTCATAGCAGTTCCTGCTCAAGACACATAGAAGTGGTCCAAGACTATATTTAGGAACTTGCTATGAAATTACCTGTCAGTTCCAACCAATTTTTCCAATACAGTATATAAATGGAGAGTTAGTAGCAAGTAATTTATAATTTTCAATACACAAAAAACTTGTCATTTTTTGTTGTTAACTGTTATTGAAATCTAGATTTCCTTAAACGGATAGACATCCCTTCTGTGAAATTATTACACATTAGTGTATTGGAATGATCTTCATGTGACCATTATCGTGGAACCCATTAAATCCTTGTTCGTAAAAATATTTAAATATGTCTTAAAATGTTCTCTACATAAATAAAAATTTCTTCCTAAAAACTATTTCTGATACATTCTCTTTCCAATTATTTGTAAAATTAGAAATTGCTGGCGAGTGAATCACAGTGAGTGGGTTCAATGACATTTGGATACTGCTACTAACTAGGAAGTTATTCTACGGTTGCAGTGTATGGTGAGCTCCATCCACATGCCTTTTTTCTCCTGGTTTTTACTTTTGTCAAATGAGAGAATAGCCAGTTGTAAGTTGTCCTATTCCTAGGTGATCAGGGCTTGCTAAAAAAAAAAGACAACCAAAGCCATTGATTCAATTACATGAAAGAGTTCTAGTTAGTATTAGTAGCCCACATGAAGTAGAGATAGAAAAGCTGACCTAAGAACTGTGTGATACTAAGATAAGATGTACAGAAATGTAGAAAGCATTATAAAAAAAATTATAATTAAGACTGGAAATGATACCAGGGTTATATTAAATGGTGATTGGTAGCAGTTAAGGTTTGGTGAGAAAGGTTAGTTATGTGTGTTTCTTTGCAAAGCTTTTTCCCCTTGATATTTCTAACTCACTGTGTATGAAAGCATCTAAGCCTAAACATTAAAAGTTTACCTTTTTAAAAAAGTAAACAAACATGCCACTGCAGTTCCCTGATGCTACCCATACTAACTGCATGAACAATATTCCACAGAAATAAAAAATCCTGTTGGATGTTTATTTGCAAACATATGAATCAATGGCAAATACCATGAGCTGTAAACTGAATATAGTTCTTTTTATCCTTCATGATATAGTAGAAGAATGGTTATGATCTATCTAGGCTTAATATGAATACTAAAAACTCTATACCACTTTACCAACTGAAATTAAAATCCTGTAAGATCAGAATACTTTCATCTTGTAGACAAATAGAATGCCACCACTTTTTTGGGAAAAAAAAATATACAGAAAAAAAGAGTCATAGATAAAGTTCTTTAAAAAGCTATTGTTAAAAAAACCTTTTTAAAAAACTTTCAATAAAATTTCTGGCCCATGATTTATTTATTAGATAACTGTCATCAGTATAGTTCTATGATAATAGCACTTGCCATCAAAATGTCATTTATATGGCAAACAAACATACAAAAATAAATCAGTGTAACTAGTTTTCAAATAGAAATTAAAACATTCTAGAAAATGGATGATTTATTTTTAAAAATTATAATAACCTTAAATTGGCAGGTATGAAGTAAGTTGAGATGATTGGGACTATTGGAAGAGGCTCTCTGGAAAGCAACTAAGTAATATGTTTCAAGAGTCGTTTAAAAACGTTCATGCCCCCAGAATGCACTCCCAGAAAACTAAGCCACAGCAGAGATGATTTTTATACAAGTTTCTTTTTCAAAGTGTTATTTATAGGCGAGAAGAATTTTTTAAAAACCTATATTTCCAAGAATGTAGGATAAAATTATGGTAGATGCTCACTATTAATTATTAGTTAATTATTATTAACTATTATTACCCATTAATAATGCTTTCAAAGAACATTGGTAATATAATAGTATACCACCTTATCTACATATTAAGAAATAAAGACACAAACTACAAACAATGGACAATGTGTCCAATTTTGTGTAAAAAATAAATATACCAATATCTTAATTTTTAGGAAGTTTTTAAAATTTTTTACTATATTTTCCAAATTTTCTTTGATAAGCATGTATTTTAATCTGAAAATTATATGATAAAAATTAAGAATCAAAGCACTTCTTATTATTTTAGGAAACAAACGTCATTTCTCTTTCACAATTTATGGAGATGGTGCTATTTAGTTGATTAGTGGTTGATTTCTTCTCCTTTGCTTTATTTCTCTTTCCAAATAAACATACAGTATTTTTTCCGGATTATAAGAGTAATAATGTTGTTAGTTTAAGAAATATAAAAATATAGAAAAGTGTGAGTAAATAAAAAAAGACATGAAAAATTACCCACAATCTTACCAAATAAATGTTAACATTTATTGTGTATTCTTCCAAATAATGTTTATGCAGATATGTCTATATCCTGGACTGGTTTTCAGGGACATATGCTGATAAATATCCATATCAGTTATTTACAAATGGCAACGTTCTGGTGGTTCCATGTTCATACCTACAGGTGGCAAAATCTGTAGACTATCAACATTTTCCAATCTCCAATCCATCAATCAATTGGTTGATCTATTTCTATATTTTTAAAAATGTGGTCATATTATGTACTCTGTTTATAATCCTCCCCTTTTTCATTTAAAAATATAGTAACATCTTTTTATGTTAATAAACGTATGGGTCTACATCATTTTAACAACTGCATTGTATTTGATCGTGTGCTTAGAAAGACCTTCTCCACTTCAAAATCATTAAAATATCCATCTACATTGCTTTCCAGGTAAGTTTATCTCAAGCTCGGTGGTCAGCAAACTTTTTCTGCAAAGGGTCAGATAGTAAATATTTTTGGTTTTGTGGGCCACACAGAAGGTCTCTATCACAACTACTCAACTCTGCCATTGTAGTGGGAAAGCAGCCATAGACAATACTTAAACTAATGAATGTAGCTATGTTCCACTAAAATTTTATTTATGCACACTGAAATTTGATTTCATATAATTTTAATATGTCATGAAAAAATATTTTTTCAGCCATTTAAAAATGTAAAAGCTTTCTCCCTCTTCTTAGCTTTCCAGTCCTACAGAAACAGGTGGCCGGTCAGATGTGGGCTGCAGTCTTCTGTCTCCTTCTCTAGCTGAATGCTTCCCTTCACAGCTTTCATCTCCTGCTATGAAGTCTATGAGTGTCACACCTAAATTTCTTTCAATTAGATGCTAACCTTCTTGGAAAATGTTCTCTTGACAGAGAATCCCTAAGGAATAAAGCAAAAAATCATACCTCTGACTTAGCTTGCTGTTTCTGTCCAAAACCTAAAATCATAAAATTCAGAGGCCTTCATTTCTATTTTAGAATAACAACAATTTCACTTTTTCCAGAAACTGAACACGTTCACTGAATGCACTAGTATATTTTATAAATTCTATTTCTTCCTTTTCTTGTAAAAATTTCCCATTGCTTTTATACTTTTACTGAGATGAAATTGACTTGATATTGAAGACTTTACCTCAGTGTTGTCCTGTGGTAGCCACACTCCTAAGCTTCATTATATATGCTTCTTTTTTATAGTTTGTTCCTTAATTGACTGCCACAAAGAAATATTGCATTTTAGTAGTGACCATGTATTTAGAAATGTTTTGTTTGCCGTATACTCTCTCAAGGGCCTAATATACCTTATCTTATTTAATCATCATATAAACCTTTGTGTGGTAGGTATTTATGTCCGTTTCACAGATTAAAAACTATGGGTCAGGGCTTCCCTGGTGGCGCAGTGGTTGAGAGCCCGCCTGCCGATGCAGGAGACACGAGTTCGTGACCCGGTCCGGGAAGATCCCACATGCCGCGGAGCGGCTGGGCCCGTGAGCCTGCGCGTCCGGAGCCTGTGCTCCGCAACGGGAGAGGCCCGCGTACCAAAAACAAAACAAAAACAAAAAAAACCCACTGTGGGTCAGAAAGGTAAATAACCTGCCATCCAGCAAGTGCAGGATCAGAATTTAAACCTAGATTTGTGAGTCTTTAAAACCATGAATGCCCTTGAGCCCTGCTAGCCTGCATTCTTGTAATTTATTTGCCACCCTGATGAAGTATAATTTTTGGTATTCAGTAAAAACCTTGTTAGAGTTATTTGATGTAGTTGCAAAGGGCTACCTCTACAAGATCCGTATCTCCCACCCAGAAACAAGTTGGTTGGCCAATATGGTCAGAGGCTCAGAATAAATTAAGCCCAACAAACTTAATTACATTAAAAAAAACCCTCAGTGAAAAGTGTGTTTCTTTGTGATACAATAAACATACAAAAACGTTTAAACATTGTTTCATTTATCCGTTATCTTACCTTTTTGCTTTGTAGATTTTAAAATGTAAACGTATAGACCATTTTTTAACATAGTCAAATAAATCATTTTTATTTTCTTTATGGTTTCTACCTTCTCCAATTCAAATTTATTAAAGTAATCTCCTATTTTCCTTTCAATGTTTCTCTTAAAGTAAACCAATCTCCAAGCTGTTTGTAAGATTGCCTGGAGATTTATTTACAAGAAATCTATGTCAGAGGATTTAAGTTTAGTATGCTTTTGCCTTCATTTCAGTCCCAACAATTTATATAACAATTTTACAACCACATTCTCTTCCCTGTTACAAGTCTTGATACCTGAATTTATCATGTTCAAAATTAACTTCACTTTTGAACAGATTCAGTTACCTTTGAAACCATGCTTCATGTTTATCAATTGCAGAGGAACCCATGAACTGTGGGAGAGCTCCTTTTCCTAGAGATTAATCTCAGATTGCTATCTAAATTATTAGCTCATATCTTAAATGATTTCTTAAATGGTCTCATTAATTTCCCATAAGAGATTAAACTTAATTCAGAAGTTATATAGCTTCTCTGTAGAACTGTGACACACAATGGATGATCCATATGTTGGTTGTGGAGGACCTGGCTAAAATTTCAATCTCTGAAAGATCCACTAAATTCTTTAGCTACTCTCCTAATTGAGATTTATAGTCACCAGATGAGCTCTGTTGGTTTGCATCTAGGAGCTGGCCGTTAGAACTTCATAGTGCCTTTTTTTTTTTTAATGTTTTTTGATTCTGCAGAGTGCCTCTGATTCTATACCCTTTGCTATCTGCTCCAGGTGAGATACTACTGAGTAGCGCCTACGATTAATTTCACTTACGTTTCTCATTACGTGTTTTCTAATTAGAAGTGCAAAGCCATAAGATTTTGAAGTGAGAAAAAAGCAGTATACATAACTGACAGAAGTTATGAATTTTGTGAAGCAGAAGTATATATTCACAGAAAAAAAATCTGGAAAATCATAAAGTTTGAAGTGGTTATTCCTGTGTGGTGGGATTAATGATTTTCAGTTTCTTTATACTTCCCTTTGTTATTTTCAAAAATTTAATGTGAACATATATTACACAGAAAATAATTACAGGCATACCTCGTCTTATTGCACTTCACAGATACTACATATTTTACAAATTGAAGGTTCGTAGCAACCCGGCGTCAAGCAAGTCTATCAGCGCCATTCTTCCAACAGAATTTGCTCACTTCAAGTTTCTGTGTCACATTTTGATAATTCTTGAAATAATTCAAACACTTTCATTTTTACTAAGTTCATTACAGTCATCTGTGATGGTGATCTTTGATATTACTACTATTTACCTGCCGAAGGCTCAGATGATGGTTAGCATTTTTTAGCAATAAAGTAGCTTTAAATTAAGGTATGTACACTGTACACTGTTTTTTAAGACATAATGCCATTACACACTTAATAGACTACAGAGTAGTGTAAATATAACTTTTATACGAACTGGGAAACCACAAAATTAATGCCACCCAGTTTATTACGATATTCATATTTGTTTAATGTGGTGGTCTGGAACAGAGCCTGCAATATTTCCGAGGTATGCCTGTATTTGGAAAAAAAACACATAGAACTATTACCTTTTACTAAAACATACCGGAATAGATATTATTTGATATAATTCTAAAAACTTTATTTCTGAGTAAAAACATAAAAATAAAAATACAGCAAAGTATAGAAAAATAATTATTAAGCCATTGGCTTTATTCCATAGCACTGCAGAAAGTAAGGAGATGAAGAAAACACCAAAACACGGGAACTGAAAGCAGGCAGGTGATTGACAAATGGTGGGAAGACATAAAGGTTCTGAGGGTCATTTCATACCCTTTTTCTTTTCTCTCTTTTTTTCTTTTTTTTTTTAAGGAATATTTCTTAGAATGAGAGAAAAATCATGAAAATCAAAAGATTTCTGTATTTATTATTTAGAGGATTGAATTAATTCTTTGATTACAAGCACTGGTGATTATGATTTATCCATTTTGAGGAAACATTTATTGAGTTAGCATATATAGAAATCGGCCCTGAAAGGGACTCACATGAAGCCAATCAAGACCTAAGTGAACTTACACAAAATTCAAACCTTATGTTTCATTTCTTGATCTTGGTGATAGTTATATGGGTGTTTCCACTTTGTAAACATTCATCAAACTCTATACCGGGGTTAAAATTTGTGTGCTTTTCTGTATGTGTTACACTTCAATTAAAACCTTTTTACTTTAAAAAAAACACAAACACCTCGTCGCAGCTCTGCTTCTGTCTTTCTGCGGTGCATTACGGTAACTCCTGAGCTTGGGTCCCCAGAACATTTCCTCCGTACCCACAGCTCTGCACCTGGCCAATCATAGCAGCCCATCTCCTGGGCTCAGTGACTGGTGGGTATACATTTCAAGCAGAGCCATTGGTGTCCTTCCTTGGGCCACTGTCTGCAAGTTAGGGGGATCGTTTTTTTAAATGAGATAGGGCTGGTATATTTTAATATTTCCCTAGATTTTCCTTTTTATTTATTTAGTTATTTTAGTATTGGTCTACGTACAAATTTAACAGTCCAGAGAGCCAGGACATTATTCCTCACTTTCTCAGTCCCTCCTTTTCTCAGCCCTCTGTGGGGCTAGAAGGAAAACTGATAGCCTTTCATATCCTCAAGTTATCATGCTCCTTTTTCTTGGTTAAAATGTCAGGTTCTTTAACCTGAGAATAAGGAAAAATATTCTCCATGACCCCTTTTCCTCTATGGGATCCATGTGACAGATGAGTCTTGGACCTATACAGTGAAAAAAGAGCAAGACTAAAAGAAAAAAATTATTTTCTACTGCTCCATTATCAAGCACTCAAATAACAAATACCATTAGCTATATGTCATCTGTGTTTGTAGAATCATTTGCCTTAGGCAGAATGAAATTAAATTAAATAACAGGTCTGAGCCAATTCTGAAGCCTTAGTCCCTTCAACCCAGCCCTCACCTTTTCTGAAGCTTTCCTTTCTAACCTTTTAATCCTCTTCTCAATGTGTTGACGGTCAACCTGGGAATGATTTATGCAAGGAGCCCACTGGTCAGGACAGTTGAGCTGCAGCACTACCTTTAGGCCTGGAAATGGACTAATTCATCTATGCTGTTCTTTTGTGCTTTTCTGGATCCTCTTCGTAGGATTCATACCACATTAAAAAAATATATCAAACAATACATTATTTACTCAGTTCTGATTGCTTGAGCCAGAGGGAAGAAAAAAGAGAATAAGGAAAAGAAAATAGTAGACACAGTGCTACATGTGTCTAATTTTAGTTATCTCATTTGTATTTAATATCACCTCTACACATAAGCATCCTATCTGGCATTGGAAAAATTTTTCGTAAATTTCTTAGTCTTCATTCATATTTCCCTTGTTGTGGTAGCTTGAATAAATATAAGCATGTAATATTTGTCGATATATTGTGCATTTGCTAGTTCCAGGCAAAAGTACATTACATCATCTCTGTGAAGAAATGTTTTATTTAAATATTTAAACACCAGAATACCTGATACATACATATCAAAGCATATTCAAAATCTGAAATCACTAAAAAAATTAAGAATTGTGTTGATTTGTATACATGTCTCTACATTAAACATTAAATCCTATAACTCAATATATGAGTGACTTCATTTCTGGCTTTTCTATACTCCGTATACCTAATATCTGTCCATCTAACCAAGGGTCCAAAGTAATTATGTGTACATATAAATGCATTTTTCCCCCACATCATTAGGAATACATGCCATAAATAATTTCAAAGAGCATCAGAAATTATTCCATTCACATAAACCTTAAAGCTTCTAAATATAAAAGGCCATCATAAAAAATAAAAAGGCAAAGATTGCAAACTTATGACAGATAAAAATGAGCCCTTCTTCATGTATAAAGAATTCTTATAAAACAATAAGGAAAATACAAACAGACTAATAGAAAAATGGATATGGGCCATAAACTGGCAATTCACAAAAGAATAAAAATATAAATGGCCAATAAACGTGTGAAAAATATCCACCTTCATTAGTGATTACAGCATTGCCACATAACACAATAGGATGCATATTTTTATGTAAAATCAATGAAATCAAGATTTTTTTTTTTTTATTAACTACCCCGTGATATCTAGGATGCTGGGAAACCAGCGCTCCCATATACTGTCAATGTACATAAAATGCTGAAAACTATCAGGAAAGCGATTTAACCACATGCATCAAATTCATACTTTTGATGTGATGCAGCTTCTAGGAATCTCTTCTAAATTATCATAGATTAATTCAAGGATGTACAGATATTGATTGCAGTATTTTACACAATTGTGAAAAATAAAAACAACCTCAATGTCCAACAATCACAAATAAAGAAAACTCAGGCTGAGTATTTAAGCAAATTTTCCAAACTCCCAGGAAATAAAGAGCAGGGCTGAATTCAAACCCAGGTTTGTCTGCCTCCAGCTCTTCTCCCTTAAGTCCTTCAAGCTTGTGGTTTTCCTGGTATCTTTCCTGGAACTTTCTTGAGGTGTCTCTCAGATTCTGGCATTTCTGTTTTTTCCTGAGCTCAGTATTAGACAGTAGCTTCCAATCCCTCCTGTGGCCCAGCCTCATCGCTCTCCGGTCCAAGTAAGAGTTCTCGGGGCGGCTGCGGGGGCATACGGAGTGGAGTGACGCTGCTAAACAACAAAACATGACCTTTGACACCCTCCATCACACTGGACTGAGTCCCACTCTGCACCAGTATGAGATGGAGAGGGAGCCTCTGTCTCCTCAGACCACTCAGTGGCCAAGTCCCGGCGCTAGCAGACTGGCAGGAAAACACCATAACCCAGTACTGTGTCATCAGATGGCATATCTCAGGACACTATCTGCTCTTAGATTCAGATTATCACCCTCCCCTCCAGGAACCAAGAGGCCCCAGCAGCCTGCCCTGTCCCTCTTTTCTGTTTTATTAACAACAAATAGTATTTTCTCACTGCAGAAGTGGTACTTCTAAAAGCCTCTACTGCAGCTCCTTTTCCAAACACTGTGACAGGAAGGATAATGGTTGAGGTTCTTCTCACGGTCAAGAAAGCACAGGCAGAACTGTGATCTCTAAGTTGGATGTCTGGGTTCCTTGATTCCTGAATCAGCTGTTGTAACTAAAAAAGCCAGACATCTTGTTTTCCCTGCCCTGGTTTAAATGCCAACTAAATTTAATTACCCTAAGCCAGTGATTTTCAGAGAAGGCATCATCACCTGAAACCCGTTAGATAATGCAAACTCTTGGGCCCCACTGAGAATCCACTGGGTCCTCTGGGGGGCGGGGCGCAGGAGGGTGGCCCTGTAATGTGGGCTGTAACAGTCCCTCCAGGGGATTCTGATGCCCTCAGGTCAGGACCGTTGCCTAAGCTTCTACCCCTTCCATTCCTCACACCAGCTGACAACGTGAATCACACCCTTCTATGTGGCCCCCTTATGTTGTGTTATGCTTCCACATTACGACATTTAGTTGTGTGTCTGCATTCCCCCCTCACTGTGAGCTCCTTAAATGACAGGATCTAGGTTTTATACGTGTTCATATCTCTAGGGCAAGCACAGCACCTGGCACTTATTAAATGTGTGTCAAATGAATATTGAATAAATTGAGGCACTAAGAGAAAAGGGAAAGTCTGAAACCTGCAGGCTTAAGTGTGAGAATATTATCCATCAACATAGTGTATGACCACCTATTGTCATGTTCTCAGGTTTCCAAAAGCTGCTTCTTCTCTATCATCTTTGATAGGTCTCACTGTCTTTCTTACTGCATCTGAATTTTTAGAAAGTTTCCTTCTGCACAATATCTTGAGCTGCAATTTGTTTCAGTTTTGTCAGCTTGGTCACATCTTCCACAGAGAGTGTTTTTTTTCTTTCACGTTGGAAATCTAAGACATTGTTAGGTAACATTTGCTAAGTCCTTACTATTCATTTATTCAACAAATATGCGTTGAGTGTCTACTATATGCCAAGCACTGTTCTAGGTACATTATAAAATAGAAGAGACAAAAATCTGTGCTCTGTGTCTGGCTCTGGGCGGGATGTTTTCTACATATATCATCTCGTTTAATCACACGCTGTGAAAATTAACTTTCCAAGTGTCATGGTGCACTTCAACTTAACGGGGTAAAATTTCTAATTTACATTAATCTCTTTTAACTCTATTTTGAGTGGCAAAAGGGGTCATCATATTATCACTAACTATGCCATATCCCTTTATATATTATAAATTTTACCAAGTTCCTTTTCTGGTTCACAGCTCTTCATTATTTAGCACTAAGCACTCATGAAAATTGCACCCTAGCCCCTGGGCTACATCCAGCTCTGTCTATTGAGTGAGGTGACTAATAGTATTTTGCACCCAGTCAGCAGCTTGGATAAGACCGTTAAAGGTCCTGGGTGCCTGGGTTCTCATAACTATTATTACTGTTAGGATGTCAACCGTATGGCACAGAACTTCGAAACCCTTTGATTTGATCTGTGATCCCTTGTTGATTCTAGGGACTGTTGAAGAGTAACGGAATTTTTAATCTAATTTTCCTACTTAAATAGTACTTTTAAAAACACACACAGTAAGATATTGTTTTACTGTGGTAAAAAAGACAACATAAAATTTACCGTCTTAGCCATTTTAAAGTAGTGTTACTCACTCAGTGGTGTTAAGTGAGAAAACATTGTGAAACAGATCTCCAGAACTTTATCACCTTGCAAATCTGAAACTCTGTACCCATGAAACAACTCCCCATTTTCCCCCCTCCCTGGAATATTTTTATGAGGCTTTCATATACAAAGCTTATAGAGTTCAATCTTTTTTTCCTATACAGGTCTCTAAAAGCACAAGAAGAAAATAGTAAAGGCAAAAAACCTGCTGTCTGTTTCCCTAAGAGTCATTTTAACCATTTGTAAAAATCAGTGACTGTCAGAGGGCTCCCTGAATGCCTTCATGTCTTTAACAGATAACTCTGCCCTTAGTAGCGCCAGGGAGTTGAAAAGCCTTTTGCCTGTTTGTGTGTTTTGGGAGAATGTCTAGAAACAGATTCTAGGAAATAAAAGGGCCTCAGAGCTGTGGGTTCATCCTTCACCTCCCAGGGCTGGCGTTCTCTCCCTCACATCTCAAACAATAATCATGTGGCTTGCACTTAAATAGTTCCAAAGACAGACATCTCATCACACCTGAGGTTAGGGTTCATTCCTTGCTTTCCCTTTACGATTACTATAGGTTTTGAGAAAACCTCACAAAACTGCTCTCCTACATGTCTGAAAGTATTTTGAGTTAGCTGTCTGGTCTGATTCTCTGTCTTGACTGCTTCAGACTTGCTATCTTTTCTCCTAGATGCAATCTGGGTTTAGGAAATATTAAAAGAACATATTTTCCATAAGCAGAATATTAATGTGTGACAACTGGACTTTCCCTATCAGTATAGTTCATTCATACATTCAACAGATAGCAATACAGAGAACAGCTTGATGTGGGATGGAGCCTGGAAGCTGGGACACCTACTAGCAGAATATCTTTGTTTGTTTGCTTTGGTTTTTTTGTTTGTTTAATAAATTTATTTATTGGCTGCATTGGGTCTTTATTGCTGCGCACAGGCTTTCTCTAGTTGTGGAGAGCGGGGGCTACTCTTCATTGTGGAGCGTGGGTCTCTTGTTGCATTGTCTTCTCTTGTTGCAGAGCACGGGCTCTAGGCGCACAGGCTTCAGTAGTTGCGGCACACAGGCTCAGTAGTGGCTCGCAGGCTCTAGAGCGCAGGCTCAGTAGTTGTGGCACACGGGCTTAGTTGCTCTGCGGCATGTGGGATCTTCCCAGACCAGGGCTCGAACCCATGTCTCCTGCATTGGCAGGAAGATTCTTAACCACTGCGCCTCCAGGGAAGTCCCTAACGTAACTTCTAACTATGGGGTCATGGTCAAAGAGAATCAAAGTGAACAGGTTGCAGTGAAGGCCACTGGCTCAATCTGATTGGAAGTATAGCTAGGAAATTAGATTATATTAAATAATATAAAAATAAAATGAGATTTTATATAAGAAACTGCTAATGGATGAAGAAAATGTAAAGGCAGACCCAACCCTGAGAACATTTTTAGAGAATTGGGAAGCAAGTAAGTGTCAGATATATGTATATCTGAAATGTATTGAAACTTTATTTTTTCACTCAAAATAGTAATGCATGTTATTTCCACATTGAGCCCTGTGTAGTGTGTTTTTGCGACATTGGTACAGTAATACATTCTATATGGATAGTTGATTTATCCATCCCCTATTTCAAAAAGTATTTGTGGACATTTCTAAGTGAACTGTGGCTCTGAGTTGAAGATTAACTTGTTTAGAAGACTTTATGCTGCCAAAAATACCAAATGATAACCAAAAATAATAAAGAAATAAGCAGCTCAAACTTTGCTGATCTTTACCATAACTTAATTTCTCTCATGACTATCTACCTTTCAAAGTTCCATTAATGATATCCTGCACAGGCTACTAGGGAAGTAGTTTTCCAATTTTTTGACCCTGACACACATAAGAAATATTTTAAATGGAAGTTTAGAATAGACATGTACATGTATATATACAACTGAGAAAGTGTTATGAAATATTGCTTTCCTCTACTACTTGCAATTCACTAATATTTTCTTTTCTCTTCCATTCCATTCCATTCTATTCCATTCCATCCTATTCTATTCTATTCCCTCTATTTGTTCTATTCTATTTCATTTAAAAATGTCATTTGTGACTCATAAAGTTGATTTCACAACTTACTAGTTGATCTTAACGAGCAGTTTGAAAAACATTGCTCTAGTCTAGGTACAGCAAAGGATGAAAACTAGAAACGTCTTCTCTCCGGACCAGCCCCAAGAACTTTGCCAATCTACTTCAGATTATTTCCATACTTCTTTTACATTCATTCATTTACTCCCTCATTTCATTTATTAGAGGAATAGCTATGAAGCCCCTACCACGAGTTGGGCACATGGTCAGTTATTGGGAAAACAGTGGTAGGCAGGCTAGATTCCAGAGATCAAAGGACTAACCAATTCTAAGGAAACTTGAGTCAGAGAAGATCTAAACTCCAAGGAAGGGGCAGTGGTGGTGTGACGAAGGAGGTGAAATGTGCTCTTCTGTCATGGCACGGGGGGAGTCACTTACTAACAGTTTCCTGGTGGTAACGACGCCTGCAGTTTTCAGAAAGGAAGACTCTGTACTTGGTTCTGCTGAGAGATGATGAATAAACATGGTCTCTTTACTGCTGCTAGTCTGACAGTGTTGGGTGGGTAACACATAAATGATTACAATACAATAGTGCAACAGACTCACATAACCATTTTGAGTTGCAGAGAGTTAACGGATAGTTAAAAACAGAGGAAACGACAGAAGATGAGGGTAAGCACTGGCGAAGGAGCCTGGTTGTGGGCAGATGTTTTCCAGAATGGGAAGAGATTTGAATATTTTTTACAGGTTGAGGGAAAGGAACCAGTGGAGAGGCCAAGATAGGGCATGATTAATGGATGCAGTAAGGTGTTGGTGGATGGGGGGATGGGGTGAGGATCAAGTACAGAGGGGAAGGGATTCACCTGGGAAAGAGTAACTAGCATGGTGACCACTTTATGGGTAAAACAAAGGAATAATAGTCAAAGTCTGCAATATTATTAAATTTATTGCAAAGAGTAAAAACATATTATTTGCTATGGCGGGCCTTTTCCCATTAGCTACCGTTTCTCATTTTCTTGAATGGCGTAGAGAGAGCATTTTGTCCTGAAATTACTCCTTGAGTTACAAGTCCTCTTGCCTCATCCCTTCATTTCATTGATTTTTTTTTCCTTTGGGCCTGCCAAAATGACATCATCTTTCATTCACGGTCCTGTATTTTTTAACCTGTACTTGAAGAGTAACATATATAGAGAAGAGTACAGGAAACAAAAGTGTACAGCTTGATGACTTTTCACAAAATGAGTACATCTGTGTGCAGCTTGTAGCCCTTTTAAGAAACAACATTTCCAGCACTCCAGCAGTCTGCCATCCCCAGCCTCTACCAGCTATTCTCTCTCCGTCCAAGGGTAACCACTATCCTGACTTCTAACAAAGGGCACACTTTTAAACAAGAAAATAATCTAAGCTCTCCAACAGATAAATAAATCCACATGCAAGAAGGTATTTCTGAGGCTTCCCTGGTGGTGCAGTGGTTAAGAATCCCCCTGCCAATGCAAGGGACATGGGTTCGAGCCCTGGCCCGGGAAGATCCCGCATGCCGCGGAGCAACTAAGCCCGTGCGCCACAACTACTGAGCCTGAGCTCTAAGAACCCGCAAGCCACAACTACTGAGCCCATGTGCCACAACTACTGAAGCCTGCACGCCTAGAGCCCGTGCTCCACAACAAGAGAAGCCACGACAATGAGAAGCCCATGCACCGCAACAAAGAGTAGCCCCCGCTCACCGCAACTAGAGAAAGCCCACGCACAGCAATGAAGACCCGACACAGCCAAAAATAAATAAATAAATAAATAAATAAATAAATAAATTTAAAAAAGAAGGTATTTCTTTAAAAGTTGTCCAGGGCTTCCCTGGTGGCGCAGTGGTTGAGAGTCCGCCTGCCGATGCAGGGGACGCGGGTTCGTGCCCCGGTCCGGGAGGATCCCACATGCCGCGGAGCAGCTGGGCCCGTGAGCCATGCATGAGCCTGCACGTCCGGAGCCTGTGCTCCGCAACTGGAGAGGCCACAACAGTGAGAGGCCCGCGTACCGCAAAAAAAAAAAAAAAAAAAAAAAAAAAAAAAAAAAAATTGTCCAAACAGGGACAGTATTTCCAACCTGTTCTTAGCTGTTTACCCAAAATGTTTCCCTCACTCCTATATTGTTTGCCCAGTTGGAGTAAAAATGAAGAGTAGACCAATCTGAAAGCTTTTTGCTGGAAGACTCCCCTTAGAAACAAACATTTTGAAATGAAATGGGAGGCAGAATTAAAACCAAATGTGAACCACCTATTTGTATAATAAGTAACCTGTTTCTGGCTATCGTATGCATCTGGTGCATTGGTATCTTTCTAAAACCCAAGACATATTTTCATATTACTTCCAAAATGAAATTCTGAAAAATACAGAAAAGTCAAAACAATCCACAGTTATTACCCAGAAATACCATCGTTTGTAATAGTGAAATACTGGATGCATCTTAATGTCTGTAAGTAATAACATTTTAATGTCCATCAATTTGTAAGTGAAAAAGTCTCAGAACTATTTGCATAAAACCATCTCATTTATGTTAAAAATACATAGATGAAAAAGAATTTGGATGTTTATTTCTTATCCAAAACCATTTTCTTTGGTCTCACATAGACATGACTTAAATTTGTTTTAGGAGCAATTAAGGAACACTTTAACACTTTGAGAGACTATGTATGCTATTTGAGAACAATGACAAATGGTTATTTATTTATTCACTTATTCAATGCATATTTATTGGTAAATAATGGTTTGGAAGCCAATACTCAAGTGTCTCGTGGAAATGTCAGGTATTTAGATATTACATTTATAACATTTTGTATTATGTACTAATTCATGATTTTTAGCATGTCATTCTCTTTCGTAATTAAAGTGTCACTAAGCCAAGTATGATTTATTCAGATATATTGTATGAGAAGTTAAACTTGAAATGCAACTACAGTGGTTACCAGTGAGAAGTGAGAGGGGAGGGGGGAGGGGCAAGCTAGGGGTAGGGGATTAAGAGGTACAAACTACTATGTATAAAATGAACAACAAGAATATACTGTACAGCACAGGGAATATAGCCAATATTTTATAATAATTGTAAATGAAGTACAACCTTTAAAAGTTGTGAATCACTATGTTGTACATCTGAAACCTATTTAACATTGTACATCAACTAGACCTCAACTAAAAAATAGATGCAACTAGAATAATCCAAGTACAAGATTGTTTTTTCCAATTGCCTTGAAGTTAGTATCCTTATTAGAAATATAGCTGATGAGGTATACCATACCTACCACTATAAATGATTCCCTCTCCCCTTTTTTATTACCACAGTTCTTAAGAGCCACCATAAAGGGTCCTCCTCTGTAAATGCATCTATGTTTCATTCAGGTAGAATGAGATGAAGTTTTCTTTTCACATGTATATCAACATTTACCTGCATTATTGCATATATCACATATAATTGTAATTATTCACTTCAGGTCTCTCCCAATAGATTAAACTCCTTAAAGGTAAGGAAAATGCCATATTCCTCTTTAAAACCCTAGCCCCTAGCATACTGCTCAGCACTATACCTGAGCCAATGTTTAGATAATGGTACCTAGATATCAATGGTAGTACCTAAATATTTTCAAAAGCAGGTCCTTTTTTAAAATGAATATTTCCATCTGAATGATTTATTTAGCAACTGTGGAAGATCTGATTTTCCAAAGATGACCACCACAATATATCCCCCATCCCCCATGCTCCTTGTACGGTGAGAAAGTGACACTCGTCCCATCAAGTAGTATGGCCAATGTCCCCTCCCCTTGAACCGGGGCTGACCTCTGTGATATCCTCAATCAATACAGTACAGTTGCAAGTGGTGCTATATGCCTTCCAAAGGTAGAGCATAAAAATGCCATGCAGGGCTTCCCTGGTGGCGCAGCGGTTAAGAACCCGCCTGCCAATGCAGGAGACACGGGTTCGAGCCCTGGTCTGGGAAGATCCCACATGCCGCGGAGCAACTAAGCCCGTGTGCCACAACTACTGAGCCTGTGCTCTAGAGCCCACGAGCCACAACTACTGAGCCCATGTGCCACAACTACTGAAGCCCACGTGCCTAGAGCCTGTGCTCCCCAATAAGAGAAGCCACCGCAATGAGAAGCCTGCGCACCGCAACGAAGAGTAGCTCCCGCTCACCACAACTAGAGAGAGCCCACGCGAGGCAACGAAGACCCAACACAGCCAAATAAATAAAATAAATAAATAATTTTTAAAAAAATGCCATGTACTTCTGCCTTGTCCTTTTGGGACGCTCGCTCTTGGAACCCAGCCACTATGCAAGGAAGGCAATCTGGCTCACAGAGAGACCACATGCAGGTGTTCCAGCCAACAGCCCCAGCTGAAGTCCCAGTTTCGGCCAGCAGCAACTGCTAGATGTGTGAGTCTTTGGATGATGGTTCCGGCCCCTGGCTGTCGTCACCAGCTGATGCTGAGGGAGAAGGAAAAGGCTGTCCCCTCTGAGCCCTGTCCAAATTGTAGATTCAGGGGCAAAATAAATGATGGTTGTTTTAAACCACTTATATTTACCTGTACTTATATGTAGCTTGTTATGCAGCAATAGATAACCAGAACAGCTACCACTAGTTTACACACCAGGGGAAATGGAGGCAAGGCCTGGGGCCCCAGAGCCTTCTCTTCTATTTCCTGTTCTTAATCCAGGTGCAGTGAAAAGCAACATGGAAATGGAAGTAGGATTAGAATCAGCAGGATGAACCCAAACTAGGACAAACAGTCCCTGGAAAATTAATTAGAGCCCATTAAATTTCAAACAGAAACACTAAAAATGAATTTGTGATGCCTGGATTTTTTTTTTTTCAGGGAGGATGCAGGAAAAAACTTTTTAAGTGATTACAGAATGATTGTGACAAACTCTTCTAATGTCTTATTGATGTGTTAAGAATCATGTTATAGGTATGGGAAGTTTAATTATCTAATGCCAGTGTTTTGCAATCTTGTAATGAAGGACCCGTTAAATTGCTGTGGATGCTTCAAGATTTGCCTAAAGTAACTGAATAATCAGTGTGAACAGAATGTGGTTACCGACCTTATCAATGCCTTTGACACAGTAAATCACATTGTGCTGAAAAAATTACACAGGAGTGAAATGCGCGATGCAAGCATAGGTGAGTTAACTGGCTGGTTCACGGACATAGGCTGCTTTCTTTCCTGGGAAATTACATGTGACAGTTAAATTAACCTTAAGGGACTTGGAGGCTGGCAAAGATTTCCATTTTTTTTCCTATCCTTTATTTATGAACTGCCAAGTTCTTTCGAGAGTACAACAGTGCACTTTATATTAGCAATGAAATACATTATTTGGGAAGAAGCACTGAAGAATGAGATTGAGGAAACCAACTTGGGGCTTACCATCCATTTCAATCTATGAAAATACCACAGTATTTAACCTTGAGTAGCACTGCCTTGGCTCTTTAGTGACGATAAAATGTAAACTATTTTTTATTTTAAAAAAGGGCTAAAATTAGATTCTATTTATTTTAGAATTTAATTAAAATTTAAAATTTCTATTTTCCTTTTATTCCTATTTAAGTCAAACTACCTATTTTTGACTTTGAAAATGGCAGCTGTCAAGTTCACAGGAGTCTGACTCTGGCTAACAGGGGTGCACTTCTTTAGACATCCAACTGAACAAACGTGAGCCTTTCTACTTGCTCTCTGGAAGTGGGATACCCTCCCCGATAAAGTTGGAAGAAATGGACATTGATACCCTCTGCTCTTCCCTTTAATGTTTTCTTCCTCTCTTCTCTTCTGTCTTCAATTCTGAGTGCAAGCTAATTTAAACAAACTACATTTCTGATTCCTAGTCACATTTTTTAAAAAGTTTTAAAATCAGTGCAAATTTCTAAAAGGAGAAGGTTAACATCCATTGTCATTGTGGTCTTCCTCCTGGAATGACTCTCTGCACTATTGCTTGAGTCTTGCAGGGCTAAGATTCATTAAAGATAATTATGAAACCCAAAATAATGATAGAGTATATACAGGAAGATGTTCATCATGGTATTGTGATTTTTTAAATGTCAAAAAATTAAAGACTGTCAAGAATATTGTATTATGCAGAGCTTACATATGATTAGAAGAACATTTAGCAACAAGGGAGATCTTATTATATAGAATAGTACCCCAAACCATAAGTAGATTGTGATTACAACTACGCAAAAAAGTTGATAGAAAAAGGAAGGAAACATTAAAATGCTAGAATAATTTTTTTCTTATTTTTCTTTACACTCTGTAATGGTGATTAAAAATATTTATATATATAATACAATTGCTAAGGTAACTGTTCCAGTTAATAAAACTGGAAGAAAAGGAAAGAAAAAAAAAGCCCCAATTGTTAGGTACTTAATAATGCTTAAATCCAGTAGGAGAGAATAGAGATCATTTTGAGTTACAGGCTAAAATGAAGTGACACATAAATATGGAGAAAGTCTTGACAGGGGTCCTTCCTATGTTATATCACTCGGATTCAAGAGGTACACAGAGGTGACTTCCATCAGCAGACACAGTCCCCTTACAAATAAACTGTACTCCCATTCCTGATTTTCCTCAAAAGAGTCTTTGCCTGACTTCATCTAATTCCTTCACCTTCTCAACACTCCACACAAACTGGAGTTTTAAAAAGGCATTCTGTTTGTAAGGAGAAGTGAATAATGTTTTACTTTTTTATCTAGAAAATAATTTTAGGAATTGCAAAGCTGTTTTTGAGAAAACGAGATTCAGTCTACATGAAGAAATATGAAGAATATATGAAGATATAATACCGTCAGAGGTCAGCTTGGTTTTGAGAGGAAAAACTTAAAACTAGTGTAGGAAAGCCCGTAAGTGGTAGAAGTGCAATATGCAAAATAGATGTAGTTGAACCACAAACTTTACAAACAAGTGCTGATACAAACAAAAGTTAGACTAAAAATCAAATTAACCTGAGGTGGTTGGGAGAAAGTGGGTATTTTGGGTTTCCAAAGTGGTCTGGGGCTATATATCTGCAGCCTTTTTTGGCTTGCTCTTCTCTCATAAGCATGCTATTAAACTGTAATTTATATGTGTACTTGGAATACAAGTTCAGATTTTAGAGATTATCAAAAAGAATTTCTTGCTTTCTCCCCTTGCTTAAACAAGTTTAACCTTGGATGATTTTCATGTTCCCATTCAGTGTACACTTGTTTAAAAAGATTATTCTAGTTACAAGTCACTAATAGTAGGTAAATGCAAAATTTACATATAGTGGTGTTTTAAAATGTTCATTTTGTCTTCTACCTTGCATACATCCAAAATAATCTCATCAAAATTAGATTCATTTCCAAATATGAAAACCAATATTTCTGAAATTCTGGCTGTTATCTTTTAGGATCATCAATATCATTATTTGCATACATTTGGAATGACAGAGGGCAAATCACATTTTCTGTGCCTTGCTTGAAACCAATTTTTTTCTGAAGAGTATCATTAAAAAGTATTGTTCTCTTAGCAAATCCATTTCATAGTCCTGATATGTGGCTGTAATAGTTCTTTGTTAATATGGTTATAAGAAACTCTTCGCAAAGTAACCAATTGGGTATAACAAATCGTTTATCCATTTCTCATCCCACAATCATTCCTCTCTTTGACAAAAAAGTATGGGGTAGTTGTTCGCAGAATACATCTTGTTAATGCTTTTTAAAAAATTCCTCTTCTCCTTCCCGAAGTAAACAATTCTAATCAAATTTTACTCACACCTTCTGTGCAACAATCATCCTTCCCCGATGAAAAATGACAGACATGGACTTCCCTGGTGGCTCAGTGGTTAAGAATCCGCCTGCCAATGTAGGAGACACGGGTTTGAGCCCTGGTTTGGGAAGATCCCGCATGCCGCGGAGCAACTAAGCCTGTGCGCCACAACTACTGAGCCTGCGCTCTAGAGCCCACGAGCCACAACTACGGAGCCCTTGTGCCACAGCTACTGAAGTCCGCAAGCCTAGAGCCCGTGCTCTGCAACAAGAGAAGCCACTGCAATGAGAAGCCCACGCACCGCAGCAAAGAGCAGCCCCCTCTCACCACAACTAGAGAAAGCCGGCGTGCAGCAATGAAGACCCAACGCAGTCAAAAATAAATAAATGTATTTTTAAAAATTCTTAAAAAAAAAAGATATGCTCATTAGGGGCTTCCAGTTTTTTTTTCCAACAGTAGTTCCCATGCTCAGGACTCTATATGTACAGTCTACATCAATTATTTAACTAATGACTTTGGAGAATCTCAGGAGTACGTGTCTGTCATTCAACTGTTATACGTGATTCAAATATGAGCCAAGTGCTTTGAAGATGATTCATACATGAGTCAGGTGCTTGATTCACACCTTTTCTTTTGACAGTAATCCTTTTAATGCTCTAATTTTATGATATAATTTTAGTAGTGGAATTAACCTGGAACAACTCAAAATTATGTAATTAATTACATTCAGCTTCAATTATAATTACTGTTTAATCTCAGCCTCTCAGCCTGATACCCCAGCAGAAAGCCAGACACAATGGCAATCATGGTGAATGGGGAGGCCTTTCCAGCTTGCGGGATCATATGGAATAACTATTTATATAAATTGTATTTATTTTTGCTAAAAAAAAAAAATCTCAGGGATTAGTCAAGTGTGTTTATTTGGACCTGAGGGCTTGGAGAAGTTAAGGGATAGAGAGTGAAGGGAATTACTTTCAGCAATACCTAATTATGTTTCCCTTAACACTCATTTGGAAAGGGTTTAATTGATGTAATTTTAAAGTTTCTGTGGTCACATAAACTTGGTTTATACTGGATTAAAAAATTAAATAGGTTTCTTTACTATAGCGTTCTTGGTCTTTAATATGTTAATATATGTTGTGAATCTCCAAGATGTGAGACATAAAATGTTTCTCAAACTGTTTTGAACAGAGAACACCTTCTCCTTTAAACAACAACTTCATTACAGTATAATTTACATGCCATGAAATTCACTTGCTTTAAGGGTACAACTAAATGATTTTCAGTGAATTTACAGAGTTGTACCATCACTAAAATCCAAGTTTCAAACATTTTCATCACCTCAAAAACATCTCTTGTTCCCATCTGCTACTACTCTGAATTCCCACCTCCAGCCCTAGGCAGCCACTAATCTACCTTCTGTCTTTATAGATTTGCCCCTTCTGGAAATTTTATATAAATGGAATCATACAATATTTGTTTTTTGTGTCTAGCTTTTTTCTCTAAGCATGGCTTTGACGTTGATCCATTTTGTAGCATGTATTAGTACTTCAGTACTTCATTTCTTTTTATTGACAAACAGTGTTCCATACAGATATACCTTTTTTTTTTTTTTGGCCACACCATGCGGCTTGTGGGATCTTAGTTTCCTTGGCCAGGGATCGAACTCAGGTCCATGGCAGTGAAAGCCCGAGTCTTAATCACTGGACCGCCAGGGAATTCCCTAGATATACCATATATTATTTTGATCCATTCATGAGTTTATGGGAATTTGGATTGTTTCCACTTTGGGGGTATTGTGAATAATGCTATGAAACATTCATGTACAAGTCTTTGTTTGAACATACTTTTTTATCTCTCTTGGATATATATTTAGGATTGAAGTTACGAATCATACGATAAATTTATGTTTAACTTTTGAAGAAACTTCCAAACTTTTTCCAAAATGGCTGCACTATTTTGCACTCCCACCAGCACTGTATGAGAGCTCCAATTTCTCCACATCCTCACCAGCTAGTCATCCTAGTGGTTGTGTAGTACTATTCGACCGTGGTCTTGACTTGCATTCCCTGATGGCTAATAATGTTGAGCATCTTTTTACGTGTTTATTGGTTATTCATTTATCTTCTTTGCTCTATTCAAATTTTTTGCCTATTTTAAAATTGGGTCATTTTCTTATTATTGCACTGCAAGAGTTCTACGTATTCTGGATACAAGATCTTAACCAAATATGATTTGCAAATATATTCTCCCTCTTTTCTTTTCACTTTCTTTTGGTGTCTTTTTAAGTACAAATATTTTAAATTGTGATGGAGTTCAGCTTATCAAATTTTTTCTTTTATTGCTTGTGTTTTTATTGTTATTTCTAAGAAAGCCATGAAGAATTACACCTATGTTTTCTTCTAAAAGTTTTATAATTTTAGCTCTAACATTTAGATGGATAATTCATTTGGAGTTAAATTTTGAGTATGATGGGAAGTAAATGTTTGAATATATCTTTTTGCATATGGATATCCAATAGTCCCAGCACCATTTGTTGAAAAGACTATCCTTTCCCTATTGAATTGCCTTGGCACCTTTGTTGAAAAGCAATTGAGCATAAATGTAAGAGTCTTTAATATGTTAATGTGTGTTGTGAATCTCCAACAGTGAGGATATAGACAGTTTCCCAAAATGTTTTTAACAAGGAATTCTACCTCCTCCCTTCCCCCCTTTTTGAAACACAGGCTTTCACACAGGTTCTCACTGCAGTCCACACAACAAACTTTAGGGAATGCTTCTCTAAGGCGCTCAGGGCTCTAACTTTTACTTGCAACTAACTTTATTGCTTGTTTTTAGAGGCTGAGAGCCTGAGTGTCGTATTTGAGGCTGCAAAACCAAAAACATAATTTCTAGCAATATGCTTACAGTAAGTACAATATGATGTCTCACTCTGCAGAAATGTATGTAAAGGCTGTTGAAAATATTTGGTATCGAATTAGATCTATATTTTACACATAGAAATAAGGTGAGTTTTCTTATAGGCATAATGGATGAAACTTTGGAAGTATGGAGAATTTTGCAATTGTGTTTTACATTTTTAGGGCAATGCATCTTGCTTGATCATGACATCTGACAGGAGTAAACATCAATAGTAAGGTGTTATAGTAAAGAAGACCTATTTTGCATACACTTTATCATATATATACATACACACTTATATACACACACCCTTATATCTACATATATACACACATATGTTGGAGATTTGTTTTTTTCCTTTTTAAAACTATTTTGTCAACGCTCTTATTTAACCAACTATAAGGCAAAACGTTGGAAAATTGCTTAAATGACCTCGTTAGAATGACAAAACTATCACTTTAGCATTATATTATTGCAACACACACAAAAGCCAGTAGAAAAATAAAAAGTGAAATTAAAATTAGTGTCTCCTTATCATCTTGTATTTATCTGCAGAACAAGAAAAATATAGATAAAAGTCAATGATGAGGGGAGAAAAAAATGAACAAAACACTTTCATGGGGAGAATGCATCATCATAAATCTAGAAAAGCAGACCCAAAGCGCTTTGTCAGTGCTCTAGGCGCAGAACCTGGTGAATGTCGCTGACGGACTGACAGGCAGACGACTCCAGTGAACGCCTGAGGTTCTAGAAACCCGCAGAAAATGACAGTGTAAGCCAAGCATGTAGGTGTTCTACCAACATATGCTGAAGTGCATTCAGTACCCTAACCGACTTGTTGATTTTTCTAACCAAGCCTCTTTCTGTTACTGATTTAGCGTTCTTTTTAAAAGCATAATTTTGTTCTCTTATATATAAGAAATGACTGCATACCTTAGTTTCCAAATACATAACAATAATATTTTTCTTTTGGATATTCTATTACGCCAAACAAAACTGATAGTAGAAAAATATATTTTCTGGTAAAACTGTAGCCATATTCAGGACAGGATTCAGAATGTAAAGCACTGCCTCCCCCTCTTTGTCAGGGTTTGAATTCCATCCAGTTTTGAGGCTTAATAGTCCTTGTCCATTTCTAGGCTCACTATACTTTTAAAGTAACTTAAGCGTTCCTTTTAGTTTAAATCTCAAAACTTTTTCAGAATGGATTTTAGTAATTAGCTAATGTAGGACAATTTACTTGTATTTTTTTATTTCTATAATTTTATTTTTTATTGAAGTATACCTGATTAACAATTGTGCCAATCTACTTGTATTTTATTCTTTCATTTGTTACCTGAAACCATGCCCAATGCTTGCTCAGCATTTATGATTTTTTTTTCTCCGAGGATAATTGGAAACTTCCAGGCTCCTTCCCCCTAAAGAGGCAGTTCACAGATTTTGGTGTTGAGCTGTTTTCTCTTTGGCCTTGTGTGTTCTCATTTTTTTTTTTTCTCTCCTTCTAGCGTATGCTAGGCTGACCTAGAGGCCCTGTGGTCGAGGCAGAGGCGTTCAGCGAGGACTGTACCAAGTTGAACAGTTACAGCTCTGCCTTCCGTGACCTTGTCAACCTCTGGCGCGCGGTGGGCGGGTGTTGATGACGTCGCGGCCCAGATGCTCCGGCCAGGGAGATGGTTAATCAGTTACCTCCTCCGAGCCTCGTGGGTACGTGTGGGTGGGGCGGGGTTGGAGAGAGTTTGGATGTCACACCATCATCGAGGATCCACGTTTCTGCCCATGGGGAAAAATCTCTTTTCAGCCCGGCCCCCAATTCTGCTCAAGGAGGAAATAAAATTCTCTCCCATCTGCGCAGCTGGACAGCTTCAGAATGAGAGGGGGCAGCAGGCTGATGAGAACCTGGTGTGAACAGGAAGCCATTCCGCCGGCACTGGAAACAGGGGAAGGAATTCTCCCGTCTTTCCCGAGAGTATCAACGTATGGGAGATTTTCCTCCCCAAAGTAAGCTGCCCTAAATTGAACTAAGAAACCTACCTCCCAGGGAGAACCCTGGAGCCGGTTCCCGTATAGAGGCCAGGAGAATTTGGATAATTTGGGCAGAAGAATCCACGCAATGATGGGGATATTCTGTTGCACAGCTGGCTAAGATTTTTACGAGAGTGAAGAGGGATTGGAAATTAATATATTTGTAGTCGTATCTCAACCAGATATTGTAAAATGCTTGTGGTTCTTATTCGGCAGTGCCGGTTCAATCATTACCACGTCAGTTACTCTTGTTATCTTTATAAAGCGCTGATGTAAAGAACTCCTACCATGTTGTTATAGATATGTGTTTGGGCTGGCAAAACTCCCACATCACTGTGAGTAACTAGTAGGCTGTTTTTCATTCTGTTTACCTCAGTGCTACAACTAACACCTGCAATAACAAATACAGTCAATGAATGATGACATGGGTAGAAAATGACCAGCAAATGGGTAAATTCCAGTAAACTGACAACATATTCCCATTTAGTTACTTGCACTTTTCACATCTCCATTCCTTCTATTTACTTTGCGAAGAGAAAAGCCCTTTGAACCCAAACATTTATTGACCCCAGAACAAGACAAGTCACAGAAGAGGCCAGAGGGAAGGCAACTCTCTCAGCATCTATTTCTAGCGTGAGTAGAATTGCAGGGAGTAACCACTCAGGAGCAGTTAAGCAAAATTGGCAGTTTTCCCCACACAGCTAAAAGATTGGACTCGGAAAACACCCTCATACAGCCAGCCGTTCAAAACATAAGTACAATATATTTACCAAATTGAATGTGAGTGATTTTCGAATTGTTCTCACTGCTGTTCCCTCTTGTAGATTCTTGTTAATCACCTTAAATGCATTTATGCTTTTTTTTTTTTTTTTTTTTTTTTTTTGCGGTACTCGAGCCTCTCACTGTTGTGGCCTCTCCCGTTGCGGAGCACAGGCTCCGGACGCGCAGGCTCAGCGGCCATGGCTCACGGGCCCAGCCGCTCCGCGGCATGTGGGATCTTCCCGGACCGGGGCACGAACCCGCGTCCCCTGCATCGGCAGGCGGACTCTCAACCACTGCGCCACCAGGGAAGCCCATTTATGCATTTTGATTAAATAAAAAGGAGGAGGGAAGAGGTAGGTTGTGAAATGAACAGAAATAGAGGCACCTATCCTGAAAGTATCCTAATACTCCGAGAAATTTTTTCAGAGAAAGATGAGATTAAATTAAACGAGGAAGAAAAATAAAATAAAATAAATTAAACCAGGAAGGTTTTCCGTGCTTAGGTTAATTTATACTATGTCCTTTATTTGCTAAGATACATTTGGGAGGGAAAAAAGTTCCCCTATTTATATATAACCAATTTATTGACACTTCTTTTATCTCTTTTGTAACTTTTAGAAGTGTGGGCAGAAACAAGTTTTCACTGATTAGAAAATTAAAAGTTAATTTTAATTTCTAAGAAAGTGGAGGATTTGAGAGTACCTACAAAGTGAAGTTCGTGGTTGTAAAACTTGGATTTCAGAGTGTCGTTTGAAAGGCAAGTAGTATTTATACGTACTCGTGTGTACATCACTTTATAATAATCACCATCACTCTGGACCAGCTCTTAACCTCAATATTACACTGCTTTGGGGAAACATCACACTTTTTTTTTTTTTTTTTTTTTTGTGTGGGATGCGGGCCTCCCTCTGTTGTGGCCTCTCCCGTTGCGGGGCACAGGCTCCGGACGCGCAGGCTCAGCGGCCATGGCTCATGGGCCCAGCCGCTCCGCGGCACGTGGGATCCTCCCAGACCGGGGCGCGAACCCAGTTCCCCTGCATCGGCAGGCGGACGCGCAACCACTGCGCCAGGGAAGCCCCATCACACTTTTTATACCCAAGAAACGTAAGTTTATTCCAAAAAATAGTAAATAGGTTTTGAAACCCTCAAAGTACTTGTTCTGCATAGAAACTAAAAGGAACTCTTTTGTTTGAGAAATTGTGGTGGATTAAAGATGACTGTAAATTCATCGTCACCATCTCCCCTCCCTCAAAGGTAGAATTTATTTCCCCTCCTTTTGATTATGGGCTGACTCTGGGACCACTTAATTAATAGAAGGTGGCACAGGGATGGTGTGCCAGGCCTAGGCCTAGGTCTTAAGAAGGCCTGGAGGTTTCCATTTTCTGTTTCTTTTGGGAGCCCCAAACTACCACACAGAGAGACCACATCCCTTGCATGGAGAGGGAGGAGAGTCAGCCTGCTGGCCTCCCGCGGTGAGGGCGGGCCTCCACATGCCTCCATCCAGTTCCAGCCATCCTTTGGAAGACTCCCAAGGAGACCAGCAGAACTGCCAGTTGAGTTGTCAACCCACAGTATCTAGAAAGCAAACAAAGTGGTTGCCATTTTAAGTCACTAAGTTTGGGGTAATTTGTTCCATAGCAAGAAATAACCAAAATAGAAAGCAAGCCATTCACTGTCACCTATAACTCTTGGTTAATAGGGCATGGCTTTGCCTTATAGGAAAGACAGCTAGACTTGCTCTCTAGATGGAGTTCTGGCTGATGATTTATTGTGAGTTGCAGAGGGCTCAGGCAACAACAGTTCCCGTAGTCAGGGAGGGTGTGGAGGTGGGGTGAGAAAAGATGGTGCAGAGTGGTGAGTGGGGGAGTAGGGGGCAAGGGATGACCTTCTGGGCCTGGGATTCTGGTGGCAGACATGAGGAACCAAATAAATGCTGTAAATAAACCAATGACCAAGGCAGAGTGTAAGAGGTGGGGGGATGGGGCTGAATGATAAAAATCAATGCATGATTATTCACATAAAAAGTTTATTTGGGGCAGGGGAGAGATAACTTAGTTAGGAGTTGGGGATTAACATATTCACACTACTATACATAAAATAGGTAGACAGCAAGGACGTACTGTATAGCACAGGGAACTATATTCAATATCTTGTAATAACCTATAATGGAAAAGAATCTGAAAAAGAATATATGTATATAACTGAATCACTTTGCTGCACTTGAAACTAACACAACATTGTAAATTAACTATACTTCAATAAAAAAAGTTTATTCATATGCTACATAAAATTATCTACCCCTCTATACTTTTGGAAATGCTGCCTAGAAATAACACCTTTTTTATACCTCATGGCTCCTTCTGAAGAATTTCTTCATGAGAAAGTAAATACATAGGGATTTTCTCATTTTTTAAAAAACTGAGATATGTTTTCTTACATAATGAAACCCAGATCTTTCTTCATTGTTCCATGTGACAGTAACACTCAGCCCCAGCGACACAGTTACACAGACGCGTTCACGCAATGAGAAGCACAACACACACACACGCACACACACACGCACATTCCCAGACACATATTCTTAAATAGGGTGTTTTTTTGTTTTGTTTTGTTTTTTTGCGGTACGCGGGCCTCTCACTGTTGTGGCCTCTCCCGTTGCGGAGCACAGGCTCCGGACGCGCAGGCTCAGCGGCCATGGCTCACGGGCCCAGCCGCTCCGCGGCATGTGGGATCCTCCCGGACAAGGGCACGAACCCGCGTCCCCTGCATCGGCAGGCGGACTCTCAACCACTGAGCCACCAGGGGAGCCCAAATAGGATGTTTTTTAAATTGGCAAACGTGAAGAAAATTTTTCAATTTTTATACTTAACAAAATTCCTAAAATTAGAGCAGTCAATTTGATATCAATTTTGGCATTTTTGAGGGAAATAAGTTTATTCATATTTTCAAATATGTAAGCACAAAACTGTATAATTTTAAAAAGCATATATCATCTTTGATTTGCATAACTGCCTTAGCATTTAACTATTAAGTTAAGAGATTTCATGGCTAGCCTTTTTTTTTTTTTTTTTTTTTTTAATTTTGGATGTGTTGGGTCTTCGTTTCTGTGCGAGTGGGGTCCACTCTTCATCGCGGTGAGCGGGCCTCTCACTATCGCGGCCTCTCTTATTGCGGAGCACAGGCTCCAGACGCGCAAGCTCAGTAGTTGTGGCTCATGGGCCCAGTTGCTCCGCGGCATGTGGGAATCATCCCGGCCCAGGGCTCGAACCGTGTTCCCTGCATTGGCAGGCAGATTCTCAACCACTGCGCCACCAGGGAAGCCCATGGCTAGCCTTTTTAATTTTAATTTTATTTTATTTTAAAAATTTATTTTTGGCTGTGCGTGGGCTTTCGCTAGTTGGGGTGAGCGGGGGCTACTCTTCATTGTGGTGCGCGGGCTTCTCATTGCGGTGGCTTCTCTTGTTTCAGAGCACAGGCTCTAGGCGCGTGGGCTTCAGTAGTTGTGGCTCACGGGCTCTAGAGCGCAGGCTCAGAAGTTGCGGCGCACGGGCGTAGTTGCTCCAAGGCATGTGGGATCTTCCCAGACACGGGGATTGAACCCGCGTGCCCTGCATTGGCAGGCAGATTCTTAACCACTGCGCCGCCAGGGAAGTCCCAGCTAGCCTTTTTTAAAAAATCGAAATGAAAGTAGGCTCATTGGATAAAATAAAGCTTTTCTTGATTTCATCCAGTTTGCCCATCTCTTGAAGCCTTGGATTATGGACATGTGAGCATGTTATTTTGCCTGAGACCTATTTCTTTGAATCACAATGTCTTCGTTTATAAAATGGATATTTACCTGCTTCAGAACAGGATCCTTGCCATGAGATAATCCATGTTTAAGAGCTTCATAAGCTGCAGAGGAGAATAACTTGGCTGTGTCTTAAAGATTTAACATACAGAGTTTCATTTCATAATTTAAAAAATAATTTATTGTTGAGACTGTTTCTTTCCCTAACAAAGTGATTACAAGAGAATTTTCTTACAATTCTTAGTAGTTCATTATTTGGACTGTTTTTTAAAAAAATACCTGGTTTTTAAAAAATTGCATTTAGTCTGAATACTATCTACCCCTTTTGTGTTTTATTATATGATGAATTTCTCCTGTCCTTTTTACATATTTGTCATGGAATTGTGGGATTTTAGAGCTGTGAGCAGTCATGGCAGTCACTTAGTTCTTATCCAACCATTTCATTTCATTTCATTTGGTAATGGTGACTCAGAGAGAGCCTTTTTTTTTTTTTTTTTTTTTTTTGTGGTACGCGGGCCTCACACTGTTGTGGCCTCTCCGGTTGCGGAGCACAGGCTCCGGACGCGCAGGCTCAGCGGCCACGGCTCACGGGCCCAGCCGCTCCGCGGCATGTGGGATCCTCCCGGACCGGGGCACGAACCAGCATACCCTGCATCGGCAGGCGGACTCTCAACCACTGCGCCACCAGGGAAGCCCGAGAAGGGTCATTTTTGCATGTGATTTCTCCAAAAGATCCCATTTCTATGATGTAGCAGCTCTTTTAGCGAGGGTACATGGTGCCTTAGAGGTGAGCAACAATCCAGACACCATCACGGGGCTTTTTTGCTAGCAACCCCTCTCCAGAATGCAGAAAGACTTAGAAGAACACCCCCCGCTGGGACCTGGTCATCCAAAGTCCTGCTCTTCGAAACATCTGTATGATGGCATGCACGTGCCAGAGTGAGCCTATCGCTAAAGGTTGCCCACTCTGAGCTGAGATGTAGCGTGGTGGTGAGATTCCTGCTCTTCCTTATTTTACTCTGTGTCTTGGTCCCTGACACACTTGGGTGGAAGGCAGCATGTTACAACTGAAAAACCCCTGTACAGAGAGTTCTGCCACAGATGAGGCGTGTGACCCCAGGCAAGGCACTTAACATCTTTAGTTCTTAATGGACTGGATTAGATGATCTCTAAGATAAATGAGAGAAAAACAACGGATGCTTAATTTAATCCTAAAAAAGACTAATTTTTGTTTTCACTTTTGTTTTTAAAAGAAGATACTGTACTTGATTGCATTGCAATAATTCAGCCTTCCTTCCTGCCCCTTAAGCCGGAAGCAAAAAAGAATGCGGGGGGTGGGGGTGGGGGCGGGGCAAGATTTATGGAAGAGCATATTCTATCCTACGGCTGGATGAAAGAATTGTGAAGTTGGGGCTGTGGGAAGCAGAGAACACATTTATCATTATTTTTGAAATAATGGGAATGAATAGCAGTTAACATGGAACAAGGAAAAAAACATATTTTTGAGAATCTGGAAGTCAAGATATGAGGAGTTAAAACATGATGTGGAAAGCCACAAGGGATTCTGTAGGAAGACTGCCTTTCTAGCTCATCTCAAACCCCTTTCTCAGAGAGGGATCTTTCTTCCTATTTAAAATTAACATCCTCAACTCCAGATGATTGGCTCAAAGGTGAACACTTGACTGAGTTGGATCAGTCTCATTTTTGACCTCGTATTTGGAAATGAGATTCAGTGAGTAGTATTTCTGGAACTAAGGTGATATAAATTAAGCTTTTCTCAAAGTAACTGCTCAAACTTGGTTAAGTATTGAAGGTGTAAATAAGTAGTACAAGTCTTTTATTCCTCTGCATGGTGATATAACTCCCTGAGAGCCAGATGTTACAAATTGATCTCACAGTTTTTTAGAAGTGTAGGAAAATTGAATGTCTCAAGTTAACACCTAAAAGCTACATGACGCTTTTAAAAATAATAAAGAACTGGTGACTCAAAAAAAAATTAAGCTTTTCTCTGACCTCACTGATCATATGTTCAGGGGAGCAGCAAAACTGGTCTGCAGAGGTGAAAAGGTAAGCGCTCATGAAGAGAAATAGAGACAAAAGGCAGAAATGGGGAAGGCATTCTGTCTCACTTCTGATGACTTTCGGGTTTGGGACCAACTCCTTTCTGGGCCAGGGTGCACCTGCCCTTGGGCGCCATGAAATATGCTTATGGCCCCGAATCCCTACAGTAAACTCCCTGGGTAAACATTGTTAAGGCATCATATAAAAAGGGGCGGGAACATTCCTGTCTAGTTTAGGCTAATGGGGAAGATCAGTAAAGATAAAACATGTCCTTGGTCTGGAAGTTTGGTTCTTAGACAGCAGAGGAAATGGTGAATCCCAGCAAAATCGAAACTGTCAGCTTCACAGGGTCTTTGCACAAGCTGCCCCGCACCTCCACCCCCATCTCTTCTCCTCCCCAGCGCTCCTCAAGTTTGGCACCTTCTTAACTAACAGGGTGCTGAAAAGTCACCACCTCAGGCCTTTCCTCCTCGATCCCACTCCTTCTATCCCTGATTTTCCCTCAGACCATAAAGAAATACACAAATGATTTCCCAATTAGCAAATTCCACAAAACGAGGCTCCTTCAATTAGATTTAATAGTAACAGTATTAACATTGTCCTCCATCTTTATTTCAAGTTTCAACTAGTGAATTAGCTAAGAATTTTTCTCTCCCATTCTCCTTCAATTTACCTCCCAAGCAATAATCGCCCCCTCAGTTCTATTAGGCCAAAACTTTTGGTTCAAAACTGAAAATTATAGTCAGTATCCTGGATATTTCTAAGCATGTCTGGATGCCCAAGCGATCACCTCTGCTTTCTACCCAATTCTCGGTAAAAGAGAAGGTATTATCTAAAACTTCTCTCCACAAGGAAAACGAGCAACACCCCCAGCTCTGAGGCTTCTTCCAGTGACACTGAGTAACACAAAGTAGAAGACGGGGAGCTTTAAATAGCTGAAAACTGCTTGTCCATGTGCACTTTTCCTTGGGGGGTCTCCACCTCTACCCCCCACTCACTAATCACTGGGTTGGAAGGATGAAGAGGGAGAAAGGAGAGGGGATTCCACCTTGGCCATCTGTGGTCCGGGTGACCTGGGGTCAGTTATTTGGTCTCTCCAGTCCTCAGACCCCTCACCTGTACAATGGGTGCAGTAATAATACAGTGGGTAGGAGGGCCTTATAGGGCCAATATAAGGATTGCAGATAATATGCGTAACTTTATGGCCCAGCATCTTGCACACAAAAAAGTGTCAGCTGTTCTTCTTTTTATGCAAGCAGAGAAGCCCAGTTGGGGCCAGACACCTCAGCCTGTCACTCTTGTCCCCGTTGAGGCTCCTCTGCTAGCGTAGCCCTCATCCCAAATTTCGTCTTCTGCCCCGGACATTATTACAGCTTCCACTAAATAATGTGTCCTGCCCAATAAAGTTGTTTTCTAATGTGGCAGAGTCTCATTTTATAAGGCTTTTCCCCCTTTTCCTCGTGGTAATGAGGTCCAGATATACTGTTGCTGCTTTAATTTTTATAAGAAAATATATTGCTTCCTTTCTATGTAAATGGCACATGTGTTTAGAATTATTTGGTGATCAATACTAATTAGGTATTCTGTTCAGTGGATGCTTAATGCTTTAATTCTGTACTTTCATCCTGTTACTTTGACTTGGTTAACCCAAACTCTATACTGATTAAATTGTCCTCTTTTTGTTTGACCTCCTTAATAAGGGGGGGAAAAAATCATTCAGTTGCATTCTTTTAAATGTCAGACCTAAAAATGAGCTGTGGGTATAAAAGAAAAAGCAAGGCATGCGATAACATTATGGCAAAATGTTGCCTATACATTCAATTTAAATGAATTCTGTTGAGACAAAAACTAGTATCCTGTGAAAAATTCTTGTCGTCTCTCTTTCTCTCCCTCCCCCATCCCTTCAATCTTATTTTCTAATAAATCTTATTCAGACTTGAGACCCTACTGGGAAATTTCACTTTTGGTTTTGGGAAATGTCAGCTACCAGTGGTGGGAATATCAGAATATTTAAGCAAAGAGAAAATAACCTTTTCTCTCTCATATGTATTAAAAATAGTCACAGGGTATTTTCCCCCCCTAAATTCTGTAAAAGAAAAACAAAAATCACCCTGGACTAAAGTTAATGAGAGTGCTTTCCTAAGGGGAAAAACTTTTTAGAAAATTAAAAGAAACAAAAAGATTTGAAATTGCAGTCACTCAGCAGAAGGACAGGATCGGCCCCCAGCATTTGCTCGGGCAGAGCACAGCGGCCCCCTTTCTTCCCTCACTCTTGAGTCCTTGGGACAGTCACACAGGCCATCAGGGGAAATGGCTCTAGTCACAACCAAACATCATTTTTTCCCTTCAGTTTTCAGTGGGAGAAAGAAGGAAGAGTAAGTCCCATCCTCTGAAACTTCCTGCGGGCCTGGCCTCTTGGGAAGGCATCTCACCTCACTCCCAGTGAGTCAACTGAAATTCCAGTTTGACTTCTAAGCCAAGCCCCAAAAGAAGCTCTTCCTTCTAGTTAGCCTAAAAAATGGACCTTAGCCTCCTTAGTTCTCACGTCATCCCCCATCCCCCTTCCACTGTGAGCCGTGTCCATTTTTAGCATCTAGCATTGCTGACTCTGCACAGGAAAAAGTCAGGCCCTTGCTTACTTTTGAGGCAAATGTTTCACTTTTGTTTCTTCCATACTCCTTTCCTTTCCTTTTCCTCCTTTCTTTCCCTAGCTGAGTCAAGTGAAGACTGTAGGACTGACTCTGACAGAAGAAAAGAAAAGATGCAGAGGCAGAACAGTTTGAGGGTGGGTTTAGTCTCATTATCTATTGACAGAGGCCAAATTCAGCAGAAAACTCTCAACCCACACTTGACTTTGAATGTGCAAACAAACATCAAGTGATGCTTAGTCCATTCCTCCAAATTTGCAGGTGCCTAAGAATTTAAGGTTGCTGTCAAACCTTAGATAGAAAATAAAGAAACAAAGTATAAGCAACAGGACAACACCAAACACGGGGACTCTTGCGTCCAGGTTCTGGGTAAAGAAAGGGACTCGAGGCAAAGGGTAATCAAAATAAAACCACCTGTGTGGTCTACAGACCCTTAAATTTTACTGGCTTCCATGGTTGTCACCTTTCCAGCCCCCAGCCACAGACTCAAACTGGAAATACCACGGGGCATTCCTGATTCAAAATTCATTTCCTTTGTCAGATGCCTACTCCCCTGAATAGAAAAGTAAGTGAAAACGAGGCTATAACCAGGAATCTCTCCTTAGCTCTGGAAGATATTGAAGAATTTGCTGCTAAAGCAGTAGCTGCCCAATAAATATCCTGAGATTCTCTGGCCAAAGTTGTTCTTGATGATAGGATAGCCCTTGATTATCTTTTAGCTGAGCAAGGAGGTAGAACTATCTGTGCTGTGGCCAGCACCACTTGCTACACTTAAATGAACACTTCTGGGGAAGTTGAGACTCAGCTACATAAAGTCACTGAACAAGCCACTTGGTTTAAGAAAGTTACTCCTTCAGCAGGCTCTTCCTCTGATCTACTTGATTTAAGTTGTTTTGGGTCATGGGGACCATGCCTTCAGAGTGCCCTCCAATCGCTGGGTATTATTCTGCTTATAGTCAGAATTATAGTCATGATTGTCTCTCTGGTTTGCTGTGTTCTCTCAAAAGCTTTACCTGCATGCATATAGTCGCTGGTGATCAGACAGATGATCTCCCTTTGCCTAGAATGCCGAAAATGGGATGAAGAAAACAGTCAACTATGAGACCAAGATGTTGATATTCCAACCTCTGTTTTCCAGTGGGTGATCCAAACTGACTCCAACATCAACAAGAAGCGGTAGCTCAGAGTGGCACCTAATACCTTAAACTCGGAGTACAACTGAGAGTACTGATCAAAAGGGGGAATTGATAAAGTTAATTTGAATATTGGCACCCACAAAATGGAAGCCACCTCAGTGGCCCAGCCGATGTTACAAATCTAAACTTAAGTCAGCCTGCGCTTATGGGAAACCCCTGTCAAGGAAACCTAACATATACCAATCATAATCCTCCAACTCAGCTTTAGCTAGCTTACCTTACCCTAGAAAACAGGACCTGCTGGCTTTCTAAGGAAATCCCTGACATCCTAACTAATCATGCCCTCTTTCCATGTTGCCTCTTTCTAAGTCTCTCTAAAACTCCCTCTTGACCCAGATCCTAGAGAGCTGTACTCCTCTGCTTGTGAGGCACAGTACTCCGCAATTCGTGGATTGTTTTCTCTTGAGTAAAGGACATCAAACTTTTTAACTTAAAAAAAAAAAAGTATAAGCAACAGTATGTAAACAAGTAAAAAAATATGGTTTATCATTGAATTCAGAATATATATTTTCAAATATTGCCACAATTCTAAGTGTTCATGTGAAATTACACTAGCAATTTGTGCTCAGTAGATTTGGGCCTGGCAAGTTGCTGCTTTTTATATTTCTGAAGTTTACAATATTGTACCAAGATTTATTAGAGGAACGCTTTAAAAAATAAGAAAATAATGACTTGTGAATTTACATGTCATCCAGAAAAAAAACTGGATGAAATTGAGAAATTCAGTTAATCTATAATTATATTTATCCATAGTTATATTCAGTATTATTTTAGATGAGATGCAAGGGAAGTCCCACCCTTGTATAGTGTGTGGTCAGGGAACAAAATGCTCAGTGATGGCTGGTTTGGGGGGGTCTTCATCCCAAACTTTCTGACTACAGTTGTCAGGATCTGGGCATGTTTTATGCCCTCTCTAAGCCTCAGTTTCTTCATCTATAAAATGGGATAATATTAATATTCACTTCTATGTTTAAGAATATTAAATAAAATGCTAATATCTATAAACTGCTAATATCTATAAATTGCTGAGAATAATGCCTGGAATGCAGAGAGCCCTTAAAAAATATTACATACCAAATAGTTGGGAAGCAAAGACTACAAGTCATTCATTTTATGTCAAAATAAGTGAACATTTAGAGTTTTATAGACATAGTTGGATGTTTGTCTACATTTTCATCTTTTCTTTTTGGTCAAAGATAGAGTTGAAACCAGATGGGATATCACACAATTACAAACCTACAAGTTTTCCTGTTTCTTTTAGTTTGGTACCCAATTTGGGAATACGTGGGTAGAAGAAACCAAAAAATATTCCTTTGAGTAATACCTGAAAACAGGAGTTAAGATTAGGGTTTTCAGAACAAACAACAAAACCAAAGCCCTGGCTATCTACACAGAAAGTGGTCTTTAAGCCTTGACAGGATTCTTTGACTTTTGCTTTATGAAACATGGACAATCTTACATTTGATTGGTGAATTTTCTGCTGTTTTTTTTTTTTCTTAAACCATGTTCCCTGACTGCAAGCTAAACCTATTTATGGTGAGCACTGTTTTTTCAATTAGGTTTATTTTCATTTTCCCATAGGCCATGTTAGCTGAGAACGTCCCAAAGTTTATTTTTCTTTCCTTTACTTTGTATAATCGTTTTAAAATAAAATATACACCACTTATATCTATTGATTTTCTTTTGAAATACTAAGTCTGAAATTTTTTTTTTACACATTTTAACGTTCCGTCATGAGAGCTAGTCAAAAATGCTTTTCAGAGTGTAACGTTAGTCCACTTTTATGGTCAACTCTTCCAGAGCAAGGATCAAACCCGTTCCGCCAGCTCTGTGAAATGTCTTGTACAAGATGGGGCTCAGCAAAGAGTACTTAAGAATGATGATGTGTTTGTGCGACTTGGCTTTTCCCAAAACTTTTCAGCTGGATATCAGAATGCCATCCAGACTGTCAATTTCCCAAGCTTAATATTGGCAAGATATTTTCTCCAAGAGGCCCCTCCTTTTGGGGTGGGGCGGTAGGGAGAAAAGGGGAGAGGACTCAAAACAAAGCTCCACATCACCTTTCTAACAGTATTGGGGACGACGGTTTGCACATCCCCGGAAAACGGCGGGCTGCTAAGGGGCAGGGGAGCCGGCTCTCGGGGCTGGGAAGGTCAGCATAGCTGGAGAGGGATCCTCTAGCCGAGGGGGAGGGGAGAGCCCTCGGGCGCTACTGGGCCGCTCCCCCGGGCTGGGGTGGGCGGACCCCTGGCTCTCCGAGCTCCTCCCCGCGCGGCCTCCGGCCCTCTAGTCTCTCCCCGCCCGCGCCAGCGCTCGGCCGCCGGCTCCCGCCCCTAGGCTTGGGGGCAGGAATTCGGCCGCCGCGCTCCCCGGGGCACCGTGCCCTGGAGGGCTGGGCCGGGCGGCGGGGCTGCAGCCTCCTCCCCTGCTCCGGCTCTGCTCTTCCCCTCGCAGGTTCCGGCTCCCCTCCTCCCGCCCTCCCCCTCCCAGCTCTCTCCCCTCCCCTTCTCTGCTGCTCCCGGCTCCTCCCTGCACTCCTTCTCCCTGCCCACCACCCACGCTCCTGCCCCTTCTTCCTCCTCACCTCTCTTCCTCCGCCCCTCCAGATCTCCCTCCTCTCCCCCAGCCTTCTCTCCTGCTCCCCTCTCTCCTCCCACTCTGCCCCTCCCGTGCGCCCCTTCTCCCGGCTCCCTTCCCTCCTTCCTCCTCCGTTCCTTCCTTGAACCTCTCCTCCCTCCTCTCTCTCCCCCCCTCCCCCCTGCTCCCCTCCTTCCTTCCCAGCTCCTCTTCCCGGTTCGCGGCGCTCTCACGCGGTTGCTATGGAGGCTCCCGCGGCTGCTTGTCGCCCGCCGTGAGCTGCCCTGGGGCCCCGGGGACGGAGCAGGGACTCTGCCCGAGGCTCTGGCGCCTCGCCCCCTTGGGGCCCGGGAACAAAGCGCGCCCTCCCCCATCTCGGGAATGCGCTGAGACCTTCAGGCGCCCCAGGCCCGGAGGCTTAAGACCACCGCGAATCTGCTGGCCCCCAGTCTCTGTGGACCGGACCCCAGGGGTCGGGGTGACAGCTGCGCGCTACCGAGCTACCTTGTGGACCCCCGAAGATCACTCTCGCTCTCCCCATCCCCACCCCCATCCCAGAGGTATCACTGGGGCCGGGGGACGGCCAGATGGCTTCATTTAAAGGACTGCCCCCCTTTTGTTGGGGGGGCCTAAGCATCGTCCAGGCCAATTTACATAGGAAAATGGGGTTTGTGTCCCCAATTCAGTGCAGTGCCCCGACAGCTGGTGGTTCAGTCATCATGTCAGGACCCCACAGCGTGATGTTTAAATTGGCTTTATACGTGCAGATGTGTGCGTGTGAATAGCAATTGACTGGGAATCGGTAGCTCTTAGGTACGGCTTGGAGAAACTCAGAGTTCCCAGAGGAAGTTTTATCAGCCTGGTCGCAGCATAAGATCGTAGAATGGAAAAGTCTTGCTAAAGCCTTCTGATGCTCTCCTACAGAACTCACAGTTGATCACTTTGTCCGGAAATCTAAAAAGCCAAATAGTTCAGATCTGAGGAGGATTTTGAAATAGTTACTATTTACATATTGGTTGTTGCTTGTCAAAGTTGTAAGGCTGAATGTAAGAAGGTGTAAGGAGGACCAGGGCTTAAAAAAATTATCATTGAAAGATCGATTCTAATTCATTTTATTAAACTACTTTAACTCAGCTGGTTTGTGCCCAGTGCTATAGCCTGTAGCAGGCTGCAAGTTATCATTAGTTTGGAATCAGTAGCTTAAACATGTGTACTTAAATGATAGTGTTAGAACAGGGAGGAACTTCTTCAGTTCTTATTTTACCAGTGAGGAATTTGAATCTCAGAGAGGTTAAGTGATTTTCCAAAGATCATACAGCTTTTGGAATATGATGTCAACTGTTCAAATCCGTAAAAGACGAAGGAAAGGGAAACTTTACGACAGTAGATTTAGGAGCCCTTGAAAAATACCTTAATCAAGACGCTCTCAAACCTTTCCACCAGTCCGCTGGAGCCACCAACAGGTAACTCCCTAGAAGACAAGGCAGGGAGAGGATTTTTTTTTTCCTCCGTCTTTATACGTTCATCAACTTTAGCTCAAGTCTGTATTGGAGCCAATTCTAGCCGCTAGAGTCTTCTTGAACCCTGAACTGGAACTTGTGACTTTTTTTTTCCATTAGAGCACTCATTTTGTGATGCGATGGAAGATGGAAAAGGCAGGGTTAGGATTTGTATGAAATGGGAAATCAAAGCTGGGCTGGAACCCTCTGGTCTCATTTTTCAGGCAGGAGGACCAAGTGACTAGTGGAACCCAAGTTCACCTTGCTAGAAGGTAGGGTGGCTACTTGGGAGAGGCTTTGATTTCCATAGAACAACGACACTGGTTACTTTCAAAACCATTGAAAAGAATCCTTGAAACGTGGTCTCCTTACTTCGAAGAGTGTGTTGGAGGAGTTCTATCGGCTAAACTTGCCAATAGACTTCTTTTTAAAAATTTTTTTAAAAGGTATTAAAAAATTATTTATTTATTTTTGGCTGTGTTGGGTCTTTTGTTGCTGCGCGCGGGCTTTCTCTAGTTGCGGTGAGCGGGGGCTTCTGTTCGTTGTGGTGCTCAGGCTTCTCATTGTGGTGACTTCTCTTGTTGCAGAGCATGGGCTCTAAGGCACCAGGGCTTCAGGAATTGTGGCTCACAGGCTCTGGAGCGCAGGCTAAGTAGTTGTGGTGCACGGGCTTAGTTGCTCTGTGGCATGTGGGATCTTCCTGGACCAGGGCTCAAACCCGTGTCCCCTGCATTGGCAGGCAGATTCTTAATCACTGCACCACCAGGGAAGCCCACCAATAGACTTCTGTTGGCTAAAACCTCCACCTTTAAACCTGAAGTGACTTAGTGAAAAATTAGGAAAGAGTGCTTCTAGGGAAGATTTTAGTGGAGCTGTAGGATGCCACTTAAAAAGAGAATATGCATTCACGCACTGCACTTTAAACATGAGAAAGAGCAAGATTGTACACCTGGATTGGAACTGGAAATGGGTGTTAATGTCTGCTCTGCTTCTCCTATCAGAACAAGGTAGCAATATTTTTTCTGCCTCCCCTTTACTTGGGCCCAAGTTGTACTAGGATGAGAGTGTATGTGATGAGGATGTTAGGTAATGAACATAAGAACCTCTCAATTCTTAGAGAGTGTTTTTAGAATTACTAATACTGTGTTATATTTAAAAAATAACTCTATACAAGGAAATTATTTGAAATTGACTCCCCCACTACTACCACATACATACTCTCTTATCTCTCTTTACTGCTTTATTTTGACCACACTTTAGTACTTGTATTGGTTAGTTATTGAGGTGTAACAAACAGCCCCCAAACTCAACACCAAAGCAACAGTCATTTATTATTATAGTTCATGCACCTGTGGGTTAGCGGGAGGTCAGCTCCTCTAGGCTGGGCATGTTGGGTGGCCTTGCTAATGTTGGCTCAACTTATACATGCATTTAAGGAGGCCCTTAGACTAAGTTTGACTGAGGAAGCTTAGCTGGAACAGCTCTGTTCCATATCTTTTATCCTTCTCCTGAGACCAGCAGGCTAGCTTGGGCATCTTCTTCCCATGGCAATGACAGAGGAGCAAGAAGGGCATGGGAATCATGAAGGGCTCTTGTGGTCTTCACCAGAGTCAGGAGCTGGCACCCTGTCACTTCTACCTCATTCTATTGACCAAATCAGGTCACATGGCCAGACTCAAGGAGAAGAGAAGAAGCCCAGGTCACTGCAGAGAACATGATGAAGGGAATGGATAGAGGGAGGGTAAAGAATTGGGACCATGAGTGCAATCAAACACAGTATTTGGCAACGTCTGCCATATTATACATTTTACTTATATAAAAGTTTATTTCTCTTCCTGCTAGAATGTAAGCTCCATATGGGCAGGAATTTTTGTCTGCTTTGTTTATTGCTACATCCTCAATATCCAGACGGTGGCATATTATAGATGCTTAATAAACATTGGATGAATCATTAAGGAGGATTACATTAATTATTTGGCTTATGTATAAAGCCCAAATTCCCTGGGACAGAATGTAATTTTATTAGTTTTTCCTCATCTTCCGATTTAAAGATGATTGTTCGCATTTGCTCACTATGGAAACTGCTGCCTGTTTGGAATAAACATTATTTCTTAAGCTTTTAAAAAATTTCCAGATTTCAAAATAATTTGACATTTTTCTAGAACATATAAACAGGTACTACCTAAAAGTCGATTATTAGATGGGCAGAAAATTAGTAGTAGGGAGGGGGGATTTTACATATATTTATGCAGAGAGTATATTGCTTCTTCCAAATGGGAATAATACTAATATAAATGTCAAACTTACAGAATTTGAATCTGAAAAATTATCAAGATCTTTGGATTTGAACTGTTCCAAAATGTGTGGGATACAGGAGAGTACTTACCCAAGTTACCTTTGTTGGGCTTTTGGGTCCACAGAAATTCAATTATTTCTCTCTCCTCTCCACCCCAGTTTATCCAATCTAGAAGACACAGAGCAAAGGAATTTTCCTAAGGTCATGCTTTAAAGGGGAATTCCTGTGCAATCTATTTTTTTTATTTCCTTGAAATCTGAATTTACACTGCCACTTTTTGACTGTGACAGATGATGAGGTAGGAGATAAAGTAGACGTTAATACTTAGTTACATAAAGGGGAGTTTTGCAAATGTCCACACTTAGCAGCAGGCTAATTTGGGATTCCCACGAGAAACCCAAGTCTTGAACACTGGAGTGAGTATCTGAATTTTCATCATGTCAAGTGACTAATTCCACAGACAGGCAGCTTTTAGACCTGAAAGCTTGATTCCAGGTGGATCTATAATTTTGGATAAGAGAGGAACCTGGAAAGTTAGGGGCCTAGAGACATCCTGAATTATAGTCATTTCTTTCTCTGTCTCCCTCACAACCCACCTCTGTCCCCACCCACCATCCCCCTCACTTAAAAGAGTCCCCAGAAAATGACTATTGTGAGTTATAAATTTATAATGTTGGGAACATTTCTCAGCAAGTTTTTATTTACAAATTTATATGAGCGTGTTTGCCTTATTATTGGTGAGACCCTAAAAGTAGACACTTTGTTTAGTGTAACTTGGGTCTTTTGGGTTGGGAGTTTGGAGATTTAGAGGTTCGTACATTCGGCAAACATTCATGGAGGGGTTTCCGGTGCACCAGATGCAATTAGATGAAGCCCTTGGCCCTGAGAGAGCTCAGAACCTTGGGGAAGATCTGCACATCAATGGGCAATTTCAGCACAGGGGGATAAAGGCTGTGGTTGGGGAAAGCGTGGGGTGGGAGCTCGATGGAGAGGTCCCTGGGACATCGGTGGGGGGAAAGGAAGCAAACTAACGTTGGTCATTGTGTAATATTTTCCGATTTGCAGAAGTCCTTTTGCATTCATTTCCCCTCATCCTGGCAGTTTCCCTACCTGCAGGCTCGGGCAGGGTATTATTCCCATGACACCCAGAAGCGGAGACAGCTGAAAAGTATACACTTTGTAAGGGGGCGGAACGTGCCTTCACACTTTGGTCTCCAGGTGCTCTCTTGCAGGGCTGTTTCCATCCTGGTCCTATCTCTGCTCCCTCTCTCTGCCAGGCTTGCATGGTTTCCAGCAGTGTGATCTGGTCCAGGTCTTCCCAGGCCTTCCATCCCTCAAGTGTAAAATGAGGACGCGGTTCAGGACGATTTCTAAGACCTTGTGCCCCTAACAGTCTCTAATTCCAAGAACTGTTGGTTTTGTAGTCAATCTGAGGAAGCTTGATGTGAAAGTCCTATAAAGTGTATTCATGTTTTGCAGAACCCCTTATGGCAGGTTGGTCTTAATTTTTAAAAAATATCTGTTTCAAGATGAAGACCTTGAGGAACTAGGATCCTGCCACTTCTCTATGGTCCCACAGTGTCCTGGCAGGTTCAGCATTCACGCTTCTGGCTCCTGAGTTTCTAATCTCTTATTCCTTTGTGTGAAATGGCTTTCCTTGTACCTCAACTTTTATTTTACTTCCTTTTCTAATAGGTGATGTTTAAAACTCTGTTCTGTTATTAAATGTCCCAAGCGACTTCTTGCTCTAGATGTTTCCAAGTGTGTGTGCATGTGCGCGTGTGTGTACTCCATAATTTGCTCACTGCTAAAAAGAGAGGCTGTAGACTGAAAGTTGGAGAGCCAAACATTTTCTCGCAGACGTATTTTAAAATATTGTTTCATTTATTTTGAACAAGTAACCCTTGACAATGGTACAGATTCCAAAATGACCTGTACAAAATTTTTTTAATTTATAAGTTGACATATAACGATTGAGGGATTTCCTATGTAAAAATCTGGGTTTATGACTTTTCATGAAAGTCAAATCTGGCAACGTTAGTCCAGATTTCCTATTATGTCAGCAACAAGTCTTACCTCCTTTTGGTGGACTTGTTGGCTCGCCAGACCTCCGCACACCCCCCATTACCAAGTCCTCACCACTGACAACTCGATAGTCATTTAAATCCCTGGTTGGCTGATTGAGTTGTCAGTAGTAAGGACTCGGGAATGAGGGATGGGAGCCGCAACTAGAGAAAGCCTATGCGCCACAACAAAGACCAAACGCAGCCAAAAATAAATAAATAAATAAATAAATAAATGTATAAATCCCTGGTTGGCCCCCTTAGACATTTGTGTTTGTACCTGCTCACCTCAAGTATTTGTACCTTAGATGTCCCGCTGACAAAGAAAGGAGCCTGGTGGATCTGGGGCTGACCAGCTCTGAGACAGCAAGAAGGCGACTTTCCCTGCAGTATTAGGATGAAGGTGGGTGGAGTCAAACAGGAGCCACGCAAGGCCTGAGAAGAAAATGCCAATCAGGAGAGAGGCTTGGGATTGACTGGGATATATGTTCTCTGGACAACAAACAAGAGCAACAACAAATAAAATGAGGAGACCAAAGAAGAAAGAAAGAAGAACAACAATAGGGCTCATTGAAGGACGAAATGTATCAATGAGGGCAAACTGAAGAAAGACATGAAATGGTGAACATGAACAAATTATTATTATATAATATTATATAATAATATATGATATTATTATATTTGGCCAAACCCCACGGTTTGCAGGATCTCAATTTCCCAACCAGAGATTGAACCTGGGTCACGGCAGTGAAAGTGTGGAATCCTAACCGCTAGGCCACAGGGGACTCCCCATGAGCAAGTTATTAATTTCCTTGATTCTCATCTGCAAAATGGGGTATCTATCTTAGAGGGCAGTCGATGGGATAAAAGGCAATATAATTAAAGACTGGACCACAGTGCCTGGCCTTTGATAGATGATAGAGGACTGTGTGATAACTCATGAGTCTAGGTGTGGCGACTTCACTACATGCTCTAGGAAGTAAAAAATACATCATTTTTTTCTGCATAAAATTTTATTTTTTAATTAAACATCTATATTTGGGGGGGGGTCATTGAAAATGAGCTTTTGAATATGGCAGCATTTTTCTTCCCAGTTTCATGTGAGCCTCTGGGTCCCACAGCGGTTATATAGGGCCCACAGAATAGGCACCTACACAGGCAGGGTGACATCTTGAATTTCCAAAGTAAGTGACTTTACCATTCTCCTAATTATGGCAAGGGTTCTGGCTGAGTCCCAAACTGCGTTCAGAGTTTGGCTGTGTGTGCCCCTGGCAGGGGGTGAATACTATTTGAATGGGTTTATTTGATAGCAGCGGGTTGCTCACAACTGTTCTGGTTCTCTTCCTTCCAAGCACATGGTAAGACTGTACTGTCCCGTTGCCTTGAGTTCAGGCACTCCCATGACACTTTCTTTGGCTGATGAAATGCATTTAGAGGTGATTTGTGTCACATCAAGAAGCCACCTGGTCACAGAAGCCATGGGAGCATGTTAAGATGGAGCCTCCGTCAGCTTGGTTTCTCAGGTGAGCAGAGAACTCCCCTGGCAACCTGCACTGAACACACAGGAGGCCCAAGGAATACACTTTTGCCGCTACACCACTGTCAGTTTTGTTTTGTTACTGCAGCATAATGTGGCCTATCCTGACTGACAGAGTTGATATTCTAGAGCCTTTTTTTTTTTTTTTTTTTTAACTGAAGGAGGAGAGAGTTTTTGTCTGTTTCTTTTGCTTCTTTTATGGAGGGAAAAGGAGGGGATGGAAACAAGGGCAGTGGAAAGAGATGGCATTGGCGTGTGTCTGTTCTCCCTCTAAGCCTTTGATCTAGTTGGAAGTCCCATTGGAGAAAGAAGTTGAGCTGGAAGCTGAAAGAACCCTTTTCATGGGTGATTTTCAGAGAATCTTGCTATAAGTTTTTAGACCTGAGTGACAAAGAGGCACCCTGAAATCAGGAAAAGGCTATGCTCTCCCCTTCTCCCCAGGACCCAGCAGTGCCACGGCATCTCATAGATTGTGGTTTGGGGAAGGTCTTGACATGGCTCCTCTTTCTCCCACGCAGGGGAGCAGCAAAGGCAGGTATGACATCCTGAAGGGACAGCAGGAGCAGGGAAACAAGGGTAGATTTGCGACTGGACATGCCTGAGATATCACTCTGGAGACTCCCAGAAATAACCAGGGAAGATTTGGGAGGGGCAGTAGCATCCTGGTGTCACACTGGGGGTGCTAAGAGCCACTGTCATTTGAAATTAATATGAATAGGACCGACCTCATATGGATATTTAGGCTTGGGAGGTGTGAGGGCAGTAAGCCACATAATTAGTCAGCTGCTTTGGTTCAGCTGGGCCTGAGGTCTGGCTGCCCAATGGTTACGGTACACACATAGAGATCTTTCTGACTGACCATCAGCTTTACACTCTGTCATTTTTCCACATAAGCTATTTTTTAACCATTAAAAAAATTGAAGTATAGTTGATGTACAATATTATATAAGTTACAGGTAGGTGCACATAGACTACTTTTATCTGGCTGTATGGGTCAGTGTATATCTTCTTTAGGATCAAACTGAATGCATGAAATATTCATTCCTTGAGGAAGAAACCCAAAATGTTTGATATTATTTTTAAAAACACTGTAATTTCTAGACCTAATTACAGGACCAATTTTCCTGTTTCTTTTTTATGAAAAAATTTTCTTTCTAGGCGAGAATTTGGGAGGCAGTTTGCCCAACTACATTGACCTTGTCTGTGAAATGTCTTTAAGAAGCCAACATATACTCCTAAGGGAGATTTGATAATGAGTGAAGAGTGTTTTAAAGAAAGAAATAATAGAGAAACTGCTATAGAAGCACAGATATCTGTGAGGCTAAATGATGCAAAAAAAATTAGAGATTATTTTATTATAACTAAACTTGAACTGGGTTGGGGAAGTTCCATTTTAACACTCTTTACAAATCCACAAATTCAGTCCTACCACCTAGGGGATGTTATTAACAGCTTGCACTCAGGTTATCTGACCCTAGGAGGGTACTTAAAAGGATCGACTGCCCCCCCCCTCTCTTTTTTATTATCTTTGTCCCTGTCTTTAGGCAGCAGTGAAGAAGTTCCTGGTGACACCTGCAGTTGTGACCCTGGCTTTGAGAATCCATTAATTCTTCTCCATCTGCTTGGATCAATGGCTTAGGCAACCCTGGGCATCACGGTCTTGTGCACAGCAGAGCCATCTTCCTCTTGAAATATAGCGTGAAAATCTGGGACAACATCAACATGGAAAATAGCATTTATAGGCAAGGGCAAATTGTTATATTTATTAATAAAGTCACCTTTCTTTCCAATATTATAACTTAAAATTTATAAAGCTCTTTTAAATAAATGAAAACAATTTTTCACCCCAAAATGGTGGAGTCCTGAGTCTTGCTCAAGGTCACCAATTAGAAGCAGAAATGGAATTCAAACTCAGGACTTCATGCTCCTTGACCATCCCTCTCCTCCCTTCATTTAGGGGACATTGTTAAATGATTAAGGGGTGACATTTTCTACAATACTTTTATGCTTCAACATTGTTATTTTGCTTCTATAGAATGGATTAAAGAAAAAATATTTCTTTTTTTTTAACATCTTTATTGGAGTATAATTGCTTTACAATGGTATGTTAGTTTCTGCTTTATAACAAAGTGAATCAGTTATACATGTACATATATCCCCATATCTCTTCCCTCTTGCGTCTCCCTCCCTCCCACCCTCCCTATCCCACCCCTCTAGGTGGTCACAAACCACCGAGCTGATCTCCCTGTGCTATGCGGCTGCTTCCCACTAGCTATCTATT
>NC_041228.1:56777272-56778681 GCF_002837175.3 Physeter macrocephalus | reverse complement strand
CCACATCTTCTTTATCCATTCATCTGTTGATGGACACTTAGGTTGCTTCCATGTCCTGGCTATTGTAAATAGAGCTGCAATGAACATTTTGGTACATGACTCTTTTTGAATATTTCTGTTTTGATGTAAAGTACGATGGCGTGCTACCAGTGCATGAACTGCTACATTTCCCTGAATAGTAGCTCTCTTTCTTATATTGGCAAAGCAAGCCTGTGTACATATGAACCACCATACAAACTTACCCAAAAATCTAGTTACTGAAGAGAGCCTACATATAAGCAGATCACTGGGATCTGACAGCTTAGGATAAAAAATATTGAGACAAAAGTAAATAGTTGCCTGCATATTACTTAATCCAAATCCTTCCTGATTAGTTCTAAAGAGAATAATAATAATAAACTATCAGCAGCAACCTAATTGAATGACTATTCTGAGGTCAAGCGTGGCACTCAGCCTGATACCGATCTGCTGTCATTTAATGCTCACAGTAGCCCCATGACGTCAGTACTATTTTAGCCCCATTTTACTAGTGAGGAACTGAGGTTTACAGAGCTTTTGCAACTTGTCCAGGTTTTACAGCAAACAAGCAGCTGGGTGGTATTTAAAACATACCATTGATTTTACTCTTCTACCTGAGGAAACCCCATTTCTAGAAAAAAAATTTTTTTTCCACCCACACAAAAAATTCAACCAACCCCAAAATGAGCTGAAGAAGCCAAGAGACCTAGGTAACCGATTTCAGCTTTGCTTATTGGAAACTGGCTTCAATGGAGGCTTGTTAACCTTGTCAATTTCCTTGGAAAAATTAATTTGCTTTGCAGCAAAGCTTTTAGGACTATGTATATTAAATATTACAAGTAAGATAGATCCAGTCTACCTTTAACCGGACACAAATTGTACAATTTAGAGGGAAAAAAACCCCAGTAAATTAAGATGAAGCAATGTGAAACATTTTTCATTTAAAGAAAAGGTAGCTGCTCAATATAATATTTTTTTCTAGCTACAGGGGCTTGACCCTTTGGGGATGCTGAAAGGAAAGGAATAATGGGATTGACTGAGGAAAGGGAAAAACAGCAACTTGAAAACGGTTGTGGCAGATTAGATGGCGTTATGATGCCTGTCACGACTTCCTCCTGCCAAAATGAGATTCATTAAAGAAAACTCTTAACTAAATTAAAATTCTCCTTACCAATATCCTCCCCTCCAGATGTGAACAGCAGGCTGTGGCCCGGTTGATAACAGGACTGTGGGTAATCAGTGGAAATGTTTCATAACATTTTAATAAGAGGAAGACAAGAAACACTGAGAAATATTTTATTTACTTTAAACCAAAAATGATGAAAACAGGGCTTCCCTGGTGGTGCAGTGGTTGAGAGTCCGCCTGCCGATGCAGGGGACGCGGGTTCGTG
>NC_041228.1:56771960-56777163 GCF_002837175.3 Physeter macrocephalus | reverse complement strand
CGGCTGGGCCCGTGAGCCATGGCCGCTGAGCCCGCGCGTCCGGAGCCTGTGCTCCGCAACGGGAGAGGCCACAGCAGTGAGAGGCCCGCGTACCGCAAAAAAAAAAAAAAAAAAAAAAAAAAGATGAAAACAGCTGACTGACTGATGACTTCTATCAGGAATCCACAAGGAGATGACGAGAGGTTTTCATGAGAGGCAATTGCTCAGCTATGGTCGTTCTGCTCCAGCACGATGCTGTTGTTTCCTGACTTATGTACAGGATGAAAAGATGGTTTCGAGAGTGGCAGCAAGGAGGAGCAGTTGGCTCAGGGATCATCAGCCCCTTGGGTGAATTTTGGTCTTTTCTAGACCGATCACCAGGGTCATCTGTGCTCTGGGATACAGCAGCAGCTCCTCCTGTGGGCATTTCAGCTTATGGAAAATGGTAGAAAACAGAACTGTCCATGTCAAACAAAAATACACTTCCAGTTCTGCTGTTTTATTATTTTTTGAGAGAGCGCTCAAAGGACATATCGGATTATTGGAGCTGCAAAATGATGCAGCCTCTGCCCACTGTGGCGTGTGGGGTTCCGATCCTGGAAGAAGACAGTGTAGGTCATACGTCTTGTATTTCATCTTATTCTGAGGGGGAAGTTTAACGTTCCTCCCTCTGTCACCTAAATCCCAGGGAATGGGAATGTTGATGTGAGTCAGAGTACCATTTATTTGCTTGAATCTTTAAAAAAATCTTTTTAATTAGTTAATCAATGTTTCCTTCTACTTTCATCGTGCTAGAACTGACATAACAGCACTGTATGAGTTTCAGGTGTACAGCATAATGGTTTGACTATAGACATCATGAAAAGATTACCACAGTAAATTTAGTGAACATTCATCATCTCATCTCATTTCACAGAACAAAATTAAAGAAATAGAAAATAATATGTTTTTCTTGTAATGGGAAGACTCAGGATCTACTCTCTTAACCTTCATATATAACATACAGCAGTGTTAATTACGTTTATCATGTTGTACATTACATCCTAAAACTTATTTATCTTATAACTGGAGGTTTGCACCTTTGGACTGCCTTCATCCAGCTCCCCCTCCCCCAACTCCCCCCCTCTGGTAACCACAAATCTGATCTCTGTTTCTATATTTGTTTGTTTGTTTTTGAAGTATAATTGCCCTACAACACTATGTTAGTTCCTGTTGCACAACATAGTGATTCAATATTTCTATACATTTCAAATTGATTGGCAGTATAAGTTTAGTTACCATCTGTCACCATACAAAGATATTACATAGTTATTGACTATATTCTGCACACTGTACATTTCATACCTGTGACTCATTTATTTTGCCACTGGAAGTTTGTACCTCTTAATCTCCCTCATCTATTTCTGTTCTCCCTCCCCTCCCCTCCCCTCTGGCAACCCCTTGTTTTGTCCCTGTATCTATGAGTCTGTTTTTGATTTGTTTTGCTTTGTTTGTTTTGTTTTTTAGATTCCATTTAAGTGACACCATACAGTGTTTGTCTTTCTCTGTCTGACTTATTTCACTTAGCATAATACCCTCTAGGTCCATCCATGTTATTGCAAATGGCAGTATTTCATTCTTTTTTATGGCTGAGTAATATTCCATTTTGTGTGTGTGTGTGTGTGTGTGTGTGTGTGTGTGTGTGTGTGTGTGTGTATACCCCATCTTCTTTATTCATCTGTTGATGGGCTTCCATATCTTGGGTATTGTAGATTATGCTGCAATGAACTTAGGAGTGCATACATCTTTTCTAATAAGTGTTTTAATTTCCTTCAGATAAATACCTAGGAGTAGAATTGCTAGATTGTATGGTCATTCTATTTTTAATTTTTGGAGGAATCTCCATACCATTTTCCATAGTGGATGCACCAATTTACATTCCTACCAACAGTGCACTAGGGTTTCCTTTTCTCCACATCCTCACCAACACTTGTTATTTGTTATCGTTTTGATAATAGCCATCCTGACAGGTGTGACATAATTAATGATGTTGAGCATCTTTTCATGTGCCTGTTGGCCATATTTGCTTGACTCTTTTACTAGATCATAAGCTCCTTAAAAGCAGGGACACAACTTGTTTAATTATATTTGCAACTTCTAGTTTAATGATGGCTGATAATAGGAACATAATAAATATTTTGAATGAATGAATAAATGAATGAGTTTAGACCTGACTTTTAAATGGAGGAAGCCACTTTTTTCATTCTCTTGGAGGATGCTGTAGTCAGACAGGGTCCAGGGACACCTCCTGCTGGGGTAGAGTCTCACCCTTAGGAGACCAAGTGTGTCCCATGTGTGCACAAGGGGGGAAGGAGGTGTGGAAAGGGCTGCTTTGCTCACCCTGTCCCAGAGCTTAGGGAAGAAGGTACTTGTAGTTTTAAACGTACCCTGAAGCCAATCTGAAGCTGAAACTCCAGTTCAGAGTTCTCAACCTTCACTGAACTTTAGAAGCTACTGGGAGTATTTTTCTTAAAATACAGGCTCCCAGCCCAGACTAATTAAATCAGAAGCTGGGATGGGGATACCAAAGGGAACGAATACTTCAAAAAGTCTCTGATGTGAGCCAGAGTGGGGCCACGGCTCCAGTTCAGTGGTTCTGAGCTCTGTGAGTATCAGAATCACTTGTGACTGTTCAAAATGTGTAGCTGCTTTGCCCCACTTCCAAAGGTGGGATTCAGGGCGTCCGGTTTGGGCTCACACTTCCGTATTGACACAGGGTTTTGAAGAACTTCAAGGGCTGAGAGAACGTCTTGGCTCAGGGTTTCACTATCCTAAGAACAGTCTGAGCTGCTTGTTGAGAATACAGATTCTGGGTCCTCCTGCACCTACTGGATCAGACTCTAACAGAGGGGCATGGGCCCCTCGCTAGCTTTAAAAGTGCTCCAGGTGATTTCCATGATTAGGGAAATATTACTCGCTCAGTGTGTTTCAAAGTGTGGCCCCTAGACGAGCAGCAGAAGTACTACATGGGTACTTGTTAGAAATACAGGTTCTGGGGTCCCAGTTTAGATTCCCCCGCATCAGAAACCCTGGGGGTGGGACCCAGCACTGTGTTATTTCACAAGCCCTGCAGGGGATTCCGATGCTGCTGAAGCTTGAGAACCGCCACTCTAGTTCCTGTTTCTCAAAGTGTGGGACCCAGACCAAGGCATTGGTATCGCCTGGGAACTTGTTAAAAATGCAGAATCTCAGCACCCCTGTCCCAGACCTAATGAGTCATAATCTACATTTTAAAAAGATCCCCCGTGATCGTACGCACATTAAAGTTTGAGAAGCCCCAGTTATTACCCCAATAAATATCACTTTGCTGTGGAAATAGAAAAATGTAAGCTCCTTTAATGAGAAGCAGAAACAGAAGTAGTAATATGTCTCCCTTTAAGAAGAGAAATAGCTTTAATTAAAGAGAAACTAAGAAGCAGATCATTTGGAACTATATTAATATAATAAATAAATTCCAGCATTGTGTTATTAATTAGTCTGAAGTAAAGGATTCAAGTAAGATTAAATGTAAAGATCTTCTAACCCCTATCCTGTATTACTTCTTTCCATAGTATTTCCTAATTCAATATAGAGTCCGTCCAATTATTTTACCCCAGAGCTTGACTTTACACACACACACACACACACACACATACACCCACACAAAGTCATACACACATGTAAATATATTAGGGTTCTCTAGAGAAACCGAACCAACAGGATATATACATATCATATTCATATACATATATATATAGAGAGAGAGAGAGAGAGAGAGAAAGAGAGAGGGAGAGGTGCTTTAAGGAATTGGCTCACACATTGTGAGGCTGGCAAGTCCAAAATCTGTAGGGCAGCCTGGCAGCCTAGAAATTTCTGCAAGAGTTGACACTGCAGTCTTGTCTCCAAAGACAGTCTGGAGGCAGAATTTCTTCCTTCTTGGAGGATGTCAGTCTTTTTGATCCTAAGGTTTTAAACTGATTGTATGAGACCCACCCACATTGGGGAGAGTAATCTACTTTACTCAAAGTCTACTGATGTAAAAGTTAATAACGTAAAAAACATTGGCACAGAAACATCCAGACTGGTGTTTCACCAAACAACTGGGCACCACAGTTGAGGCAACTGAACACATAAAATTAACCGTTTGTATTTATGAAACATATCTTTGAAAGTTCTACAAAGTCATAAACTATGGCTAGAATTAGAGCTAGTGGTAATTCATAAAGTGCATGTTTTGTGACTCATTTTATTTTTTTAACATCTTTATTGGAGTATAATTGCTTTACAATGTTGTGTTAGTTTTTGCTGTATAACAAAGTGAATCAGCTATACGTATACATATATCCCAAATTCCCTCCCTCTTGCGCCTCCCTCCCACCCTCCCTATCCCACCCCTCTGGGTGGTCACAAAGCACCAAGCTGATCTCCCTGTGCTATGCAGCTGCTTCCCACTAGCTATCTATTTTACATTTGGTAGTGTATATATGTCAGTGCTACTCCCTCACTGCATCCCAGCTTACCCTTCCCCCTCCCCGTGCCCTCAAGTTCATTCTCTACATCTGTGTCCTTATTCCTGTCCTGCCCCTAGGTTCATCAAAACCTTTCTTTTTTTAAATTCCATATATATGTGTTACCATACGGTATTTGTTTTTCTCTTTCTAACTTACTTCACTCTGTATGACAGTCTCTAGGTCCATCCACCTCACTACAAATAGTTCAATTTCGTTTCTTATTATGGCTGAGTAATATTCCACTGTATATATGTGCCACATCTTCTTTATCCATTCATCTGTTGATGGACACTTAGGTTGCTTCCATGTCCTGGCTATTGTAAATAGTGCTGCAATGAACAATGTGGTACATGACTTTTTTTGAATTATGGTTTTCTCAGGGTATGAGCCCAGTAGTGGGATTGCTGGGTCCTATGGTAGTTCTATTTGTAGTTTTTTAAGGAACCTCCATACTGTTCTCCATAGTGGCTGTATCAATTTACATTCCCACCAACAGTGCAAGAGGGTTCCCTTTTCTCCACACCCTCTCCAGCATTTATTGTTTCTAGATTTTTTGATGATGGCCATTCTGACCAGTGTGAGATGATATCTCATTGTAGTTTTGATTTGCATTTCTCTAATGATTAATGATGTTGAGCATTCTTTCATGTATTTGTTGGCAATCTGTATATCTTCTTTGGAGAAAGGTCTATTTA
>NC_041228.1:56771383-56771628 GCF_002837175.3 Physeter macrocephalus | reverse complement strand
TGGCCTTACATTTAGGTCTTTAACCCATTTTGACTTTATTTTTGTGTATGGTGTTAGGGAGTGATCTAATTTCATTCTTTTACATGTAGCTATCCAGTTTTCACAACACCAGTTATTGAAGAGGCTGTCTTTTCTCCATTGTATACTCTTGCTTCCTTTATCAAAAATAAGGTGACCATATGTGCATGGGTTTATCTCTGGGCTTTCTTTCCTGTTCCATTGATCTATATTTCTGTTTTTCTGCC
>NC_041228.1:56768077-56770994 GCF_002837175.3 Physeter macrocephalus | reverse complement strand
GTCATTTTCACAATGTTGATTCTTCCAATCCAAGAACATGGTATATCTCTCCATCTGTTTGTATTGTCTTTAATTTCTTTCATCAGTGTCTTATAGTTTTCTTCATACAGGTCTTTTGTCTCCTTAGGTAGGTTTATTCCTAGGTATTTTATTCTTTATGTTGCAATGGTAAATGGGAGTGTTTCCTTAATTTCTCTTTCAGATTTTTCATCATTTGTGTATAGAAATGCAAGATATTTCTTTCTTATTTTAATTTATTTACTTTTTATTTTTGGCTGCATCGGGTCTTCTTTGCTGCACGGGCTTTCTCTAGTTGCAGCAAGTGGGGGCTACCCTGTGGAGGTGTGCAGCCTTCTCATTGCAGAGGCTTCTCTTGTTGCGGATCACAGGCTCTAGGCACGCACTTCAGTAGTTGTAGCACACGGGCTCAGTAGTTGTGGCTTGCGGGCTCTAGAGTGCAGGTTCAGTAGTTGTGGCGCACGGGTGTAGTTGCTTTGTGGCATGTGGGATCTTCCCAGATCAGGGCTCGAACCTGTGTCCCCTGCATTGGCAAGCGGATTATTAACCACTGCGCCACAAGCGAAGCCCAATGCAAGAGATTTCTGTGGGTTAATTTTGTATCCTGCTACTTTACCAAATTCATTGATTAGCTCTAGTAGTTTTCTGGTAGCATCTTTAGGATTTCTATGTATAGTATCATGTCATCTGCAAACAGTGACAGCTTTATTTCTTCTTTTCTGATTTGGATTCCTTTTATTTCTTTTTCTTCTCTGATTGCTGTGGCTAAAACTTCCAAAACTATGTTGAATAATAGTGGTGAGAGTGGGCAACCTTGTCTTGTTCCTGATCTATGTTGAATAAGAGTGGTGAGAGTGGGCAACCTTGTCTTGTTCCTGATCTTAGAGGAAATGGTTTCAGTTTTTCACCATTGAGAACGTTGCTGGCTGTGGGTTTGTAATAGATGGTCTTTATTATGTTGAGGTAGTTTCCCTCTATGCTTACTTTCTGGAGAGTTTGTCTCATAAATGGGTGTTAAATTTTGTCAGAAGCTTTTTCTGTATCTATTGAGATTTTCATGGTTTATCGTTCAGTTTGTTAATATGGTGTATCACATTGATTGATTTGAGTATATTGAAGAATCCTTGCATCCCTGGGATAACTCCCACTTGTTCATGGTGTATGATCCTTTTAATGTATAGTTGGATTCTGTTTGCTAGTATTTTGTTGAGGATTTTTGCATCTATGTTCATCAGTGATATTGGCCTGTAGTTTTTTTTCTTTGTGACATCTTTTCCTGGTTTTGGTATCAGGGTGACAGTGGCCTTGTAGAATGAGTTTGGGAATGTTCCTCTGCTATATTTTGGAAGAGTTTGAGAAGGATAGGTGTTAGCTCTTCTCTAAATGTTTGATAGAATTTGCCTGTGAAGCCATCTGGTCCTGGGCTTTTGTTTGTTGGAAGATTTTTAATCACCATTTCAATTTCAGTGCTTGTAATTGGTCTGTTTATATTTTCTCTTTCTTCCTGGTTCAGTCTCGAAAGGTTGTGCTTTTCTAAGAATTTGTCCATTTCCTCCAGGTTGTCCATTTGATTGGCATAGAGTTGCTTGTAGTAATCTCTCATGATCCTTTGTATTTCTGCAGTGTCAGTTGTTACTTCTCCTTTTTCATTTCTAATTCTATTGATTTGAGTCTTCTCCCTTTTTTTCTTGATGAGTCTGGCTAATGGTTTATCAATTTTGTTTATCTTCTCAAAGAACCAGCTTTTAGTTTTATTGATCTTTGCTATCATTTCCTTCATTTCTTTTTCATTTATTTCTGATCTGATCTTTATGATTTCTTTCCTTCTGCTAACTTTGGGGTTTTTTTGTTCTTCTTTCTCTAATTGCTTTAGGTGTAAGGTTACATTGTTTATTTGAGATTTTTCTTGTTCCTTGAGGTAGGATTGTATTGCTATAAACTTCCCTCTTAGAACTGCTTTTGCTGCATCCCACAGGGTTTGGGTCATCATGCTTTCATTATCATTTGTTTCTAGGTATTTTTAATTTCCTCTTTGATTTCTTCAGTAATCTCTTGGTTATTTAGTAACCTATTGTTTAGCCTCCATGTGTCTGTATTTTTTACAGGTTTTTTCCTGTAATTGATATCTAGTCTCATAACACTGTGGTTAGAAAAGATACTTGATACGATTTCAATTTTCTTAAATTTACCAAGGCTTGATTTGTGACCCAAGATATGATCTATCCTGGAGAATGTTCCATGAGCACCTTAGAAGAAAGTGTATTCAGTTGTTTTTGGATGGAATGTCCTATAAATATCAGTTAAGTCCATCTGTTTGATGTATCATTTAAAGCTTGTGTTTCCTTATTTATTTTCATTTTGGATGATCTGTCCATTGGTGAAAGTGGGGTATTAAAGTCCCCTACTATTATTGTGTTACTGTCAATTTCCCCTTTTATGGCTGTTAGTATTTGCCTTGTGTATTGAGGTGCTCCTATGTTGGGTGCATAAATATTTACAACTGTTATATCTCTTGTTTTTGTATCCATTCAGCTAATCTATGTCTTTTGGTTGGAGCATTTAATCTATTTACATTTAATGTAATTATCAATATGTATGTTCCTATTACCATGTTCTTAATTGTTTTGGGTTTGTTTTTGTAGGTCTTTTCCTTCTCTTATGTTTCCTGCTTAGAGAAGTTCTTTTGGTATTTGTTGTAAAGCTGGTTTGGTGGTGCTGAATTCTCTTAACTGTTGCTTGCCTGTAAAGTTTGTAATTTCTCTGTCGAATCTGAATGAGATCCTTGCCAGGTAGAGTAATCTTGGTTGTAGGTTTTTCCCTGTCATTACTTTATTTTTTTTTAATTTTTTATTTATTTATTTATTTTTTTTGTGGTATGCGGGCCTCCCCCTGCTGCGGC
>NC_041228.1:56767415-56768022 GCF_002837175.3 Physeter macrocephalus | reverse complement strand
GTAATCTTGGTTGTGGGTTTTTCCCTTTCATCACTTTAAATATGTCCTGCCACTCCCTTCTGGCTTGCAGAGTTTCTGCTGAAAGCTCAGCTGTTAACGTTATGGGGATTCCTTGTATGTTATTTGTTGCTTTTCCCTTGCTGCTTTTACTATTGTTTCTTTGTATTTAATTTTTGATAGTTTGATTAATATGTGTTTTGGCATGTTTTTCCTTGGATTTATCCTGTATGGGATTCTCTGTGCTTCCTGGACTTGACTATTTCCTTTCCCATGTTAGGAAAGTTTTCAACTGTAATCTCTTCAAATATTTTCTCAGTCCCTTTCTTTTTCTCTTCTTTTTCTGGGACCCTTATAATTTGAATGGTGGTGCGTTTAATGTTGTCAAAGAGGTCTCTGATACTGTTCTCAATTCTTTTCATTCTTTTTTCTTTATTCTCCTCTGTGATAGTTATTTCCACTATTTTATCTTCCAGGTCACTTATCCATTCTTCTGCCTCAGTTATTCTGCTACTGATTCCTTCTAGAGAATTTTTAATTTCATTTATTGTGTTGTTCATCATTGTTTGTTTGCTCTTTAGTTCTTCTAGGTCCTTGTTAAATGTTTCTT
>NC_041228.1:56762620-56767197 GCF_002837175.3 Physeter macrocephalus | reverse complement strand
AGACTGCCTAGTTCCTCTTCAGTTGTTTGGTCTGGTGGGTTTTTACCTTGGTCCTTCATCTGCTGCATATTTCTCTGTCTTCTCATTTTGTTTAACTTTCTGTGTTTGGGGTCTCCTTTTTGCAGTCTGCAGGTTCATAGTTCCCATTGTTTTTGGTGTCTGCCCCCAGTGAATGAGGTTGGTTCAGTGGGTTGTGTAGGCTTACTGGTGGAGGGGACTGATGCCTGTGTTCTGGTGGGTGGGGCTGGATCTTGTCTTTCTTGTGGGCAGAGCCACATCTGGTAGTGTGTTTTGGGGTGTCTGTGACCTTATTATGATTTTAGGCAGCCTCTCTGCTAATGGGTGGGGTTGTCGTACAGTGGTGCGTTTTGTGATGTCTGTGAGCTTAGTATGATTTTAGGCAGCCTCTCTGCTAATGGCTGGGGTTATGTTCCTGTCTTGCTAGTTGTTTGGCATGGGGCGTCCAGCACTGGAGCTTGCTGGCCGTTGGGTGGAGCTGTGTCTTAGCGTTGAGATGGAGGTCTCTGGGAGAGCTCTCGCTGATTGATATTATGTGGAGCTGCGAGGTCTCTGGTGGTCCAATGTCCTGAACTCGGCTCTCCCACCTCAGAGGCTCAGGCCTGACGCCTGGCCAGAGCACCAAAATCCTGTCAGCCACACAGCTCAGAAGAAAAGGGAGAAAAAAAAACAAGAAAAAAATATTAATAATAATAATAATAAAAGAAGAGGACAACCAGACCAATAAACAAATCCACCAATGATAACAAGCGCTAAACTATACTACGATAAACATAAAAATCAGAACCAAATCAGTTGCAGACAGCAGACCCCATCTCTACAGTTGCTCTCAAAGTCCACTGCCTCAATTTTGGGATGATTTGTTGTCTATTCAGGTATTCCACAGATGCAGGGTACATCAAGTTGATTGTGAGGATTTAATCCGCTGCTCCTGAGGCTGCTGGGAGAAATTTCCCTTTCTCTTCTTTGTTCACACAGCTCCTGGGGTTCATCTTTGGTTTTGGCCATGCCTCTGCGTGTAGGTCACTCTCAGGCATCTGTTCCTGCCCAGACAGGATGGGGTTAAAGCAGTGGCTGATTTGGGGGCTCTGGCTCACTCATGCTGGGGGGAGGGGTACTGTAGTTATAACTCGAATACTGGGCGAGCCTGTGGCGACAGAGACCAGCATGACGTTGCAACAGCCTGAGGGCACCGTGTGTTCTCCTGGGGAAGTTGTCCCTGGATCACAGGACCCTGGCAGTGGGGGGCTGCACAGACTCCTGGGAAGGGAGGTGTGGATAGTGACTTCTGCTTGCGCACAGGCTTCTTGGTGGCGGCAGCAGCAGCGTTAGCGTTTCATTCCCGTCTCTTTGTGTCCGAGCTGATAGCCGTGGCTCACACCCGTCTCTGGAGCTCGTTTAGGCAGTGCTCTGCCTTGTGTGGGCAGACAGGGAAGGAATCCCCTCTCTTTGTGCACCCCGAAACAATGGTCTCTTGTCTCTCAGTTAGGTCCAGACTTTTTCCCGGACTCCCTCCTGGGTAGCTGTGGTGCACTCGCCCCCTTCAGGCTGTGTTCACACAGCCAACCCCAGTCCTCTCCCTGGGATCTGACCTCCAAAGCCTGAGCCCCAGCTCCCAGCCCCACCCATTCTGGCCGGCACATGAGCAGACAAGCCTCTCGGGCTGGTGAGTGCTGGTCGGCACCGATCCTCTGTGCGGGAATCTCTCTGCTTTGCCCCCTGCACCCCTGTTGCTGCGCTCTCCTCAGTGGCTCCGAAGCTTCCCCCCTGCCACCCCCCTCCGTCACTGCCGGTGAAGGGGCTTCTTCGTGCGTGGAAACTTTCCCTCCTTCACAGCTCCCTGCCAGAGGTGCAGGTCCTGTCCCTATTCTTTTGCCTTTGTTTTTTCTTTTTTCTTTGGCCCTACCCAGGTACATGGGGAGTGTCTTGCCTTTTGGGAAGTTTGAGGTCTTCTGTCAGCATCCAGTAGGTGTTCTGTAGGAGTTGTTCCACATGCAGATGTATTTTTGATGTATATGTGGGGAGGAAGGTGATCTCCACATCCTACTCCTCTGCCATCTTGAAGGTCCCCCTCATTACTCATTTTAAATGTAATTGAACTCTTTGGGTTTTTCTTCTGGTTCCCCACCCCCTCGCCTGAACTTTGCATTAAACTTGTGTTCAGACAATATAAACTCTTTAAAAAAATTTTTTTATTATTTAATTAAATTAATTAATTAATTAATATTATTTTTGTCTTTGTTGGGTCTTCTCTGCTATGCGCAGGTTTTCTCTATTTGCAGTGAGTGGGGGCTACTCTTCGTTGCCGTGCGTGGGCTTCTCATTGAGGTGGCTCGTCTTGTTGCGGAGCACGGATTCTAGGCACGTAAGCTTCAGTAGTTGCAGCACGTGGGCTCAGTAGTTGTGGCTCACAGGCTCTAGAGTGCAGGCTCATTAGTTGTGGCACATGGGCTTAGTTGCTTCAGGGCCTGTGGGGTCTTCCCGGACCAGAGATTGAACCCATGTCCCCTGCATTGGCAGGAGGATTCTTTTTTTTTTTTTTTTTTAAATAAATTGAGAACATTTTAAAAAATTAATTAATTTATTTATTTTTGGCTGCGTTGGGTCTTTGTTGCTGCATGAGGGCTTTCTCTAGTTGTGGCGAGCAGGGACTACTCATCTTTGCACTGCACGGGGTTCTCATTGTGGTGGCTTCTCTTGGTTGCGGGGCACAGGCTCTAGGAGTGTGGGCTTCAGTAGTTGTGGCGTGCGGGCTCAGTAGGTGTGGCACATGGGTTTAGTTGCTCCATAGCATGTGAGATCTTCCCGGCCCAGGGCTCAAAACTGTGTCCCCTGCATTGGCCGGGAGGATTCCTAACCACTGTGCCACCAGGGTAGTCCCAGACAATATAAACTCTTAGTGCAACCTCTTAGCTGTTACAATTGCTCATACCCTGCTCTGTTAATAACAAATTTGAATTAAATAAATAATTTATGACAACTGTAACTTTTATTAAAAACAATTGAAGTATAGTTGATTTATGAAGTTGTGTTAGCTTCAGGTGTACAGCACAGTGATTTAGAACATATATATATATATATATATGTTCCTTTTCAGAGCCAGTTGCAGCTGAAAGCAGACTGGATCATCATTTATCGTCCACATTGCTCCCTTTAGGGGTTTAATTCAACTTGGCTTGAACCCATGTTTCAAGGTCTGGGCCAGTCGAAAGTCCTTTTTACTCTCTTTTTGAATTGCTAGTCTGATTTCCTCACTGCTCCATTTGCCTCCACTTCTGCGTCCAGGTGTTTAGTGTGGCCTCTGCTATGCAGAAAGACAAATTCAGACCACGGGAAGGCAATGGGACAGCTATCTTGGGGATTAACACCTATTAACTTTGAGGTCTTTTCCTTTAGTGCACTATTTCTTAAGTAAGTGATTCTCGTATCATGATATAGAGGTAATTTTGTGTAATCAAGACTCTGAAGCTATTGTGGTTCTGCATGGCCCAAAGAGAGAGAAGAGGATGTCTGTATGTGGTCCCTGGTAGCTCTCTGGATTTGGGCTTTGGCTTGTCTGAGCTGCTATGTAGGTGAGTCACTCTAGACCACCTCCGTGGTATGGATTACTGGTACAAAAAGTCACATAAAACACTGTGCACATGGCAGCAAGTCCACAGATGCATTTGGTCACTTTTTGTTAAGGTTCCAGGTGGGACCCTGTGGCAGAAACTTCATCCAGTTTAAGGAAGAAGGAGGTTTTGTTGGAAGGTGTCACCGAATTGAAGACTGACTACAAGGCTGAGGGCAGCTCCAGGCACTTAGGGTTGGGTTATCCCTTATCATCTTCTCAGGCTTCGCCAAGGTAAGTGGGGCCTGATGCTGACTGAGCTATTATGTGAGTGTTGCTCACGGTCAAAGAGGGAACAGGCTTTCCCACCTGCTTCAGCAGAAAATCTCCACCGAGGACTTCACTTGGTTCCAGTTGCGTTCCCATGTCCATCCCTGGACCAATCACTACAGGCAGGAAGAGGGTTCTGTGACACTCAAGCTGGGATCATGTGTGTACCTTCTTATGGAAGGGGGGTAGGGTTTGTTTCTAGAAAATGTGGAGACAAAGTGAGCTGGGCAGATAAAAACAAAATGTACAAGGGGCTATTCAAGAATTAGTTTGCTTATTCATGGATTTTAATAGCTCTATTGGCAGTCCCCTTCTATGGGAAAGATATTTTGTCCTTTTCTAACGGGGTTTTCAGCTTTTTGTTGTGTGCTACCCAAGGTAGCCATTTTTGCTCATGGAAGGTTTTTCATGCTCCATCTCATATTTATTTATCTTCCTTGGGGGATTCTTGCTATGATAGCAAAGTGTTCTATTTTGCATACATTGGGGTTCTATTTGGTTATGGTATAATAGTTATCTGATATATGGTGTAATAATTACTTTTTAATGGCTTTGTTGAGTAAGTAGATACTCTTTTTTTTTTTTTTTTTTTTTTTTTTGTGGTACACGGGCCTCTCACTCTTGTGGCCTCTCCCGTTGCAGAGCACAGGCTCCGGACGCACAGGCTCAGTGGCCATGG
>NC_041228.1:56734446-56762545 GCF_002837175.3 Physeter macrocephalus | reverse complement strand
CAACCACTGCGCCACCAGGGAAGCCCAGTAGATACTCTTGTACTTTACCTAACCAACACTGTTGGACACCAAAATTATTTCTATTTTTTTCTCTCTTATTAATCCATCTTTTCTTTCTCTTGTCATCTTTTGTGAGAGAAGATATTTGTAGACAGAGTGAAGAGAGGCTCATAATACTTCAAAATTTTGCTATGAGAGCTGGTCAATATTAGGAAGAAAAAGCTTTGTTTTTCCAGTAGATGTTCTCTTCTAAAGAATATTAATGCCCAAAGCTTCTCCCAAGAAGCATGATGAGAACCTCTCTGACCTCTCAGGTTGGAGAGACTAAGCATTTTATGGAAAATGCAAGAAGGAGCAAGTATGCTGAGGGAAAAAAAGGAAAATTTTTTAAAAAGGTGAAGAAGTGGGGAGAACATAAAAATAAGAGGTTCCTGGAAACCTATCCATGGAAGAATCTGTATGGACAGTAAGGGTTATATAGATGTAAACAACAGAAACCAACTATGGATAACTTAAGTATTGGAGATGTATACATAGGTCACAGGACTTAAAAATAAATTCATGAACTAGACTCAGAGAGGGCACATAGAAGAGCTGCTCCACCCTGTGCTATACAGTAGGTCCTTGTTGGTTCTCAATTTTGTATAGTGTGTATATATGAAAAAGCTGTACACTTAGAGAGAAAAAAACATGGAACCAACTAGAAATGCACAATAACTAGTTTATATTTTTAAAAATGTGAATGCAATCAAATACATTTATACAAAAGAGTAATAATATATTTGATAACTATAGCTAGAAAGATTCTACATTCTAAAGATAGTGCAAGATATTATAAATACATCAAGTTTAAAAAGAAAAATAACCTTGGTATATGTAAGAAGAAGAATACATGATCTCTTTGAAATAAAAATATGTATTCAGTGGTTTTATTTTGTAACTGATGTTGTTTGAAACAATAAACATTAAATTGAAGAAAAAAAAAAGAGCAGCTCCAGAGAGCTAGGGAGCAGGAACTCACGGACAGTATCTGGTGCTGAGCTCACAGCATAAATTAGCTTCAATCATTGGCTTCAGCAAAGTGATTCAGTTATACATACATATATATTCTATTAAAAAATTTTTTTTCCATTATGGTTTATCATAGGATATTGAGTATAGTTCTCTGTGCTATACAGTAGGACCTTGTTGCTTATGAGATGGTCATTTAGCTGAGCATGGGAAGGTGTTGAGGAAGTCTTGGACAAGCCTCCCCATAGCAGATCCCAGATGGCCTCTGAGGCTTTCCCATCCTCGGCCTAGCAGCCTCGTTTCTGATCTCCAAGGCCAGTGCTCTTACTTTAATATATCTGGTTGTGATAGTTAATTTTATGTGTCAATTTGACTTGGCCTTGGCATGTCCAGATCACTGGTTAAATATTATTCTGGGTGTCTGTGAGGGTGTTTCCGGAAGAAACATTTGAATTGGTGGACTGAGTAAAGCAGATGGCTCTCCTCAACGTGGGTGGGAATCATCTAATCTGCTGGGAGCCTCAGTCGAACAAAAAGGCATGGGGGAGACTTCCCTGGTGGTCTAGTGGTCAAGACTCTACACTCCCAATGCAGGGGGGCCGTGTTCGATTCCTGGTTGGGGGACTAAGATCCCACATACTGCAACTAAGCCCATGCACCACAACTACTGAGCCCATGTGCCACAACTAGAGAGCCCGCACACAGCAATGAAGACCCACTGCAGCCAAAATAAATAAATTAATTTTTAAAAAAAGGGAGGAGAAGGTTAAATTCTCTCTCTGCCTGACTGCTGAGCTGGGACACTGATCTTCTCCTGTCCCAGGGGTTCCTGGTTCTCAGACCTTCAGACTTGGACTGGAACCTACACCAGTGGTTCTCGCTCTAAGGCCTTCGAACTACACAATCAACCCTCCCGGGTCTCCAGCTTTCAGACAGCAGGTCGTGGGACTTCTCAGCCTCCATAATCATGTGAGACAATATCTTATAATAAATAAAAAATATATGTATATAATCTTCCCATGGTTCTGTTTCTCTGGAATCCCCTAATATACCAGTCATTACAACTTCAGACATAAGGTAGTGTTCCATGGATGAGTTTTTGCTGAATTTGAGAATCCCTGTGCAAAGTGAAAGAATAATTAAATCAAATAGTTGGGAGGAAAAATACGATTGATGTTAAGGGGGCAAAAGTGGGATAGAAGCATTTCAGGGGCAGTCTTAGAGGTAGAATGTGGCTACTGATGGGACGTCAGGACATACAAGGAATGGGGCATAAGGCAAAATGTTGCAGGTGAAAAGATAAAGCTCTTTAGTCCTAAGGAAGATTGATATATCATAAACGCAAGACAGAAATCAGTGTCCAAAGAGAAAGCTCATTTTTTTGGATACCTAAAGGTGTCCAAAAAAAAAAAAAATCCGTAAAACACTTTGTTGCAGTTCAGAAACAAAGAGTAGGGGGTAACTGTAAAGACAGATCCTAATAGAAGTGAGGATGAAGAATCGCAAAAGGCAGGCCCCGGCTAAGGTATCTGCACATTCCAGACTCAGGTCACTTCAGGGGAAAGAGGACGGAAGAACGGATGAATGGGATGTGGTCTAGAAAACAAACAGAAGAAAGAAATTTAAATGTAAGGACTATAGGGACTTCCCTGGCGGTCCAGTGCTTAAGACTCCATGCTTCCACTGCAGGGGGTGTGGGTTCGATCCCTGGTCAGGGAACTAAGATCCCGCATGCTGCGTAGCCAAAATAAATAAATAAATAAATAAAAATGAAAGGACTACAGCTTGTTCATTTAGAACCTACATAAAAGACAATTAGACAGTATGGCTATCAGACATAGCCAGAAACTAGAGATAAAGCAGTTCTTTAGTTTTATGAACTTTGTTTAAAAATTAATATTTTTACTGAAAAAGTACAATGGTAAAAATTTTAGCGATCTCTATTACAATCCCTTAAATTGAAGTTAAACTCTGAAAAATTAAATTCTCAAGTTCTGAAAACTAAAGTTAAATCTTTTTGTTTTTGTTTTTGTTTTTTAGTTTTCTTAAGAAGGAAAATCCTAAAAAAAAAAAAAAAAAAAAAAAAAAAAGAAGGAAAATCCTAAAGTGTGGGCAAAGCACACAGGTGATTTGGAACAGCTGAAGGGGTGTGCTAGACTAATAGTGCAGACACAGAGACCACATAAGAGCCAGGACTGCAAAGAATTAGAGAATTTTAGATGTGGATGGTACTGTAAAAAGTTCTCACAAAACCTGCTCTGAACTGACATAAAGCTATTTTGGCTTTTATTTTTCCATTTAGTAAGATTATTTTTTCTGCTGAAGAATTTTTTTTTAATTTTATTTTTTTATTGAAGTGTAGCTGATTTACAATGTGTTAGTTTCAGGTGGATAGCAAAGTGATTCAGTTATACATATGTATATTCTTCTTCAGATTCTTTTCTCTTATAGGTTATTATAAAATATTGAGTATAGTTCTCTGTGCTATATAGGAGGTCCTTGTTGGTTATCTATTTTATGTACAGTGGTGTGTACATGTTAATCCCAAACTCCTAATTTATCCCTCCTCCAGCTTTCTCTTTTGGAAACCATAAGTTTGTTTTCTATGTCTGGTGCAGAAATATTAATGTGTTTGATTTCGGGCAGTTTTTTGGCTCTCCTTTCACATATATTCTATTGTCCAGGACTTAAGAAACAGTCAGTCAAGATACTTCTTAACGTTTTCACTTCCTGACACTCGATTTTGGCTTACAGCAGATGTTTCCATTATCCCAGAGTTGTGCCCCCAAATGGGATGGGGATGGAACAAGTGCTTAGTAGGATGAGCAAAACAGAGCGATGGTAACTTGCCACATCTTGATCTTTCCCCACTTGCCTTCTTTTATGATTCTACTTCGTGAGTCTTCGTTTAGAGTTCAGTGGAGAACTCCCAAGTGAGAAGAAGAATTCTTTCCCGTCCAGAACTTTTTCCCATCCAGAAATAGTAAATCATTTTCTATCTCTGTTATTAACGCAACATCGGCATCCCCCGCCACACGAGCTCCCCACCCATCCTCCAGGAATCTTCTTTGCACCTGGAAGTTGTTACTTGCCTGAGCCTTGAAGTGTTCTTCTTCCTAACATGAACTTGCTTGTGAGTACTCTAGCACAGAATATGTCCAGATATTAAAATAATAGAATATATGATACAACACAAATGTAAATGAATTTGTACACAATATATTGAGTGAGATGATGCAAATAACACATGTAACACATTTCCTGGCATTCTGTTGAGACTCTATAACTGTGCATCACCATTATGAGGAAGATGATGGTGACGGTGATGATAACAGCAGGTAAGACTGTTCTAGTACCCAGAATCTCCAAGCACTCTTGTCATTGACCCATGTTCATTTCCCTCACTGTCCCTGAGCTCATCTTATGTTTTCTGATGCTTTCCCATTTTCTTGGAATCTCTTGGAGCAGGCTGATTTCCAGCATCTCTAGGTCTTGCCCTGGATTGCATCCTCATCCAGGTAAGTGGCACAGCACCCCCCAGTACCGATGATTTTGTGCAGCATGCACTTAGAGGTAAAAAGCCTCTCTGCTTTATCCTAGAACAGTGGTCATATTCTCTCTTCATACATCATAGCACTACTTATCTCTTTTTTCTCTCTTTGAAGTACCTCCACAGGTTTCAAATCTGGGTGCCTTCTTGACTCTCCCAAGAGGAAATTCAAAAACTATACTTTTGCTCTCTCAGGAAAATTTATATAACCTATGAATTATTTAGCCTCTTAACCCATATAGAGTTTTCATACATTTTATTTTCATGATTATATTAATAGTCAGTGCTTATTGCAGATGAATTAGAAAATATGTATGAATATCCATATATGAAGAAAGGAAACAAAATTGTGTATAATTTCAACATCCAGGATTTTTTCTGTTAGCATATTAATGTGTGGACTTCCATATTGCCTTTTATAGTCCAGTCCTTGGGATGGGATCATTGCATACATAGAATTTTTTTTTTTTTTTGTGGTACGCGGGCCTCTCACTGTTGTGGCCTCTCCCGTTGCGGAGCACAGGCTCCGGACGCGCAGGCTCAGCGGCCGTGGCTCACGGGCCCAGCCGCTCCGCGGCATGTGGGATCCTCCCGGACAAGGGCACGAACCCGTGTCCCCTGCATCGGCAGGCGGACTCTCAACCACTGCGCCACCAGGGAAGCCCCTCCACTTGACTGTTTTTTAAAAATTAATTAATTAATTTTTGGCTGTGTTGGGTCTTCATTGCTGCGTGCGGGCTTTCTCTAGTTGTGGCGAGCGGGGCCTACTCTTCATTGTGGTGCGCGGGCTTCTCATTTTGGTGCTTCTATTGTTGCAGAGCATGGGCTCTAGGTGTGTGGGCTTCAGTAATTGTGGCATGTGGGCTCAGTAGTTGTGGCACCCGGGCTTAGCTGTTCCGTGGCATGTGGGATCTTCCCAGACCATGGATCAAACCTGTGTCCCCTGCATTGGCAGGCAGATTCTCAACCACTGTGCTACCAGAGAAGTCCCGTCCACTTGACTATTTTTATTTATTGCTTGTGAGTTGTCTATCCTCCCCACAAGAATATAAGCTTTGTTTGGTTTATCGTTATATCCCTGGCACTAGAACTATATCTGGTACAAAATCAGCACTCAACACGAATTTGTTGAATAAATTAATGAATAAACACTACATGAATGCATGAATTAATGAAGATTCACGCCACCATCTGCAATTACCTTCTTGTTCATTTATTTGGTATCTTGCTTATTATCTAGCATTCTCCACCAGGGTGTAAGCACAGCACGCAACACAGAATAGGACCTCACTAGATACTTTCTGATGAGTGAATGAATGAATTAGTAAATTTATGTCTTCAGTTGATGTCACTGTAACCAAGTGGATTGTGTCAGAGACAGCGTTTACCAAATGTCCATGCTCCCCCTTACATTTCCCAGCATCCTTTGCAAAGAGGTTGTAGCCATGTGACAAGCTCTGGCCAATGGGCTATGAGTGGGAGTAACCTGTGTTACTCTGGAGATGAGGCAATTAAGAGCTGGTGTGCTTCCTGCATCTCTTTCTTTCTTTGACTCAGGAACTTGGATGCCAGGTATTTCAGCTGACACAGCTATAGGGTGGAAAAAAGACACCCACACCTCATCAGACTTTAGGTAAGTGAGAAATAAAGCTTTTGAGGGGTGGTGGTGGTTAGACCACTGAGTTTTAGAGTTTGCCATTTTAGGGCTTACTGCAACATTAGCCAAGACCATCCTGAATAATACATATATAAAACCAGAGTTAGAAATTTGTTCTTTGGCCATTGAATTGAACAAATTTAATTGATATAAACTAGGATGTTGCCTATGATTTTCATGGTTTTATTTGCTTTTTTCTTGTTATAACCCCCACCCTGAAGTCCTGGGCTGAAAGCAAAGATATAAAACTGAAAATGTTCTGTATATGAATTAGATTTCTTCAGATATTCCATGGGTTTGAAATAAAATATTTCAGTTTAGTATGCTACCTAAATTGTTTCTACTGTAAATTCTAATTTCACCTAACCCATAGGTTGTTTATAACTTCTGACCAGGAACAATTAATTCCCTTAGAGCTGGAGTAATAAACAAATATTTATACCCTTGGGGTGTCATATTTTTAGGCGGACAGCTGCAGCAATGGTAAATATGAGGAAGAGAGAGTGCTCTTGGTTTGCTAGAGTCAATTATTTACCTGTTTCAGACACCTCCAAACTTTCTGGGCTCATGTTTATAGTCAACTCAGTAATTTATTCATGAGCCAAAAAATGTATAACATTGTAGATGGTTAAGTAGTTAAGTCCAAATAACTTACCTGCAGTAATTTGTATGGCAAATTTGTAAAGCCTCCTGCAGGGCCCATCTGACTCACAGCCTGTGACCCTGGGCACCTCAGTGCGCATAGTCTGGAACTCTAGATCTGAAGAGCACTATTTTGGAGATCTTTCGGGAAGTTTCTAGCCTTTCATGAGCTTCTGTATTTTTTTTTTTTTGAGAAGTCTCTATTTTATTTATTTAAATTTTTATTTTACATTGGAGTATAGTTGATTAACAGTGTTGTGTTAGTTTCAGGTGTACAGCAAAGCGATTCAGTTATACATATACATGTATCTATTCTTTTTCAAGTTCTTTTCCCTTTTAGGTTATTACAGAATATCGAGTAGAGTTCCCTGTGCTATATGAGCTTCTGGGTTTTTTTGTAGAGAAATCGAGTGTCTATTGACAACACATCCGAGGGGAGTAACAGCCGCTCCGCGGCATGTGGGATCCTCCCGGACAAGGGCACGAACCCGTGTCCCCTGCATCGGCAGGCGGACTCTCAACCACTGCGCCACCAGGGAAGCCCCTCCACTTGACTGTTTTTTAAAAATTAATTAATTAATTTTTGGCTGTGTTGGGTCTTCATTGCTGCGTGCGGGCTTTCTCTAGTTGTGGCGAGCGGGGCCTACTCTTCATTGTGGTGCGCGGGCTTCTCATTTTGGTGCTTCTATTGTTGCAGAGCATGGGCTCTAGGTGTGTGGGCTTCAGTAATTGTGGCATGTGGGCTCAGTAGTTGTGGCACCCGGGCTTAGCTGTTCCGTGGCATGTGGGATCTTCCCAGACCATGGATCAAACCTGTGTCCCCTGCATTGGCAGGCAGATTCTCAACCACTGTGCTACCAGAGAAGTCCCGTCCACTTGACTATTTTTATTTATTGCTTGTGAGTTGTCTATCCTCCCCACAAGAATATAAGCTTTGTTTGGTTTATCGTTATATCCCTGGCACTAGAACTATATCTGGTACAAAATCAGCACTCAACACGAATTTGTTGAATAAATTAATGAATAAACACTACATGAATGCATGAATTAATGAAGATTCACGCCACCATCTGCAATTACCTTCTTGTTCATTTATTTGGTATCTTGCTTATTATCTAGCATTCTCCACCAGGGTGTAAGCACAGCACGCAACACAGAATAGGACCTCACTAGATACTTTCTGATGAGTGAATGAATGAATTAGTAAATTTATGTCTTCAGTTGATGTCACTGTAACCAAGTGGATTGTGTCAGAGACAGCGTTTACCAAATGTCCATGCTCCCCCTTACATTTCCCAGCATCCTTTGCAAAGAGGTTGTAGCCATGTGACAAGCTCTGGCCAATGGGCTATGAGTGGGAGTAACCTGTGTTACTCTGGAGATGAGGCAATTAAGAGCTGGTGTGCTTCCTGCATCTCTTTCTTTCTTTGACTCAGGAACTTGGATGCCAGGTATTTCAGCTGACACAGCTATAGGGTGGAAAAAAGACACCCACACCTCATCAGACTTTAGGTAAGTGAGAAATAAAGCTTTTGAGGGGTGGTGGTGGTTAGACCACTGAGTTTTAGAGTTTGCCATTTTAGGGCTTACTGCAACATTAGCCAAGACCATCCTGAATAATACATATATAAAACCAGAGTTAGAAATTTGTTCTTTGGCCATTGAATTGAACAAATTTAATTGATATAAACTAGGATGTTGCCTATGATTTTCATGGTTTTATTTGCTTTTTTCTTGTTATAACCCCCACCCTGAAGTCCTGGGCTGAAAGCAAAGATATAAAACTGAAAATGTTCTGTATATGAATTAGATTTCTTCAGATATTCCATGGGTTTGAAATAAAATATTTCAGTTTAGTATGCTACCTAAATTGTTTCTACTGTAAATTCTAATTTCACCTAACCCATAGGTTGTTTATAACTTCTGACCAGGAACAATTAATTCCCTTAGAGCTGGAGTAATAAACAAATATTTATACCCTTGGGGTGTCATATTTTTAGGCGGACAGCTGCAGCAATGGTAAATATGAGGAAGAGAGAGTGCTCTTGGTTTGCTAGAGTCAATTATTTACCTGTTTCAGACACCTCCAAACTTTCTGGGCTCATGTTTATAGTCAACTCAGTAATTTATTCATGAGCCAAAAAATGTATAACATTGTAGATGGTTAAGTAGTTAAGTCCAAATAACTTACCTGCAGTAATTTGTATGGCAAATTTGTAAAGCCTCCTGCAGGGCCCATCTGACTCACAGCCTGTGACCCTGGGCACCTCAGCGCGCATAGTCTGGAACTCTAGATCTGAAGAGCACTATTTTGGAGATCTTTCGGGAAGTTTCTAGCCTTTCATGAGCTTCTGTATTTTTTTTTTTTTGAGAAGTCTCTATTTTATTTATTTAAATTTTTATTTTACATTGGAGTATAGTTGATTAACAGTGTTGTGTTAGTTTCAGGTGTACAGCAAAGCGATTCAGTTATACATATACATGTATCTATTCTTTTTCAAGTTCTTTTCCCTTTTAGGTTATTACAGAATATCGAGTAGAGTTCCCTGTGCTATATGAGCTTCTGGGTTTTTTTGTAGAGAAATCGAGTGTCTATTGACAACACATCCGAGGGGAGTAACTTGAGCTTCAGGTGAAATTTGGAGCATTGTGGCCATCGCTCTGAATATTTCACATTTCACTGAAAGAAGAAGTCACCCGAGTAGACGATACCAGGTGAGGTCAGTAGACAAAAGAGTAAAGTGGGTAAGCTCGTTCCTGGTACTTTCAGCCTCTGTTCTTTTGGCTTCCAGAGTCCAATGCTCCTGGGGATTTCCTGTGACCACTCTGGATAATCCTTTCCAGCTTCTTTGGTCAGCTAATCCTTGCTATGGAGCTTAATTGTTGACATTCTTCAGGTCTTGGTCTTAGATTTCAATTATAGTCTATGAGTAGATAGTTCCCCAAACCTTTAATTTTTTTTCCTTCCTACTGGTGTTTCCCTTTTAAAATCACCCCAGTCCTTTAGTATAAGAAAGTCAACCTTGAGAGCCATGTGTAGAGATCTTGGGGAGACAGGGCAACCAAGGGGTCCCTTCCTCAGGTCCCACAGGGAGACATGGGATCCTATGAAGGGAACACAGGTGTGGAGGTTCAGGGGGTGCCCAGTGGTGCAGTAAGGGGGAGCCCACAGTGAAACAGAACCTGATGGAGGAGACATGTGACACCCACACACAGTGTCTGCAGACCTGACTCCAGAGACACTTGAGAGGCAAAGCTTCCACTCTCCCACGGTGTGCTAGATCAGGGCTTCTTCACTCTAGATGTACGAGAGAATCACCTGGGGAAGTTTTTAAAATGCCAGCGTCCCACTCTGACCAATAAAATCAGATTTAGGAAGGGAGGCTTGGGTATCAGGAGATTTTAAAAAGCTCCTGAGGGGATTCCAATGAGTAGTCAGGGCTGAGGACCACTTTGCTAGAGGAAGCTGACTTGAGAAACAGGTGGAGATGTGGGTGGGCCATAGTGAACTTGAGTTTCTCCTGGCCCACCAGCAGGTTCAGGGGATAGGGGCCTGGACCTGTGGGTAAACATCTTGCCACCATGTGAAGCACAGGAATAAACCCACCATGGACGCACGGGGAGCTGAGATAGGAAGAAGGGTCAAATCTTGATGACATCCTTTGAGACAATCCTGAAGCTAGCACTGTGTCTGGGAATTTCAGTTTGATACCCCACACCTTCTCTTTTTACTTAAGCCAGAATGGCTTGGGTTTTCTGCTTGTGTATAGAGAGACAGCAGAGGGCTGCTTCCATGGCTATTACTTCCTACTTCCACCTTCTCTGCCAACAATCTTCAAGGGACATTCACATTCTAGACCTTCTATAAAGGACTTTGTTTTTGCTTTGGTTGGCAGAGACTACTCATTGGGTCCCAATATTTCTTCTCCCTTTCTTCCATAGCATAACATTTCTAGCTGAGCTGCCCAGAAAAATAAAGACTACAGTTCTTAGCCTCCATTGCAGCTATGGCCATAAGACTAAGTTTTGGCCAGTAGGATGCAAGCAGGATAATGTGATGGCATCCAGAATCCTTAAAAGACAGCAAAAACGGGCCCTTTTCTCCATCCTTTCTCCATTTTGCTTTCTGAAACATGGATGTCGCCATCTTTGACTTGACGACGAAGCCATACCTTAGGAATGGGACAGATGGGGAGCTTGAGTCCTGGGAATTCCAGGGAGCGGACCCACCCCATTGTCTCTGGCCTGACACTTCCAGAGTTCATTAATGTGAATGAATGAGAAATACATGTCTCTCTTATTAAGCCAATGCTATTTTGGGTTTTCTGTCACTCAAAGCTGAATCTAATCCTAATTAATATACCTTATTAAGTTTCCTCTTGAGAGATCTGGACCAGCACATTGTGTCTTTTGGTACCAATGTCATCATTCAACATCTCTACCCCATCCAGCTCTCTATCGTCAGTTAATGAGATCAGTGTGCCATCCGTGCTTCCATCCATCATTAATAAAAATAGGATCAGGAGAGGGCCAAGGACAGCAGTCTCCAGCTTACTCCAGAGAGCTCTCTCTCATTGGGGTCCTGGCGATCTGTCCACCTTGGCTTTGGACAGAGGTGTGAGTTGGTGTGGAGGAAGCTGAGGAGTGTCAACCATAGATCAGTGGGTCTCAAGCTTCAGTGTGTAACAGGACCACCTGGAGGGCTTGTTAAAACACAGATTGCTGGGTCTCATCTCCAGAGTTTCTGATTCAGTGTGGCTGGGGTGAGGCCCAAATATTTGTGCTTCTACCGAATCCCAGGTGATGCTGATACTGATGTTCCAGGGACCACACTTTGAGAACCGTTATCCTAGGCTATGTTTTTTCAGTTGGAAGGCGATCTATAAAAGAGAAAGAATATTTAAAAGTCATTTGGCTACGGGCAGCAAGTCTTTGTGGAGACAAAAGGGGATGGACTGCAGAATATCAGTGAGGGTTGGACTCTGATAGGACCAGGGCACTGCCTTGTGGCTTTCAGGAAAGAGCCCAGCAAGACAGGGTGCGGATAAAGGTAGATTGGCCCATTTGCTATGAGGAGGCTGTAGGAGCTTCTGTCCAGTGGCTTCTGTTTCCTCAAGTGAAGAATATGCAAGAGTATTAGCTGACGTGAGGGATATTAGCTGAGGGAGGAGAAATTTTGAAATACTTTCGGCATGTCCAATATCCCAGGGGAGTGTAATATGTACCAGGGTATGATAGGAAGACTCAAGCAGGGTTGATACCTATTTAAGGAGTTAATTGACTAATCTCTGTATTAGTACATTACTAAGAACATCTAAATAGTAAACTTAAAGCAGTTCCAGGGGGTTATGGCACTAAATGCATCAAGATGTCTCCAGGCCCAGAAAAGTGCTTAGTGAATATTCAGTTCGCATTTAACAGTAAACAAGCACGTGAAGTTCAATTTGTAGTTTAGATGGTCCCCCCCGGAACAAAATCACAGTTTGTTAGTTTTCATGTGGGTATATTTTTTGTTACATTTAATGAATTAAAACAATACTCTGTTTCATGGACATGCATTATATAATGTGTGATTGCCTTAATAGAAATAATACTTCATACACTGTTGGAGTCTCACACCTTAAAAAAAAAGGCAACAAGTGTGCAACTACCAAATCTTGAAAAGCAGTTTTCTTTCTAGAGTTACAAGAAATTCCAACAGGTTCTGCTACATATAAGCCCATTCCAGCTTACTTCTGACACACAGGAGCAGTCAGAATCATGGTTCAGCAGGCCTCTCTCTGGGGACATGAGAAATTGGGTAATAAATATGGGGACATTTGGAATAGCTTCACACACCACCACGGAGTCGGGGACTGGCTTCAGATCGCCACTAGTTCTCAGAGCAAGAAATTAAAACCAGTAGAAACCCAGAGGACAGCTCTGCCACTAGATAGGTCCTCAGAGAAGAGGGCGGTGACCAACTGTCCCAATTTGCTTGGGACCAAGGAGGTGCCTGGGATGTGGGATTTTTAGTGCTAAACCTCTGGTAGTCTAGAACAAAGCAGGACAAATTGATCACCTTAGCAGGGGCGGGCCATTATGAAGAAAAACCCCCAATATAGCTAGCATGGCAAGACTGCTGTTTTGACTTATGGTAGGGGACAAGGCTGGCTTCTCGTGTATGTGACTGGTGTAGTGTAGTCACACAGATCCCCGCACTCAGGAGGGCCCATGCTTGGTATAATACTCTACTGTCGTCACTTGAAAGTCTTAATAACATTTGAAGAAAGGGTTCCGAAGTTTTCTTTTGTACTAAGTCCTGCAAGTTGTGTAGCCAGTGTGCAAATTACATAGGAAGGGAGCTGGCGTTTCTGTCTTTATTTCTATGTGTCCTGATGAGAGATGAAGACAGGTTTTTCTCTCCCCCGTCTGCCCCTCTCCCACTCTCCTTCTCCTCTTTCTGGTTAAGCCAAACCTATGCAAGGTATGTCTTTCTCCATTAATTTTTTAAAAGGCCATGCTGTCCTATCACAACTTGGTTCAAACGCAGCCTTTGCACCCTGGATGTGTTTCTCCCAGTAAGGAAAAGAGAACAAGAGAAGGAAGAGGGAAAGTATTTAGAAAAGCTGAAGTCAGTGTGGAAGAAACATCAGCTGGGAAGTCTCCACAGTGGGAGAAGCCTCACACAACTCTGGGATCAAAGGGGAAAACCTCAGGGAAGATGAAAGTGCTGATAATTGTAAGTGGACAGAGAGTTTCATAATAGAGGTGGTAATAACAAGCACTTATCTGTGAAACTGAGGGAGAGTTAAAATTGGGCAGGGTAGGTAGTGGCCTGAGGAGGGTCCATTGACTTATCTCTTCTGTGGGAATTTTAATTCTTTCCAAGTTATTTCTATGTTTTCCTCTTGGCTGTGAAAATCAAGCTTTTTCAAACAAAAAGGTGCTTTACTGTGGTATTTACTTATGCTTTTAAATATGGACCGTAAGGAGGACAGGGGATGGTCAGCTGAGAGAGGGTAAGTACCACTGAAGCTGGAGTGGGAAGCCGGGAGGCTGAGCCGGGTGTAAGGCTGTAAAGGTGACCTTCAGGAATTAGCTGAGCTCAGCTGTGTTCTCACCGTGACCATGCCTCCTAACACGACCCAGAGGGTGGGCTCACCGGGGGGAGGGGGCGGGGGGGGGACGGTGAGCGCCTTCCTCGCCCCCAGGATGGCGTGTGGGGGGACCTCATCCTCCGCTGGCCTCACCTGAGCCAGGCCGCCAAGTGACAGTCACGTCGGCTGTCGCTGCTCCGAGCTGTTCCGGGCAGCAGGGAGCCGAGTACCGCGGTTTAGAAAGGTAGGTGGTGTAGGGCCTGCTGTGAAAAACGCAGGTTCTCTGACATTTAAAATGTATTTTTCTTCCTGTCTGGATGGGTAGATATAAAAGCCGCGTGATAGATGAGGCCCGGGAAAGGGAGTTGTCATCAGATGCAGCGATTCTGCCCGAGGCGCTGAAAGGTTGTTCTGGTCGCTGTTGTCTCTTTCCCTCCATCCTTTGCTTGTACGTAATTGGATTAAGAATCACTTTGTGGAGGTCTGGACAAACCATCCTGGGCTTCTTAGGGAGGGGAAAAAATATTCTATAAATACAAAGTCTGACCTGGCTGGAAAAGAATAATTTTTAAAGCTTAGAAAACTTGGCAGCGTGTATGTGTTTGGGTCCTGAGTTTTATTAAACTAAGTGATGAATGACTTCCAGGCAATGAGGCAGAAAGGCAAGAGAGAAGCTTCCAAGTGGCTGCCAATATGTTTAGAGCAAGGACACCAAATCCAGGTGCCCCTACTGCTTTCTTGCTAAAATGTCCTTAAGTTGTAAAAGTTGCTCGTCTTTTGTTCCGTTTTAACAATATTAAGACTCAGAACAGTGTTGCTGATATATGATTTTTTAAAATATTGTGCATATCTAGACAGCTCTAGGAGTAACTTTTTATGAAATAGTATACATTTAAACATTTTGTTGGAGTGTTTGTGAAGTTAACTCAGGTCAGCTTTGGAAAATAGACTATATTTGTGTATTAAGGTAAAAATTTCTCAGCAAGGCAAATATTTAAGGAAATGATGACAATGTCACCATTTTATAAAAGATAGAGGTAATTATTGTTGGATGGTGAATATTTAAGTTCAAAAGATGTGGATCTATGCCTGTTCTCTCCCTTAAAGCACATCTAAGCCTTAATTAAACATCTATTGTTAGCAGAGGTTTTAATGAATATTCCGCTAGAGGGCAGCATTTGATAAGGATTTGATAGAAATATATATACATTCACAGTGTATAGATATAGGTTTGTTTTTTAAGCAATAATAATAGTAGAAGGTACTTATCTTGCTTTCATCAGCACAACTGAAGAAGCTATGCATGCTTGGTTTCAACATGGGGTAAATAGTTCTTAAAGCAGCATGTCTTAAGTTGAAGAGGGTGTGTTTGTTTTGTAGTTTTCAAGATGAAAAAGCAATCAAAGGAACTAAAAACAATTTAGGTAGTACTTTACAAGGGCTGGATTGATCCCATTGGCTTGCTAAAAAGGAGTTTGGTTGTTTTAACTCAAAACTCCAACACACTATTTACCCTCCCTGGGAAACCATCCAAATTTGGCTGCATTCCATATGCTAGAAAAAGCTTGGCGCCGCCGAAGCCAACTGTGGGTTTGACTGAGGTGGCAGAATAGTGCAAGGAGAGGTTGCAGCCTGCTTCCCAGGGGCCAGAAACATCATAGCCACACCCCTGGGGCAGTAGTGACTGGGAGGTGGCTAGGAGGTATGCCTGGCTCATAGACGATAGTCAGTACAAGTTGGTTTTTCTTTTATTCACTTGCTATGCAATTATATCTGTCTTGTGGTGCTGCTTAACTTATTACAATTTTAAAAATTAAAGAAACTCACACACGTGGTAAACAAACAGTATAAGGCGGTACATGATTAAAAATGTATTTCTGACCCCCCAGACCAGATCCACCCTCCAGAGGTAACCACCAGCGATGATTTTTTGGTATATCATGCAGAAAATGTTCGTGCAGACAGATGCTTATATAGGCATATGTATATGTCATACAAACAGGAGCAAATTATACAGACGTTAGTCTATACCTTGTTTTTTATGTTCAACAATGCATCTTGGAAATCTTCCATATCTTATGGCTTAGCTTTTTCAATTTTATTTCCCCAGTGAGACATACTTTTCAATGGCAGGAACTTCCTTTTTTTTTTCCCTTTTCCTTTTTGCCTCATAGTGTCAGAGGGAGTACGTCAACATTCTAGGTGTTTAATAACTATTCTGGGGATAAAGAAGAGATGTGGTATATATATATATATATATATATATACACACACACACACACACACACACACACACACACACAATGGAATATTACTCAGCCATAAAAAGGAAAGAAATACTGCCATTTGCAGCAACATTGATGGACCCAGAGATTATCATGTTAGGCAGAGAAAGACAAATATCATATGATATCACTTATATGTGGAAGCTAAAAAAATGAACTTATTTACAAAACAGAAATAGACTCAACAGACATAGAAAACAAACTTATGGCTACCAAAAGGGAAAGGGGTGGGGAGGGATAAATTAGGAAGCTGGGATCAACAGATACACACTACTATATATAAAATAGATAAAAAACAAAGACCTACTGTATAGCACAAGGAACTGTATTCAATATCTTGTAATAACCTATAATGGAAAAGAATCTGAAAGAGAATATATGTGTGTGTGTGTGCGCGCGTATAAATGAATCACTTTGCTATGCACCTGAAACAAATATCAACTATACTTCAATTTAAAAAATTAAAACAAAAACAAAAACAAAAATAACCATTCGGGGATTGATTGGCCGAAATGTTAGTCTGCTCCTGGTGAGGAAGAAGAAGGAAGGATTATAATCACATTGAGGAGTTTGTTTTATTCATTTCCAAAAAACAAGAACTGGAAAGAGTACATTGGGTCAACTTGTCTAGTACTTTTCTCAGCTTCTAATACTTGAAACTGACCTCAAAAGCCTTGCATTATTTTGGCCTGTGGATTGTCCTAGCTCCTTTCATTTGTCACTCAACAGTGAGCTGTGCCTTTGAATTGGCAGGTGTTCATAATCTCATTATTATGACTGGATGCCCTGTGATGACAGGGTGTAAAGGGATCCTCAGAAGTCCAAGATGACGTTCATGTGGGTCTAGCGTTTCCGTGCTCTAGAGCACTGATGATGGTCCTTCATCTTAAAGACTGTGTTTTAGGATTTCAATACATTTGCATGTATTGAAATCACATGCAAAAATTGTAGTATTTACTTTTTACGCTTTATCCTTTGTTTAGCTTTTATAGCATTGATTTGAGGAATCTTTTTTTTTGTTCCTAAAAGATCTATGAATTTTATCATTTAGAAATAATCTTACCTAGAGACGTGATTGTGGTATAACCTCTCAATTTCTTTTAAGTCCTTGCATAGGTAACTAGAGGGTGTTATGCTAAGTGAAATAAGTCAGAGAAAAACAAATACTGTATTATGTCACTTATATGTGGAATCTAAAATACAAAACAAATGAACAAACATAACAAAACAGAGATAGGGTTAAAGACACAGAACAAACAGGAGGTTGCCATAGGGGAGGGGGGTGAGGGGAGAAAAGAAGTATGTGAGGGAAGATGTAGAGGTACAAACTTCCAGTTGCCGAATAAATGAGCCATGGGTATGAAATGTACAGTGTGGGCAATATAGTCAATAACTATGTGGTATCTCTGTATGGTGACAGATCATAGACTTACCATGGTGATCATTTTGAGATATATAGAAATGCTAAATCACTATGTTGTGTAACAGGAACAAATATAGTGTTGTGGGTCAATAATACTTCAAAAACAAACGAATAAACAAACAAACTCATAGAAAAAGAGATCAGCTTTGTGGTTACCAGAGGCGGGGGAGGGGAAGGGGGGATTGGATGAAGGCAGTCAAAAGGTACAAACTTCCAGGTGTAAGATAAATGTGTACTAGGGATGTCATGTACAACCTGATAAAGGTAATTAGCACTGTGGTATGTTGTAAGTGAAAGTTGTTAAGAGAGTATATCCTAAGAGTTCTCATCACGAAGAAAAAGATTTTTTTCTATTTCTTTAATTTTGTATCTAGATGAGATGATGGAAGATCACAAAACTTATTGTGACAATCACTTCATGACACATGTAAGTCACATCTCTATGCTGTACACCTTAAACTTATACAGTGCTGTATGCCAATTATATCCCAATAAAACAGAGGAAAAAATAAATAAAAGTATTCTGATACCACTTCAAAAATAAAAACAAAAACAGTGAGCCACAAACATCTCCTACTGGATAAAGACAAAGTCTCTTGGTTGGAGCGGGATCGTGGTGAATTTGAAACGTCTATTTTCTCCCAAGGACCCATGTGTCAGAAAACTGGACTATTTCCTAAATGCGCTCCCACTTTCTTGCTTCTGGGCCTTTTTCTCCTTGTCTGTCCTCAGAAGTTCTACTAGTTGCTTAAGGCACAGCTCCAGTGCTACCACTTGCATTCAAGCCGGCAGACTTTGAGGGGTCCTCTGTGTGCAGAGAAGCACCCATGGAGGCCTGGCCCCGGGGAGGAGAGAATTACGTGGGTGGGTCTTGTACATTTTGAGTTTAGGGGGCGTCAGAGACTTCTCATTGGTGTTTCTGATAAGATTTGGGGAGCTCAGAGGGGCCAAGAATGGGGGTGAGTGAGTAAAAGGTTAACAAAGCATGTTCTTCTGTATGAACAAAATGACCTTGGGTTACCTTTCTAGCTGTTTGCCGGGAAATCTGACAGAAGTGAATGCTAGCTGTGTTACCAGGCAACACCGCTTCTGGTAAGAATGACCCATGGTTGGTGAGCTGCATATGGACTGGAAGGTCTGCGAACGAATATAACTGCCTGGTGAGAGGGCACAGCTTTGGGCTTCTCCTTACTGGGACCGGGAAGCTGTGGCTCTAGGACTGTTACAATGGAAATGGTTCCTTACGTATGTGGGGCTTCTGCACCCACCTGCATGTTCTTAGGCTCTCATCTCTGACCTGTGAAGTACACCCTTAAAACCAGCCCCTGGTCAGCTGGGGGTATCCCTACCAGTACACTGCTTCCCACGCGGGGATCCCTACTGAAGGCAGCATCAGGTAAGGCTTCCTGGGTTCTGTTAAGTTCCCTTAGCTGAGCCTAAGACTACAAAGAATGGACATTGCTGGAAGGAAAGACTGGATTTATTTATATGTGACACACAAAAAACTTAATCTCTTCTTTTTGCACCTAAAAGAATATTCTGCCTTTGTGTGAGCAACATTTTCTTCCACTGAACCCCAACAGTGACCCAGGTATATGTCCTTAGCATCTAGCACAGTCAGTGCTGGTCTCATGGCAGTTGCTCGGTCCATAATTGTTGCATAACTGATATCAATAAATAAATATTACCTTCCATATTTCAAGTTCTCTGTTAGTTGCCAGGATATAATACATGTCAATATAACCCTTCTCTTGAGAACTTCACATTCTATTAGACAGAAGGTTATATTTAAATTCTCAGCTTTTCCTATCTCTCTCTCTACCAGCTACTCGCTAATCACCGTCATCCTCCTCCTCATCATAATTAGCACTTACTGAGCACTTATCTGCCAGGAACTGTGCTTGGGGCTTCATGCAGATTATCTAACTGAATCCTCATAGCAGCCCTATAAGGTAATTACTAAAAGTATCCCCATTTTACAGATGAGAAAACTAAGCTGGTCAACCAGGATTCAAAACCTGAAGTCTGACTCCAGAGCCCACCTTCTTTTTTTTTTTTTTCCATTAAAAAAAAATTCAAGTATACTTGCTTTACAATGTTGTGTTAGTTTCTGGTGTACAGCAAGGTGATTTAGTCACATATGTGTAAATATATATGTATATATAAATATTCTTTTTCAGATTCTTTTCCATTATAGGTTATTACAAGATATTGAATATAGTTCCCTGTGCTACACAATAGGTGCTTGTCGTTTATCTATTTTATATATACTAGTGTGTATCTGATAATCCCAAACTCCTAATTTGTCCTCTCCCTTCCCCCTTTAGTAACCATAAGTTTGTTTTCTATGTCTGTGAGTCTGTTTCTGTTTTGTAAATAAGTTCATTTGCATCATTTTTTTTTTAGATTCCACACATAAGTGATATCGCATATTTGTCTTTCTCTGTCTGATTTACTTCACTTAGTATGATAATCTCTAGGTCCAACCACGTTTCTGCAAATGGCATTATTTCATTTTTTTTTTAATGGTAGATCCCACCTTCTTAATCACTCCACCATTCTGCTTCTTGCTGCCATCACCTCAGTGATATTTCAGTGAAATGTATTTTAGGCATTTATCTGCTTGGGCCATAAAAAGGACAAAACTGGGCTTCCCTGGTGGTGCAGTGGTTGAGAGTCCACCTGCCGATGCAGGGGACACGAGTTCGTGCCCCGGTCCGGGAAGATCCCACATGCCGCGGAGCGGCTGGGCCCGTGAGCCATGGCCGCTGAGCCTGCGTGTCCGGAGCCTGTGCTCCGCAGCGGGAGAGGCCACAACAGTGAGAGGCCCGCGTACCACACACACACACACACACACACACACACACACAAAGGACAAAACTGATCTTGTGTATGTCTAGAAGTAAAGTAAAGCCAATTATTCTTCAAATGTTTCGTATGTACAGTGGATTTAGGACTGATGTAGTAAAAATGTCTAGTTCTCATTTACAAAACTGCTAAGTGGGAAGTCACTTAAAATCCTGTGTAGGGCTTTAAAAACACACACAAAGCAAAAACCCAAAATAATCCAATTTTAAAATGGGCAGAGGACCTGAATAGACATTTTTTCAGAAGAAGATATGCAAATGGCTAATAGACATTTTTCAGAAGAAGGTATACAAATGGCTAACAGGTATATGAAAAGATACTCAATATCACTAATCATCAGGGAAATGTAAGTCAAAACCATAATGAGACATTCCCTCACACCTCAAAAAATGAAAAATAGAACTACCATATGATTCAGCAATCCCACTTCTGAGTATGTATCAGAAGTAAATGAAACCTGTATCTTGGAGAGGTATCTGCAATGCCAAGTTCATTGCAGCTTTATTCATGACCGCCAAGATACGGAAAGAACTTAAAAGTGTCCATGGATGGATGAATGGATAAAGGTGTGGTAAGTATATACAAGGGGATATTGTCTAGCCACAAGAAAGAAGGAAATTCTGCCATTTGTGACAACACGGATGAAGCTGGAGGACAGTACGCTAGGTGAATAAGCCAGACAAAGACGAATACTGTATGATCTCACTTATGTGTGGAATCTAAAAAAGAAGAAGAAGGCAGAAAAAGAAGAAGAGGAGGAGGGAGGAGAAGGACAAGGAGAAGGAAAAGGAGAAGAAGAAATTTGCTAAGGGAGTAGATCTTAAGCCTTCTCACCACACACACACACGACAAAAATACACACGAATAAACAAAATGTTGGATCCAAAGTTAGAAATTAGTGCCTAATATATTTCAGATAAAATCTCAGGCTTTAGGACTTTTCAGTTTCACCTTATCTTCCACGTGCTAGTTTGGTTTTATTATATACTGGTGGAAATCTCAGATAATTTTATTCTAAACTTTAATTATGCCTTGAAGGATTTTACAAGTGCTGTTATGGGCTTACCTGCAGTAGAGCATTCTGCATACTAATTCTGCATTTTAACAAGCACAGGAAACTGGAAAGACTTTAATCTGTCCAATTTTTATTAATAATGCTTGAAAATGCCAGAAAAACTCTATTTCTCTTTCCTTGCTTTGTAACTGGCTCTCTCCCCGCCTCTTCTCTCTCCCCTCTTTCACCCTCCTCTAGTGTACTTGGGAAAGACAGTTTGATCTCGCTTCTGTCCTGGCCGGGCCCATGTGAAGGCTCTGCCATGCTCTTTGGCTGCTCTGCCCCTGGCTCTGTGCCACCCCGCCACTCCCCCAGCTCTGGTACGAAGCTCCTGGGGAGAGGCGACAGGAAGTCCGAGCTTCTTTGCACATTCCTCTCCTCTCTATGATACCGTGACTACAAGGCTGTGTGCTTAGGTAGGGCATCCAAGTGGGACACTTTTGAGAGTGAAGCAGGGACTATTAGCAGTTACACCAGGGCATCACACAAAGTGGCAGTCCCAGGCAAGCTGAGATGAATGATTACCTTAGTACAGGAGGCATTTCCTGAAGGTTTGTGGGCAACAGGAGGGAAACGCAGGGCAAGCAACAACTTAAACTCAACTATCACTCACGCGCGGGCTTCCTGAAAGTCCTTCGGCATCCCTACCCTGGGAGCTTTCTGGTTTCCTCAGGTCATACACTCCTGCTCATGGCTCAAGTTTGGGGACGGGGAGGGATTGATGTGAAGGGGCCTCTTTTCTGCCATGTCCAATAGGGTGACCATTAGCCACATGTGGAAATTTAAATTTAAACTAAATTAAAAAAAAATTCAGTTCCCTGGTAATATCACCACATTTCAAGTGCTCAGTGGCTACATGTCGTTAGTGGCCACCATGTTGGACGGCATAGATGTAGAACATTTTCTTTCTTTTTCAGATGTAGAACATTTTTCATCATCTCAGAAAGTTCTGTTGGACAGCACTGTTCTCTCCTCATATCTTCCTACTTCCATTCCTAGTCCCAGGTCTCCACTCACTTACACACACACACACACACACACAGCTCAACTGTGCAGATTCCATTTGTTTATTATGTAGAAAACTTGGCCATTCAGGCTTACCCAAAGGGCCTCTTTTCTTTCTACTAAAAAGAACTATCAATGCACTCTGAGGTGTTTTTCTCAAAACCAAAGACCTACGTACCTAGAGATGAATGACCCCTCTCTCCCAGAAGGCAGAAATATCTACAGTCGGTTCTGGTTTCTCTAAAGTTATGACACTGATTTTCAAATGTGGCATTTGGAAGCAGTTTTATTACTTTATCATTGTATGGTGAATAGAGAAGTAGAAGAAGTTCTAAGTCAAATCCTTTGTTTATTTAGCTATAAAAAGCAAAGAAAAGAAAATGAAAAAAGAAATACGGCTCAGCCTTCGGCACAACATCAACTTTTAAATAGAAAATATTTGACTTGTACAGGGGAAGAGTCTGCACTGTGTTAAATAATCTTGCCAGATGGCCATCCAAACAAATGAAGTGAAGGAAAACAGGCCAGATTTACGGTTTCACTGCAGTCAAAAATAACTTTCCTATTATTAAAATAAGTAATTTCGTGTTAAGGTATTTTGGTTTACATAAAAATTTGGGGTTATGAGATATGCTAGAAAATATACTGCAGAAGATGGCAAACATTTGCCTGAGAAAAGAGGCTATTCCTTTTCTCTACGCAATGCCAAGGGTGTATGCTTATAATCCAGTTTTTCCAAATGATTTTCAGATTGTAAAAGTTCTAGGGTTTAAGCTTCTGTTCAGAAACATCTGTTGCTTGAGTTTTCTCAGAAAACCATCTTCCTTCCATTGCTATCCCCTCAAAAAATCTTAAAGGGGAGAAGCTGCTCTTCATGTTTTCTTTTTCTGTAACCCATTTTTTCGAGGGAAGATCAGACTCCATGTGACTGAAGTAGCCTTGCAGTTTTATTCTATTTATTCATTTAATAAACTTTCAAGTGCATTTTGATGTCTCTTCCTCCCAAGTTTGTTTGGAATTGACACTTCCATTTCTGCTTTTGGTAGAGTAGGTAGACAGAAGCCATGACATTATGTCCACGAGGCAAGACATGTGCCTAATTCACTGCTAGAAATTTTGATCAACCACCAGCTGAGTGTCTTAAGTTAAGGTGCTGATTTGGGAAAATAACATATAAGAACGGATGATCGGATATTGAATAGAGACAAACACTTTAGGTATCTAAGACTTAATTCATGTTTGGACAGTAAACCTAGGGGAAGCTCTCTAGGCAGAGAGAAAAACAAGGACAAAGGTGCTGGGATGGGAGACAGGATGTGTGTGTAAGGGGCTGGAGGGCCGGCAGGTAGGCGGGGTGCCTTTGAACACGGCTGAAGTGGGCAGGGACTCACAGACGCCAGCCTGGGCAAGATCTGGAGTTGTATCGTGAGGGCAAAAGAAATTTGCCAAAGTGCACAAAGGAGGAGTTACACGATCAGGTTTGTGTTTTTAAGATCTCAGTGGCTTATGCGAGGAGAATGCATTGAAGGATGCAAAAGTGGCCGGGGGAAATCTGAGCAAGTACAGGTGATAGAGGATGGGGGCTTCCTCCTGGGTGAGAACAGTGGAAACAGAATTGAGTATATTTGAGATATGTAGGAGATAAAATCCAGTGGACTTGGTAACAGATTTGCCACAAGGAGTAAAGGAGAGGGTGGTGTCAAAGATGACACGGGGCTGGGAGAATCATGTGACACTATAAGGTAGAGACTAACTGGGGGAGGGGAAGAGGAAGAGTTCCAAAGAGGCAGAAAGGAGAGTGAGGAGCAAAGCTTTGGTGCAGTCTCACCAGAGGTCCTATAGGAATGGGAGGTGTGAGCAACGCCAAATACATTTAGGGAGATTTCAAAGTAGAGTGGACCTGTGCCCTGCTCTCTAGAGGATGCTGCAGACAGCGGCCATCATGGCACCAGAGAGGCTATGTAAGGGAGGTAGTGTGGCATGCCAAGGCCTGGGCTAGCTTAAGACAGCCCTCCAGTCTCCCAGGACCCCAGGAGAGAGGGAGAGGGGTTGTAACAAGGCCAGGAGGCTGGAAGGGTCCTGGAGGGGTAACATGGGGAACTGTCAGTAGATGAACCGTGGACTGTGTCAACTAGAGTCCACAGCAGAGTCATGATGGGATGATGAGTCAGGAGTGGATGATGGTCAAAAAGAATGAAATCATGCCATTTGCAGCTACACGGATGGACCTAGAGATCATCATACTAAGTGAAGTTAGACAGAAAGAGAAACACAAACGCCATATGATATCACTTCTATGTGGAATCTAAAATATGGTACAAATCAACGTATCTACAAAACAAAAACAGACTCACAGACATAGAGACCAGACTTGTGGTTGCCAGGGAGGAAGGGGGGTGGGGGAGGGAAGGACTGGGAGTTTGGGATTAGCAGAGGCAAACTATTATATATAGGATGGGTAAACAACAAGGTCCTACTACATAGCACAGGGAACTATATTCAATATCCTGTGACAAACCATGATGGGAAAGAATATGAAAAAGAATATATGTATTAAAAAAAAACAGAGCGGATGATGGGATGGTAGAGACAGGAGTCCAAAGACCAGATGGAATTAGCAGAAAACAGCACATGACTTTCCAGGACCAGAAACTGTCCACCTCACCATCGTCATGCCTGATCATGTGCAAATGCCCAAAGGAAAAGGAGGCAGGGATAACTTGGGTTAACTGAGTTTAATCAGGAACAGAAGAGCCTTGAGAAGATCCATAATTTTATAACAATTCTGTAGCTAATGATAATCAAATCTGGAGAATGGATGGGTTAATCATAAATGAGATAGGGATAATTAGCCAGCTATTTGGGAAGAAAAAAAATACATTTTAACCTCTACCTATACCAAAATAATTCTAGATAGCAAGGAAAAAAAATAGCACAAATGAAACCTGAAAGAAAATATAAGGGAGTATTTCCTGATATTTGAATGTGAAGGAGCCATCTAAGCTATAAGCAAGAGGTAAAATTTTAAAGAAAAACACTGACAGACTTAATGATATAAAGATTTAAAATTTGCATGCAAAAATGTCTGAATTTAAAATGCACATAAATTGGATATTACTCAGCCATAAAAAAGAATGCAATACCGCCATTTTCAGCAATGTGTGTGGACCTAGAGAGCATTATGCTTAGTGAAATAAGTCAAAGAAAGACAAATATTATATATCACTTATATGTGGAATCTAAAAAATAATACTACTTAATGTAAATGCAAAACAGGAACAGATACACAGACATAGAAAACAAACATGGTTACTGAAGGGAAGAAAGAAGGGGGAGGGACAAATTAGGGGTATGGGATTAACAGACACAAACTACTGTATATAAAATAGATAAGCAAAGAGGATATACTGTATGGCACAGAGAATTATACCCATTATCTTGTAATAACCTATAACAGAATATAATCTGCAAAAATACTGAATCTCTATGCAGTACATTTGAAATTAACACAACATTGTAAAACAACTATAGCTCAATCAAAAAATGCACATAAATTGAGAAAACTATTATAGCAAATAAGACAGAAGTTTACAGCCTAACAATCTAAAGAATGCCTACTAATACATAAGGAAAGGGTAAGATTTCAAATGATAAATAAGCAAAGGACATGAACTAACATTTTGTAATAGAAAATGTAAAGGGTTGACCTAGAAAAATGTTTAATATCATCAGCTAGTATTCAAGAAATATAGTTTATTTTTTTAGTTTAATTTTATTTTTTAAATTGAAAAAAATTTTTTTTGGCCTCGCCATGCGGCATGCAGGATCTTAGCTCGCCGACCAGGGATCAAACCCGTGCCCTTTCAGTAGGAGTGCGGAGTCTTAACCACTGGACCCTCAGGGAAGTCCAAGAAATATAACTTAAAACAACAATGACATGCCTTTTACTATCTGTTAACTTAGGAAAGAGTTAAATAATGATAATACTCATTTCAGTTGAGCATACAGGAAAACATTCATTTTGCTGATGGGAGAGAAAATTGAGCCAGATCATTTGGAGAGTAATTTGACAATCTGGATTAAGGGTTTCAAAGAGTTTAAAATTGGAAATAACTTATGTTTTCCAAATAGGGGACTATTTTAGGAAATCAGTATATATCTACATGCTGTACTATTACCCAGCCATTAAAATACAGGCATTTGAAAATATTTAATGACATGGGAAAATGCATATGCTATAACGTTAAGTGGTTAAGAGCAACATGTTAAATTATATATACAGTGTGATCACAACTATGCAAATAAATATGCATGGAAATAGTTTGAAAAAAATGCAGCAATCTACCCATGCTTATTTTTGAGTGTTGTGGTTATCAGTGATTTTATTTTTTTCCTACTTTTCTGCACTTCTATCATGTGGAAGAATTCTAAGTTGGAAAAATTAGAAAATAATCTTTGTTAGAAGTAAATATATACTTTTAGCTTTACTGAACTTAACTAGTGGCTCCTTGTTCTAATGGTTGCAGATGATTTTGTTGGCTAACGCATTTGTCTCAAGCTATTTAAGTGATGACACTGTTGATGACTCAGATAAACTTTTATGGCCCTCAATCTGTGTCAGGCACCATTTTAAACACTTTACACTTATTAACTCATTTATAACTCACAGTACTCATATGAGATAGGTCATATTATTACCCACATTTTATGGAGCAGGAAATTGAGGCACAGAGAGATTAATTAATCTTCCAAGGTCACATTGCCAGTAAATGGTGGAGCTGGGACTTGAACTCAGGTAGTATTGCTTCAGTGGTCCTATCCTCTGTACTCCACCCTGTTTTTTGTTTTGTTTTGTTTTTTGTTTCTTTTAAATTTTATTTTTTATTTTTTTTAACATACTTATTGGAGTATAATTGCTTTACAATGGTGTGTGGGTTTCTGCTTTCTAACAAAGTGAATCAGTTATACATATACATATGTTCCCATATCCCCTCCCTCTTGCGTCTCCCTCCCTCCCACCCTCCCTATCCTGCCCCTCTAGGTGGTCACAAAGCACCAAGCTGATCTCCCTGTGCTATGTGGCTGCTTCCCACTAGCTATCTATTTTACATTTGGTAGAGTATATATGTCAGTGCTACTCCCTCACTGCATCCCAGCTTACCCTTCCCCCTCCCTGTGCCCTCAAGTTCATTCTCTACATCTGTGTCCTTATTACTGTCCTGCCCCTAGGTTCATCAAAACCTTTTTTAAAAAAATTCCATATATATGTGTTACCATACGGTATTTGTTTTTCTCTTTCTAACTTACTTCACTCTGTATGACAGTCTCTAGGTCCATCCACCTCACTACAAATAGTTCAATTTCATTTCTTATTATGGCTGAGTAATATTCCATTGTATATATGTGCCACATCTTCTTTATCCATTCATCTGTTGATGGACACTTAGGTTGCTTCCATGTCCTGGCTATTGTAAATAGAGCTGCAATGAACATTTTGGTACATGACTCTATTTGAATTATGGTTT
>NC_041228.1:56712095-56733623 GCF_002837175.3 Physeter macrocephalus | reverse complement strand
GGAGCCTGATTCCTCCAGCTCCATTTTTCGTTCTCAAGGTTGCTTTGGCTATTCGGGGTCTTTTGTGTTTCCATACAGATTGTGAAATTTTTTGTTCTAGTTCTATAAAAAATGCCTCCACCCTGTTATGTTTAAGAGAATAGACAACCTTGTCTTTCAGAAAACTAGCCAACAATAAAATCTTATGAAAACAAAACTAGCATCAAACAACATTAGTAGGGCTTCCCTGGTGGCGCAGTGGTTGAGAATCTGCCTGCCAATGCAGGGGACACGGGTTCGAGCCCTGCTCTGGGAAGATCCCACATGCTGCGGAGCAACTAGGCCCGTGAGCCACAACTACTGAGCCTGCGCGTCTGGAGCCTGTGCTCCGCAACAAGAGAGGCCGAGACAGTGAAAGGCCCCCGCACCGCGATGAAGCGTGGCCCCCGCTCGCCGCAACTAGAGAAAAGCCCTCGCACAGAAACGAAGACCCAACACAGCCAAAAATAAATTTAAAAAAAAAACACAACATTAATAAATGTAAAATGATATTCTTGGGTCATGAATCTTATCTATGAAATAAGAGAGACAAATTAGATGACCTTTAATACCCCTCAGATGTAAATTCTACGATTATGTTTATTAGTAAGAAAAATTGGCTTTCATTTACTGTACTAGGAATGACAGTTATTTTATTCCCCCCATCACTGCCTTCTGAACCTCACACTTTTTTATTAGAGACCCTCCCACCTGACCCCTGACACCACTCCTCCCCCAAACCTAGCTGATTGGAGCAGGGGAAGATATCTTGCTCAAGCCTGGCCAATGATTCCTGAATTCGGGACTGGTGCTCCAAGAATCTAGCCCACTCTTGACCACATGTGCTGCAAGTTCAGTGTGGGCCTCTCGTGGCCATTTTTCACAGTGTGCTAGAAAAGCAAAGAAGGCAGCTATGTAGAGAGAGAAGAAAAGAGACCTACAGAGAAGAGAGGAATCCTGATCCTGCCACCCCAAGGAGGCTGGGTGAGGGGACGGGACTGGCAAGGTGGAGAGTTTGGCTTTCTTGTTTCCCAATGGCTTTCTTGATCTTGATTCTAGGACTCCACGAGGTCTGGCAACACTGTCTGACCTTGGATCCTATGAGAGACCTTGTCTCAATAAATCCTCCACTTGTGTTTGCTTAATATAGTTTGAATGGGATTATTACTTGCTTCCAGCCATGTGAGACACATGTGTGCAGCTGGTCCCCGGCATGTCTGGTGTAGCCAAACAGTGAACAGTGAGCAACATTTGCGTTGAGCCCTTTTGCAAAATCTGACTTGACATGTTTTCCTGTGATGACCTGGGCATTATCATGAAACCAACTAGAGTAAGGAACATACTGAGAACCAGAAGTGGCTGTGAAGATGTTATTAAAAGAGATGGCAAGGGATCCACTAGCCAGCTTGTTGGCTGAAGGTTTTGGTCTGGGGTCCAAGGCTAGTTTGCAGGTTTAACTTGGAGTCGGGGACTCTTGGTTGTTTTCAGGTTACCCAGGGCTCACCGTGCTTTGTGGGGGGTTGCTTCATAGCCATCTCGTGAGAGACCCCTGGATCATCCAGTAGGGCAGCGTCTTGGTGCCCAGGAAGAGAGAGGTATGTATTACTCAGAACTTTACATCTCAGCTGACCCCTGTGCAGAGACCCCCTCAGAGCAGGGGCACTGATCTCTGCTGGGCACTTTGCCAGTCCCTGTGCATCCTGCAGCATCATGCCAGGCCTTGTCTCTCTTGCTTCTGATACTGTTGCTGCCTTGGCCTGGGCTGGTCTTTCTGTTTGCCCGGCAGCACTTGCATATAATTTAGAAAAAATGGAATCAAGTTAAATGAGTTAGAAGAGGCTGCTTTTGGGAGTGTGATGAAGGGGTGGAAAGGGGCAGAGCAGCAAAGCTCGCTTTCAATACAGGCATTTTACTGCCCTGATTTTTTCTTTTTTTTTTCTTTTTTTTTTTTACTGTGTACATATATTACCTGGATACAAACAATCACTATCATACCCAGATCCCAATCATGAAAATAGTGTTTATTGGGCTTCCCTGGTGGCGCAGTGGTTGAGAATCCGCCTGCCGATGCAGGGGACACGGGCTCGTGCCCCGGTCCAGGAGGATCCCACATGCCACAGAGCGGCTGGGCCCGTGAGCCATGGCCGCTGAGCCTGCGCGTCCGGAGCCTGTGCTCCACAACGGGAGAGGCCACAACAGTGAGAGGCCCGCGTACCGCAAAAAAAAAAAATTAAAAAATAGTGTTTATTTTTTAGTGCCAGCCTAGAGTCTCTCTCCTGTGTTATTGACTCAAATCCTATTGGCCTTCTTCCGTTTACTCTGCATGATTTTAATGGCACAGACCTATGCTGCAATTTATTTCATTTAGAAGCATTCATTTTTTTCCACTTACCCATTTATTGAATTCTTGCTATGTGCAAGGAACTTCTACATAAAAATAGTGTATGTTAACTGGACACTTTGTCCTATATGAGCTAATTACTAGGTAATCAATAGAGTCATTTGGAGTTGGTGATTTTGAGAATGTACATCTTCTAAAGAAACTTTAAAAATGCCACTTAGACCAAATAAATGTCTATGCCAGGCTTCAAAATGTTCACTTCCTTCTTGCCTCTTTGCTTTGTTCAGGCAGTGGTAGATGGAAAGCAGAGTGTATCTACAGCCTGAAGAAATGATCCATCTGAACAGTTTTTCATTCATTCACTTAAAAATTTACTGAGCAGGGCTTCCCTGGTGGCGCGGTGGTTAAGAATCCGCCTGCCAATGCAGGGGACACGGGTTCAAGCCCTGGTCCGGGAGGATCCCACACGCCGCAGAGAAACTAAGCCCTGTGAACCACAACTACTGAGCCTGTGCTCTAGAGCCCACGAGCCACAACTACTGAGCCCGTGTGCCACAGCTACTGAAGTCCACGTGCCTAGAGCCCGTGCTCTGCTACAAGAGAAGCCACCGTAATGAGAAGCCCGCGCACCGCAACGAAGGGTAGCCCCCACTTGCTGCAACTAGAGAAAGCCCGCATGCAGCCATGAAGACCCAACACAGCCAAAAAAATAAATAAATAAGTAAATAAATTTATTTTAAAAAAGTTATTGAGCACATACTACATGCCAGTGTAAGAAGTGTAAGATCTTGGAGGGTATTTTTTGCGGGGAAGGTAGCTTTCATTTTTTTACATTAAAAGAATCCATGACTGGAACTCCCCTGGCGGTCCAGTGGTTAAGACTCCGTGCTTCCACTGGAGGGGCCACGGGTCTGATCCCTGGTCAGGGAACTAACATCCCGCATGCTGCGAGGTGTGGCCAAAAAAACCCCCAAATCCATTACTTCATTAGATGTTTGCTGCAGCCTCTCTTCAGATAGCAGGCATTTGGTCAAAACTTGTTTTGCAAATATGACTGACACACATCTTTGCAGGACAACATCACCAGTCCAGATTCCCGATATTTTCTCCTTCTCCCTACCCCTAAGGGCCATGCGGCTTCCTGGGTGACTCTCCAAGGAGCAGAACTTCCTGGGACCTTGGCAGGAAGGCCTGGAAGAAGCAGGAATGGGCAGTTTGAACACCATTCATAGAGGTTGTTACGTCCATCCTCCTTCTTGGCAAACATGTGGGCACTAAAAGTCAACTGTCTAGCAATCATCTTCAAGAACCCTCAGGCCTGAGGCTGACGATGCTTTGTGGGGAAGGATGAGGCATCTGATGTGGTCGCAGGCTTGGCAGACATGCTGTGGGAAGAACAGGGAGAAAGAACTCTTACTGATGGATATGAATACAGGGCCATGCTTTCCCTGCAGTGGCTTTGGCTTGTGGGGAGAAACTGGCCAAAGAAGTGATAAGAACGGACAGCGGCAAAGAGGCAGGAGGACAGGATGGAGAGGGAAGGCAGCCTGGGGTGAAGAGCAGCCCTCACCTGGTTCGAAGGTGGAGGAAACCAACAAGCAGGGGGAAGAGAGAGGAACACTGCCTTCGATCACTCACAGCAGACCCACAGACGATGATAGCCCCTAAAAACGCAGAACATCTACGGGGCGGTGTCGGGGGGGCGTCCACGTCCATCCTAAGCTCTGTGGCCTTGGGACAGTTAACCTTTATGAAGGTCTTTCATTCTGCATAAAATGGGGATAGTGGTTTCCCCACACAGAGCTGCTGTGAGAGTTAATGAGACGATCACATGGAAGCACCCAGCACATTGCCTGGCACTGTGCTGTAGGAGCAAAGCAAGTCCTATCTCCCGTCCCACTGCATCTCAGGAAAGGTCAAAGGGCTCAGGGTCCCTGTGCCAAATACAAGGGAATCACAGATGTTCAATGACGGGGAGATGGGCTGGGGCTGGGGTTGGCGTGGAAGAAAGCAGCGGGTGTCCAACTGCACGATCTTCTAGTTCTTGAATAGGCTGAGCTGTAAAACTGTCTCCACCGCCCAGTCTATTAATTGATGAGATAATGGTGTAACCAAGAAAACATTCAGATGTGGTATGTAAGCTATTTACTAAGGCCGGACATTTTTATCTTAGAAAGAATCTTCTTAAGAAATTGAAAAAATTCTGAAGGCACTCCTGAGTTTGAAAGCACTCATCCTGGATATCTGAGAATTCCAGTATTTGAGTATTTTGGCTTGCATTTGGGGAATTCTTCTCTGTGAGTGATGACATGTTATTTCAAATAATTCTCACAATAGCCGCATGAGGTAGGAACTTCTTGGAAGCAGGCAGTAGACCATGAGTCATAGCTCTCCTCACCCCAGCTAAGGCAGATTGGACTAGGAGTAGATATTGTCCAAGCCAGACTAATTAGTTTTCATCTCTTTTATTATCATTCCTAATATAAAAACAAGACTTAAAAAAGGTTAAATCAAATGTCCAGTTATCTATCTTGCAAGAGGCAAAACTCGGATTTGTGTCCAAGACTGTTGAACTCCAAAGCCTGCTGTCTTGCTGCACAAATACGTATGCTTGGTCTTTGCAGGTGAATAGGTCAAGTTCTAGTGGACATGGCCTTGGCCTAGAGGAGGGTCTCCAGGCTGGCTTGGCATCAGAATAGACATTGCCTTTCCTCTGTTTGCCAGCTTGTGTCTACATGACCCAGGCAACAGGACCAGCGGCGCTGCATGAGTAGCTGATGCATCTGGGAAGTCATTGCCAAGGGAATGGGTTTGAATTGTTAATTATGAGGGCTGAACTCTAGACCAGGGGTCTCCAATCCCTGGGCCTCGGACCGGTACCGGTCTGCGGCCTGTTAGGAACCGGGCTGCACAGCAGGAGGTGAGTGGCAGGATCCAGCAAAGCTTCACCTGCCGTTCCCCATCGCTTCCGTTACCACGAACCTTCCCCCACATCACTCGCACTACCTCCTGAACCAACCCCCTCCCTCCCCAACCCCGTCTGTGGAAAAATTGTCTTCCACAAAACCGGTCCCTGGTACCAAAAAGGTTGGGGACCGCTGCTCTAGATGAGAGATGTACCTACAACATGTTTCTAAAAATGGCCTTGATGGTGAGCAGTTGATATGGGGAAGATATCCCTCTGGTTTTAAATTATTTTTACAACTGTAGGTAAAGCCTCAAACCCTCTAACCCCCGTGAACCTTTCTTGGATACCAGTTAGTTATCCTTTACTCAAATAAACAGCCCCCAAGTAGAAGCAGATACACAAAAACTTTTATTAAGTGGAAGTTAGACTTCATGGTAATTAACCAGTTACAAGTGCATTTCAATGCATGTGTGTGGACACCGTAGAAGTCAGAATGGTCTTCCTGAAAGTCCAGTGTTCTGGCTCGGCACGTGCCAGTGCAACCCAAGGTAGAACCCTACACGCAGGAAATACAGGGCAACGATGACGTCAGACTAGATTGCAACACCATATTCATTGTTACAGCTAAGCATTACAGAACATGAAAGTCCAAAGACCAGAAGACTATTACTAAAGTGATTCTTACTACAGACCTTTACTTCTACTTAAATGCTTCCATAGGACACAAGTAGCAAATCCTCAACTCTGGGGGGACAGCACCATTTCTATATTTTATGCTTAAATGGGCCACAGAAACTGTAAACATTCAGTGGTCCTCGTGATGTCCATTGCAGGTAGCTGCCAGCTGTCCCCTTGGGAAAGTGCAGTTTAGTTTAACTGGTGTCAACATTTTATATTGTAAATCTTCCATCTGAAATTTTTCTTCTCTTTCAATTAGCACCAGTTTATTTGAAATAGTTTTCCTGGTGTTAAATATTTAGGAAACATTTTTTGTTTAACCAACACACAAAGTCCCAAACAATGGAAAGCAAAAAACATTCAAAAAGTTGTTTTAGAGAACAGCATTTAGAAAAACAACATCATTTAAACATTCGACAAATCTATGTACAAGGTGCCCAAAGCTGGCAAGGAGCATGGCTGAGGGACAGTCACATAAAAGGTTTATTAACCTGAACCTCATCAGGCTGTATTTACAGTCGGATAGGTATTCAGAAATGTAGTATCAGAACATCTGAATTTGGCTAAAAATCATATAAAAAGACACATCCCCACCCCCAATAACTTCTAAATAGGTAGCAAACATATCCAGTATAACCACAAGTACCAGGTTTCGAAGTGTGTTTTTCCATATTTTACATACAAACAGCTGAGAAACTTTCTCAGTGGACACAGAAGAGATCCGGAATGGCAGAGAAACGGAGTTCTTTATTTCAACATTGTCAGTTGAAGGAAAGAATTTTTTTCATGCTGAGTAATGTAGGAAAGTGCTGATTAAGGAGCAAAGATAAATTATTAGCGAAAAAGGTTTCATGGAAATACAAAATCTAAAAGAGGGCTGAAGAAATGTGTGTATGTTTTATATGGACTTTCCAAAAAATACAAGTAATGATCTCCAAATAATTTTGAAAAAAAGACCAATGATTTTGCTTTGCTGGACAATATTTTTATGTTTTGTTCTTCAAAACTATATAATGCAAACCCTTTGGAGAATAGTTTTTGTCCTTAGATTGCGACTTAAAACACAATAGACACAACCTATGCTATATTCATCCAAGGCAATACTCATTAACTTCATGTAGTTTTGTTTGCTTGTTAATCCAGTGTTACTAGAACAGTCACCTCTAAAAGGACTGGGCCCATTTTTGTAACAGCCCACATTTCCCATTTCTGCTGAAGAAGTAAAATATAAACCATTTCTCCTTTATTCACCTTCATGGCTGAATTTGTTTAGAGCCTGAAATTTCAATGCACTGACTTTAAAAATATCAGCTAGAACTGTACAGATGGAAGTCCTACAACCCCATAATGATATGCATTCAAGTGTGTTTTGAACGATTTTCAGTTGTGGTAAGTCTCTATGAAAAAAATTGACTTGGATTGGATACAAAATAACATTACTCTTTGAAAATGCATAGCTTGTAACTTTTTACATCCATTCACTAATATTCAATAAAGACTTTTGTTAAGCCAGTACTTACCTCCAAATGGTGGTAAGATTGCATTTTGAAAGATCTCTAAAAATTGGAGAGCATTGCCTCATTGCTTTCGAATTAGTGCCTGATTCCGAGTTAATGCCGGTCCTGTTGACACCCGCATCGTACAGGAAGGGCTGCTTCTTCTGTCTTTCTCTTTTTTGTTTAGCAGGCACTAAAAAGCAATGCTTTCTACTCTCAGCAATTTCCATTAAATACCCCATTTTAGCTATTTTATAATTTCATTTTAATAGGTTAGATTTGGTGTAGAAAACAATTTGAAAGATGGCTTAACTCTTAAAAGTAGAACGTTTTTAAACCCTATCATGGATGAAGGGCAACAGAGGTTTTGTATCGACTGTGGTTCTCTCACTCCCCGGCTCCCTCATTTGAAAAAGATGACCGCAGGCCACTCGGCTGTTGTAGTTGATGATAGTCACAAACCCTTTGGGACCTAGCGATTTTTTCTTATCCTGAGTTCTTCCTCTAAGTATATAGATTTTGATATATGAAACACTTTGGAAACTACACTAGTGTCTGGTTATTCCAGAGAGCTTATGTTTCAATGGCTGACTATCGTCCAACCATTAATTATAAAAATAGGAATTTAAGGTCATGTTGTAGGAAAATACTGATTAATGGCATTTAAAAAAAAAAAAAACGTGTATGATCCGCATGCCTGGGTTATTTTACACCCAGGACATTTTCAGTTACTGAAGTCACAGAATTAGTATATTTGGGGGGTATTGAGTTCTTCCCTAAAAATCTAAATCTTTTCTAAAGCTTTCTACCAGTGATCACAGAGGTTCCCCCAAACAGTTGGGATGCTTTGGAAGCAGAAGCTTTGCTATCATCACAGGGCTTGGTCAAGTCACAGTCATTTCTTTCCAATTAGCAGAGTGTAGGGGAAAAGGCATAAGCAAAGCAAGCATTTGTAATCTGCAAAGTGATGCAGATTTTTTTTTGGCCGCACTGCACGGCACACAGAATCTTAGTTCCCCAACCAGGGACCAGGGATCGAACACATGTCTCGTTGGAAGAGCAGAGTCTTAACCACTGGACTGCCAGGGAAGTACACCCCGTGATGCATCCGTTTTTTTTTTTTTTTTTTTTTTTTAATTTCCCTTGGGTGGGAGTAGTTTATGGATTATGCTACACTGTATATCCCTGAGGGGTAATCCCATCTCTGGAGCCACTGGCCCCCGAAGCTCTGCCTCTTTCCTTTCTGACTTGGCCATCTGTGCCCAAAACATGGGAAGGGGGCTCCACCAGGGTGAGAGACACATGCTTCACAACACGAGCAGATTGGATGAGTTTTCTCTTTGCATAAACTTAAAACAATTATACCCTGCAGGAGCCACTACCTTTTCACATAATAAAGGTCAATTCCATTTTCATGCTCTGTAATCCTGGGCAGAGGTCAGGGCCTAGAGCAATGAATGTGAAGCTCTCTTCCTCTGCCCTGATCACTCCACTGGCTTTGCTCTGGAGGGGACTGGTGGGGTAGGGGACTTGGGAGGGGGGCTTTGAGTCAAAGTGAAAGGATTAGGTATCTGCCTTGTTATTCTTTATCAGTTAATCTGACCAAATCTTTTGTGATGTGTGTGGCAGGTTGTCTGCTGACGGACCTGCTCTCTGAATGATCACTCAAAACTGTTCAGACAAATGGAAGAATTTCCCGGAAGGAAGGGAGAAGCCTCATAGACTAAGCCTAACATACCAGTCCTGGTAATATTTATTCCCTTGGACCTTAATTAAGAGTGAGAAATCAGGAACACAGAAGCAAAAATGTTTCATCCAGCGCTTCTGGAAGCAAACATACATAACAGCATGGCCTCTGGCCTGGGTGGATAAAGGCAAAGAGGAGAGGGTAACATTTTACTAGCGAATTCGAGGCGGATGCCAAGATGGGAAAACAAGACTAGTAACTAGAATGGAAACTGTCCTTTCTCTCCCTTAACGCTCAATTTCTTCTTCTGAATGCTGGTTTTTCCTCTTTCGTCAGAGACGTAAAGAGAATTCAGAAGAAAATAAATGAGCCACTTTTTTTTTTTTAAAAGAAAATTACGTTCTTTAATGATAGAGCTCTTGCCTTTTTCAGGAGTTGCTACTTGCTCCCCGGGCTAATTTTTCTGAATTAAAAATTTAGAGAATTGCCCCTAGTAAGTATGTAAACGTAACGGTCAATCAGACTTGAGAATTAATTTTTAACACTTTCATAATATAAGTAAAGGGGATCTTTCCTTTGGAAGCTGGCAGTTAATAATTATGTGGGTGGTGCTCAATAGGAAAGAATATTTTTAAGAAACAAGGACTACAGTTTAAGTGTTGAATTCATAATCTCCACCTTCTTTCAAAAATCTATAGTTTTTTTTTGTTTTTTTTTGAGTGGTAGCTTCTTTCTTCTTACCTAGAGCTTGGGTCCTTTGCAGTCCTGCCACTGTCATGGCATTGGTGCTTACCACTGCAAAACGGGCTTCTTTTCCAGCAGAGGAGGAAAGCTCACTGTTTCTTCCTCTAGCACTGTATTGCTTTCGAAGCATAATAAAAGTATCTTTTATCAAAAAGCCTGTTAACGAAGCAGGTGATGGGCCAAAAAGGTTTAGGCCCCATGACTCAACTTGTGAGGGGCTTTACCCTAAACTCAGGATGTGAAACCTGTGAGCTGATGGGAGAAGGGGAAGATGCAATCCGTTCATGGACTGGTCAACCTTTTAATCACTCACGACAGAAATCTCAGGCACTGCCGATGTTGTTTAAACCGTATTCATATTTAAACTTGACCTAACCATATTACCGGGTGTTTCCAACCTTGAGCTGACAGTAGTTTTCAATTTGATCATTACAGATGGTAAATTTGAGCTGTTTTCAAATTTGGGGGCATCAATATAAGTTTACATGGATAACAAATGTTGAATGTTAGCGGCAAAATAACTTTTTTCCAAGGAGTCACAAGTTTTACTCAGAACATTGCACCAGCTAATCAACTCCTATAATTAATCACTTAGATAGTTGGAATAGGGATCTGGTAGGTACCCTAAAGGGATAAATTCGGGGGTGATTGAGTGTGCGTTTGACAATGCGAATGAGTGGGCTTTATTTCTATGCTGAAGTACCTGGATTGTAAGGATGGGTGGAGAACATGGGTCCCTGCGTCTTCTCAGGTCTAGAGTCATTCTGGAAGACTGAGGTCTGAGCGAGCTCTTTCACACGCTCTTTCCCTCCTCCGTCCAGGCAGTAATGGGCCCGAGTCACAGGCTGAAGACCACTTGAACCAGGTTGGCCTTGGAGGTGGTGATGGTAATCTTAAATATTCTTATTTTACACTGGGTTCTAGGGAAGGTCAAATGAAGTCATGTATCTGAAAGAGACATACTTTCTTATATATGTGAAAGGGTTAGTGATTATCCCAACACCATCAGGACTCTGGTGTAAGACACAGTCTAAAATAACTTAGTTCATCCAAATGAAGGAAGCAACGTCTAATTTTTTTCCATGACACATTTATTCCCATTTTGTCTTTGCCCTCAGGGAAAGGTGTTAAGGTTTTCTATGTGGAAAAACTCCATTTTGAGGTTACTGGACACTCTAAAATACCTAAGTACCTACGAGTTCTGAAGCAAGGATTTTGCCATGTCAGAGGTGAAACAAAGGAACTTTTATCCTGGGATGCAAACTCACGAGGCAGGATGGAGTGGGAGGGGGTGTGGAAGGGTTGGCAAAGGGCTTTCGCACAAGGAGGCAATGTGTGCTATCTTAAACTGCAGGGGCTCCCGGCTGCCTTCTCCAAAGGCACAAGGCTGTTCTTTGCCAGCCCTCATCACAGTGGTCACGGCAGTGAAAACAGTAAGGAAGTTAGGATTACAGTCATTCCATGCTTTGGGGCCTGGCCTGGGCACACCAGGAGGCAGAGTGACAGCTGAATAATGCTTCAGTATATTTTGATCAGAGGCAAGGCTAGTTTAAGGATATTGTATTTTTATCTTCAAGTCTTCCATGAGAATGATTTCTGGGGAGAACTGGCCTCTTTCCCTTCTTTGATTTTAGTTGCCCAGATGGTACCAATGTGTGAGTCTGTAGGGCTGATGGAAGAACTTGACCTGATGGCTCTGGAAGGTGAAATCTGCTTTTCCCAACAGTTGAAACTGGTGGCCAAAGGCTGCATCTGCCCACATACACGGTCTCTTTGGTCTGCACATGGTTGGCCAAGAATCTGAGTTTAGCTTAAGTGTCAGGTGACATTATATTTCCAAGTCAGAAGATCTAGCAGCCCCAGGCCTGATTTCTGCATGGTTCTGATTGTCTAGAGCTGGGATCCCCCTTTAAAGGGGGTGTGTGTCCTCTGGTTCACCATGATCTCCGTCATTCTTTAGGGTCCTTCTTCTGCCTGATCTGAATCGCTCATTTACAGAATCTGCCTGTTCTTTCCAAGGCATCTGCTTAGAAAGGATTAGGAGGCTTCTATTTAAATAGGAAGCAAGACTCATTTGGTTCAAAACCATGCAGCAATAAACACTTCTTGGGAACTTTTAATGCCAACATTAGAGATATTCCAAGAGAATGAAGATAGAGATTTGGGCTGCTTCATCTCAGAGATGAGGCTGTATACATTTTCCCCTAACTCCATGCATTTCTAGCCCTCATGTGTGCAGATTCTAAAGCCTGTTAGAAAGCAAAGTCAGAGCGACCCTCTGACCACTTTATAGGGGGGGTTGCCCAACGGGTGTACGACCATTCTATCCCAGCTTTTCTTTTGATGTTATCTGCATACTTGACTAATTAGTCTAGCTTTTGAATTACCAAAATCTTAGAAAGAAAAGATGCTTTCTTGCTTTAACAGTGAGTGGGCTAGAAAAAACTGTAGAGCATTATGAAATGGTTTTGGCAAAGCTCAAAATTATTTGTACGGTTAATCAACTCTCCATGGCTGCCTTCCTTGTTTCCCGACTCTTGGGAATACAGTGACTTTCTGATCTCAGACTTGCCTGTCTGTGAATTCTTCCTGTGAAAAATCAAGCACTTGTTCTGGTAAGGAATTTAAAGTTATTTAGTTAGTGCTGAGGACAAAATTATTTTAAACATCACTGATCACCTAAGAATTCTATCTTTGGGCTTACACACCATGATTTTAGAAATTTCCATCAAATGATACTTGCTAGTTAAAAGCAGCTTTGTGGTTCTGGTAGGTTGAGGAATAAGTTTGTCCTTGTGACAGGAATCTATCATTTTACACTAAAGAATTTACAAGTATATTTCTCCCACTGCCTATAAGCATATCTATTAACATTTTAAAGATTTAAGATACATAAGATGATTCTTAAAGTTTTTTTTTTTCCCCCAAAAATACTTTGAAAACACACTGGTAAAGATCAAAGGAGGAGCTGTTGCCATCTTGATTCTCTTGTAATAATCTTCCATCTGATCTGCATTTCTACCCTTGCTGCAGAGGGTTAATTGAAAAGATATGCATCAGAACGCTTGCTTAAAAGAGGCATAGCCCTTTGTTTGGAGAGCAGGAATTGCTTATAATATTAACACTTCCTGTCTGGTAAAATATTGTATTTTAAAAAATAAGCTACAATGTATAAAACCAAGGTCATTTCCCACAAAATGTTCATGTTCTTTGTGATTACAAAACACTGCATCTTGTAAAATATTTCCAGTTCTGTTAACTTGAGAAGTACTAATGCTTATTATAAAAGTGTCACATCTCTCAGAATTGTAGAAGCCTATGCAGTATATTTCTTGTCTTATTTGGAAAATTAAGTTATAATTATTATTGTATTTAAGATTACATTTTGACACAACACATTACCATCGTGATTCTCAGACTCACAAGAAAAGATATAAAACATGAGATTGTCTTTAAAAAAAAAAGGAACTATTTACAAAACAGGACCAGAAGTAAAATTCCCGTTTTGATTTCTGGTCCTATGATAGATACACCTTTTAAAGCATGTATATCATTGATTGGATCTGGACTTTTTCAAAGTCAGTCACAATAAGCAAACCAGTCGGTTTTAAATGCATTTTACACTTTCTTGCTCTAGTGGTGTGCATTACTTAGTGATACAATTGGTACCTAAAAGTGCTAAGCTCGTTTTATTTACTGACTTCCGGTTTGACTAGTTACAATGAAAAAGACAGAAGGAAACAGTTCCGCTCTGGAGGAATTCCCACAGGTGTGGGGAACAGGGAAAGCGTGTATGCTGCTGGTTGGGTTATTTTCTTAGAGAAATGAAATTTCCAGTTGACCCGTGTGCCCAGCGCTTTCTCCAAAATGATCCACATCCTCATCCATATTCATGAATCATGCTCTGTTTCCACTCATTTGTATGCACAAATTCTCCCCTGCGTGCATACAGGTCAGAGCTACAGTTGATGTGGTTGACAGAAATTCTACAGGGTCATGAGAAAAAGCAGCACCTTGTCCACAAAAGTCCATGGAAGTTTGCTCCTTAACCTGCTGTTAAAGTAAAATGCATGTCTTTCACGTCCCTCACCTATATAGAATTCTGTGTACAGCTAATAACCAGTCATCCAACCGGCTGATTATAAAAGGGAACACCAAGGTGTCATATTCATAATTACATTCACAAACAGCCTTACATGAATCTGTGAAAACCCACCAGGGACTGTGCTGTGGTTCAGATGTCAGCCTGAGAATGCAGGTCTAAGAAACAAAGAAACTGCTCCGTTTCCTAGAGCATTCCTCCACACCTCAAAAAGTCGGTACTGTCCAGTTCATGGCAATTTGTCTTGAAATGGTATCATGTTCACTAAAAAACAAACAAACAAACAAACAAAAACTGTTCTGACTAGAAAAGGTGCTGGAGATAATAAAAACCTTTCTAGTCTTAGGATCCTCTAGATCTATTTTTCACATACCCTTTAGTTTTCCCTGAGGAAAAGAATATTTTTTACAGTATTTTGCTACTATTCTCAAGGTATTCTCTCCCATATGTACAGGTTCTGTCACTTTTCTCTAAACATTCCCAAGCGAATGCTGCGCTTTCCTTTTCCAATGAAGTCGGATGAAGGTGGGAATGGGTTTTAGCAGTGCCGGCTAATTCAGAACCCAGGGCTGCTTTCAAGTGTGGCTTAGTGTGACACCCACGACGGTGGGCTTCAACTTAAGTGATCTTGAAATTTGATAGAGGGCATGTCAGTTTCAGCAATCTTTTGCAACATACCTGTAACTATTTTTTTTTTAAGTTTTGTTGGAAAGCCCAAGAACTGTAACACACATCAGATTGAAAGTTTTCATCTGCAACACAGTTATGCCTGGACAAAGAATCGTCTCATAAAGGGCACCCACCCTGTGGGTGCACGGAGCTGCTGACAGGCATGCACATTCTTGCTCAGAAACCCACTGCCCTCTTCCTGACACTGGCTTTTGCCAAACAAGGGAGGAAACTTCCCAGCAAGCGAGGAGGAGAGCAGTCTGTGCCCACCCGAGATGGGCACGGCAGTCCTGCATCCCTGGCCTGAGTGCTTCCCGCAAAGGAGCTCTCTCCTTGCTTCAGTCAGCTGCTCCCAGAGCGGGAACCTGGCAGCTCCCTCGGAGGTGCCCAGGGACAGTCACCACCAGCTGATCAGCACTAGATGGTGAGCCCGAGCCAGGTGTCCACAGCCCTCCTGTATCTCCTCTCTGGCTCCCCACCCACTTGCTACCCGGGTGCTTCCTCTATGGGGTCACACTGCCTCCCATAAATTGGTTGCACATTCTCTGGGAAGAACTAAGGCTTAAAATGACTGTTCTCTGCTGTGCAGCTATCTGGAGAAGCCTGTCCATCACCAGGAAATGCCTTCTTTGGAGAGAGATGAGAAATCTTTTCTGAAGGAAAGGGTAACGGGGAGAGAAAAGTCAAAGGCTACCACATGCCTTCTTCAGAAAGCCTCTGGGACCAGAACCCACTGCATTGCCGTTCCTTTTGCACAGACAGGTGCCCCGTGATGGGCGAGGCTTCGGTTAAGCAGCCACATGCCCTGGGGCTTCCCTTCCCACCCATACTCCCCTCCCCCTGCCAAATGAACACAGAAAAGAACGTGGTACCACAGAGAAGGCATAAAACAGGACCTTCCCTGGTGGTCCAGTGGTTAAGACTTTGCCTTCCAATGCAGGGGGTGTGGCTTCAATCCTTGGTTGGGGAGCTAAGATCCCACATGCCTTGGGGCCAAAAAACCAAAAAATGTAACAGAAGCAATACTGTAACAAATTAAATAAAGACTTTAAAAATGGTCCACATCAGAAAATCTTAAAAAAAAAAAAAAAGAGGAGGCATAAAACAAATCTTGGACTTAATTTGGCACTTCATTTAGTTCCAAAATGTAACAAAATAGCTCTACATTAAAAAAAAAAAATTTAGCATTTATAATCAGTGCTGTATATTGCAATTTGTAGCTTTCTGGGTGGCTTAAAAGAAGTTTCATCGCTTTTCTTCAAGGCCAGGCGGGTGAAGCCTGGTAGATCCCTAGTCATTACATGCCTTGGTACAGGGAATCGGTGTCTGTGTGCAGGAAGTACTGAGGGTCTGTGCCCACCTCAGAGCTAGAGAAGAGGACACACAGAGCCCCGGGCTGGCCAGCAGAAAGGAGCCCCGCGTGAGTGTGAGATGCAGAGAGCGTGTGTGTGAAGAAGGCTTTAGAAAGGAGAGGAAATCCCAAGGAAGCTGCATCCAGCTCTACCCTTTGCTTGTATCGGTGCATTGGCTAATACCCAGGTAAGGACTGAGCTTGGCTCAGCCAGGCCAGAGCCTAGCACTGGTCATGGGCTGTACCTCTGGGGTCAGAGCCACAGAGCCTCACTCTAGGACTGCTCCACAGCCACCATCTCTCCCTCCTTGTGTCCCAAAGTTCTGGGAGTAGGGGATGGATTTAGCCCCTCATCACTTTAATCTCTTTTGATTAGTGACTTAATCCAAGGATCAAGGGCCATGGAGCTTTGCTGAAGAGAAAACCCTCTGCTCCACTACTGCACCCCAACCATCACTGAAGTCCATGGTGAGCCTGCTGAAATGGCTGACCAGCCTTGGACTCACCATGGCCACTGCACAATCCAGCCACAGTGCAGGGCCTTCTGGACCAGGCCAGAGCATCACCTCCCAGCAGAGATGCTTGTGAGTGAAGCGACAAGACACCAGGGAGGAGAAAAGACAGGCTGGGGTAGAGGATGCAAATACGTTTCTGCACTTAAAAAACCCTTTCCTGGCTGACTTTGTTAGTGCTCAAACATACATTATAGCTGGTGCTGTATTGATTGGTAATCAGATGTGATATTAAATGAAGCTCTTTCTCTGCTCTTAAAATAAGTGTTTTTAAAGAAAAAAATAAATGAAGGAGGAAAACAGGATCTCTTTCAAGGAATAATGCTTCAAATGTCATGTGAGTTTAAAAAATAAAATTGCCAAAATATATGAATGCACAGATTGCAGATGTTACACTGTAGAACCTCCTCCTTTTTCCCTTGCTTATCAAAAAAAAAAAGAGGATAGCTCTTATGACTAGATGACTTCTTTCTACTCTTTCAAAAAAAAGCGTATGTACAATCTCTAAATATATTAAACTTTGCTCTGTGCAATTTCATTTAACATTCCTATGGCTGATCCGAGGCCCCCGTCCCGACACAGTGCATCCTATAAGGTGCTCTTACTTCTTTGCATAGGTATAGGAGGAATAACTTTAGCAGGGCAATCTAGAGTAGGGTAGACAGAGAATGAGCTTATATATAGGGTTTGACAACTACTCCCCTGTCCCTGCACCACTACCCCCAAGACAGACAAACAAACAAATACTACGCTAGAAAGTCTAATAAATGGAACACAGTGCAAGCCCTGGTCCTATTAAATTGAGAGATTCCTATACCAACACGCATTTTCCTTTTGGTGTTCTGTATGTTCCCTTCTGAGCAAATTCTTAATGAATAGCTCCAATATTTTGATAAGAAAAATAAAGGTTTGGACCTTCCTTTTCCCCATATAATCTTTACATTGTTCATTAACCCATCTCCCAGACATGCTAAAGCATAAAACCTATAAAAGTGCACTCAGAATGGATGTTGACCTCACATAACTCTCTGAACAGATGGGGACGTGGAGGCTGTGCTCTGCTGTGTAAAGCACACCTGCCGGGATGGTCTGGAGTTCTCTACCTTTTCTGAAAACAGTCAGCGGTGGCGTTTTGAGGGAAGGAAGGCCTGATGAGCCACTGACCTGGCGACAACTGTCAGATAAGCAGTGCTGAAGAGATCCGAGCTATGGTTGGCGTCGCATCCCTGAAGGAAGCTTTGAGGCTTACCCAGATGGCAATGCGTGCCAGGTCTTGAGTGCATGTGGCCGGGAGAGAGTGGGCCAGGCCACCCCTCAGGGAAGGCTTCCGAGGAAGACGCCCAGACGGTTCCCAACCGTGACAGCGGGATGTCCTGAACTCAGCTGGGGCTGAAGTCTGCTGGTGATGTCCATTGTCAGTCTCTTTTCAAGCTGATGCCCTCCTGGGCCCTTCAAGCTAACAGATCTACCGTGGTTCAGTTTGGGGCCATTCTTTAAAACAGAACAAACAAACAAAAAAGACGTAGAAAAGATACCCGGAGTGCTGCCGTTTCCTGGCAACACATCATGATGTGTACTGCTCCCAGAAGTCTGATGGAGAACAGGCAAAGGACTATTCACAATGAAAACAGGTATCGCTCTTTGTACAAATGCTACTGAATAACATGTAGCTTTTTTTTTTTTTAAGTGTCAAAAAAACCCCACAAAAAACAAACCTCAGAAACGGCATTATCCAGAAAGGTTATCAAAATAGGCCTCCTTTCCAGGAAATATGGGCTTGGTTGGTTCGATTGCTACAGAAGTCCACAGTTTTCAGAGCTAGACATACAGCAAAAAAAAAAAGTTGATTTTTTAAGGAAAAAAGTAGTTACAGCCGCTCTCGGCTGGGTTCTCAGCAAGAACAGTGAGGGTGGTGATCTTTTTTGTTTTTTGCTGTGATTTCACCAAGGTGCCCGGAAGTGCTTTCCCTGGGTTTCAAGTGTGTTTTGTTCAGAAGGAAAAGCGCTTTCCAACACCCTCAGCACAAGTCAAGGGCAGGAGTGTCTGGGCGACGATCAGGGGCCTGTGCATTAGTCAATGAACCGCTGGCAGGCCTTCTTCCAGCGGCAGGCCGTGCACCACATGTCACGGTTCTCCATGCCGTACACCTTCCGGCACTTCTTGCCCTCTCCCCGGGGCTTCCTGTAAGACAGGCAAGGAAACAGTATTCAGTGTGAGGGATTCAATGGGCATTCTTTGGACGGCTCAAAATCCCTGGAAAAATCTAGAAAAAGTTAGGAAACATAGTAGGGGGTCTCTCTAGGTTCAGCCATTAACCTGTGTGGGATGTTTTCACAGCCACTACACTGAACTGTTAAAATTTGCTACTTATAGTACTTCCAGTACTCTTCAGCTTCTATTTGTCCATTTGTAGACATGTCTATTTGGGCATCTTCATAACATTGAATTAAGTAAGTAAATACAAGAAATACCAGTAGAGAGCATTATTCTTTCAAGTTTTTTTTTTTTTTTTAAAGGGCTTCAGGGGGCTTCCCTGGTGGCGCAGTGGTTGCGCGTCCGCCTGCCGATGCAGGGGAACCGGGTTCGCGCCCCGGTCTGGGAGGACCCCGCATGCCGCGGAGCGGCTGGGCCCGCGAGCCGTGGCCGCTGAGCCTGCGCGTCCGGAGCCTGTGCTCCGCAACGGGAGAGGCCACAGCAGAGGGAGGTCCGCATACCACAAAAACAAAACAAAACAAAATAAAACATAAAATGTAATAAACTCCTAGGGCAAAAAAAAAAAAAAAAAAAAAAAAAAAGGGCTTCAAATGCTTGGCTTATTTATTTATTTATTTTTTGCTGTGTTGTGTCTTCATTTCTGTGCAAGGGCTTTCTCTAGTTGTGGCTAGCGGGGGCCACTCTTCATGGCGGTGCGCGGGCCTCTTCACTATCGCGGCCTCTCTTGTTGCGGAGCACAGCCTCCAGACGCGCAGGCTCAGCAGTTGTGGCTCACGGGCCTGGTTGCTCCACGGCATGTGGGATCTTCCCAGACCAGGGCTCGAACCCGTGTCCCCTGCATTAGCAGGCAGACTCTCAACCACTGCGCCACCAGGGAAGCCCTCAATTTTTTAAATGTGTACTTTCAAATGCTCTCTTGCTTCTCAAATTTCTAGTCTTCTGGTTAAGGGAATCCTGGCGAGGTCCTCCTTCATCTGGATTAAAAACTCTATTTTGTACTTCATTTCATACAGACGTTAATGCAACATGGCTTTAAAGAGACCCTGTAATCAGCATTACCTATTCTGCAAGAAAATTTACTGTAAACCGTGACCCCAGACAAAGAACAAATCTTTATCAAGAGTTAGTAGATGGGGAAAACCATGGGAACAAAAGAAAGGGTGTTTCATCCATTTCAGGGGAATTTTATGAAGATTGTATCTCTGGTTTCTCTTTTCCTCGCTGTTCTATTTTTCAGTTAATTCCCTGGAGAGGAGGCGTGTGGGGTTTCAAGCAGTCATACCTTAGGCTGACCGTCCCTCTGGGTGGGGAGGACAAGACGGTGTGAGCGTGCTGTCTCTGCTCGCCTGTGCCCACCGGGTGACTGTGGGTTGGTGACACCTAGTAAGCACATGGAAAACAAAGTTAACGGGGCAGGCTCTCCTCACCATGCATTTCGCTAGCCTTTGCCACGTGGGCAGGGGTACCCAACCATCAGACACGGAGAGGCTGTGCTTCCTTCACAGAGACCACATGTTAAAATGGATGGGGTGACGCTCATGGCGGAATTTAAGGGCATCCCCCAACAGAAAAGACCCAGCAACAATGAATACTTTACAAATCTTCATAACTTCCCAACGTCTCTGCATTCCCAGTTGCCCATTTTCACTTGAATATTTTAAACCTTAAAGCATATTCCTATGCCAAGCCTTATCCGTCTCTCTTTTAAAGAAGAAAAGAGGTTAAGAGAGTTCTCTGAGATTATACAGCTAGCCAGTGGCAACACACAATGTGGATCTCAGCCTTCTGTTCATTCAGTTAGATCATTCACAGCCAGTACATAAATGGCTTCTTGCATAAGACGTCCACATGGCAGACTCTGGGGTCTGAACAGGGATAAAGGCAAGAAGCAAAGATCCTGAGCAAATCAAGAATGAATGTCAACCTTGTAGTACTTACTGAGCATCCACTATGTGCCAGGGTCACTGACAACAGCTTTACTTTCACATCTACCCCATGTGATAAGTACTCACTGTTCCTATTTTATAGATGAGGAAACCAAGCACAGCGAGGTTAAGTAACTTGCCCCAGGTCATGGAACTTGCAATGGCCAGGGCTGTACTGAGCTCTCCCTGATTCCAGAGCATGTGTTTAACCCCCTTACGCCCCACCTCTCAGTCGTAATGATGGGAGGGTCCCCTTTGTTCTCCATTCCTCTTGCATTTCTCACTTATTCTCTTTGTATCACCTGCTCACCTAGCACTAAATATCTTCCCAGCAAATGGGATTCTCAAAAGCTACACAAAACTAATTTTAGGACAAAAGATAAATGATGTTTCAAGTAAATATACAATATTGCCATATACAAAAGAGCAAACATCTAATAAATTGATCAACTTAATCACTTAGAAGCCAACATGACCACAGAAATACCAGTACCAACCAACAGTCATGGGAACATTCCATAGAATTGATTTTCTCTAGTACAGGGACCAGTATTTTCTATTTTCTTTCAATGTAAAGGAATGTACATAAGTGTTATTTTCCTAGTCATTAATTAAAACAAAATTAAACACGTAAGAAAAAAAATAACCTAACATTTTAAACCATTATTGCCATGAGTCTCATTTATTCTGTACCATTGGTCTTTACTTCTTGCTAAAGTTAGGTGGATTGAGGGTCAGCAGAGGTGAGTGACATACATAATTTTTAAAAAACAAAAGCTTTGGGGCTTCCCTGGTGGCGCAGTGGTTGAGAGTCTGCCTGCTGATGCAGGGGACACGGGTTCGTGCCCCGGTCCGGGAAGATCCCACATGCCGCGGAGCGGCT
>NC_041228.1:56699542-56712017 GCF_002837175.3 Physeter macrocephalus | reverse complement strand
CGGGTTCGTGCCCCGGCCCGGGAAGATCCCACATGCCGCGGAGCGGCTGGGCCCGTGAGCCATGGCCGCTGAGCCTGCGCGTCCGGAGCCTGTGCTCCGCAACGGGAGAGGCCACAGCGGTGAGAGGCCTGCGTACCGCAAAAAAACCCAAAAAACAAAAAACCAAAGCTTTGGAGTTCAGTGTCTGCATTTGATGTGGATGGATATGTAGGTTCTTCCAGAAGCAGAATCCCCACCTCCCACTCCCATCCCCCATCCCTTCGGGGACCAGGATGCATATTAGCACAGTAGAGGGAGTGAACGCTTCAGAGTTTACTACCACTGTAGGTGATCTAGAATATGCTCATATGACTTGTTTTAAGTGCTCTCAGGACAATGAAAAAAAAACTTTGTTTGCTTTAAAAATTATTGTAGAACTTGTAGAATCCCCAGAGTACCTCTTTATTCAGTCAGAGAACTGGAAATGTTTAGGTGACATGACAGTGACACTGTTTCCATCAGCCGGGGATAATGTGGAAGGTTCTAAGTTTTGCAGAATTGCCATACGTCAATTTTGTGTGGGGTGATATGAGATCATAAAATGCTCTTCATTCAACAAATATTTATTAAAGACTTACTTTGCCCCAGGCACTGTTCTAGATTGTGGGGATACGGTGCTGAACAAGATAAAGTCTCTGCCCTCATGGAGTGTACATTCTAGTGGGGAGATAGACAATAAATACAAAACAAGTGAGGGCATTTTCGTGATAAGTGCCTGAAGAAAATAAAATAGGCTACCAGGCCAAGCGTGATGGAAGGAGAGGACATATTTGTTCAGGGTGGGGAGGGAAGGCTTCTTGGGGAGGTTACCTTTGATCTACAGGGCACTCCGGGGAAAGGGGGCGGGCAAGGGCCAAGGCCTCCCAGGTGCAGAGTGCCAGTGGGGCCGGAAGACAATGCGTAGGAGGCAGGAGGAAGGCGGGAGGACAGGAGGTGGTGGGTTCAGGTCATGCCTTGGAGCTGTGATGAGGAATTTGAAGGTGATTCTAAGTGCAAGGGAAGCCAGTGGAGCGTTTTAAGAAAGTGAGACATCTGATCAATGCTTTACAAAGATCGTTCCGGCTCCTTGGAGAATGGGTTAGCAAGAGCCTGGACAGGAGCCCCGAGCACCGCTTAAGAGCCTTTTGCACTGTTTCAGGAGAAAAACGTACTGGTGATTTAGATGAGAGTGTGGCAGTGGTGGGGAGAAGGGGCTGGATTCGTGTCCTGTAGAGGCAGAGTCCAGGACTTGCTGATAGATGGGATATAGGACAGAAAATAAGAGGACAAATCTTTCGATGAATCAAGGATGAAGCAAGAGGAGTCAAGGATGCATCCTAGGTCCTGGCCTGAGAGGCTGGAGGGATGGGGGTGCCACTTAACTGAAATCAGAAAACTGGTGGCCTCATAGGTTTAGGGGAGGAGTGAGGAACAGGTTTGGACCTGCTGCAGGAAGAACCCTTCTCTACCTTCTTTATTTCTGCTAACGGCTTTCTTAAGTCTGGAGTTGAGGGCACACGTGTTTCGTGTCTAGTCCTGTCTGATGGCAGCCCCTCCCGTTCCACAACAGACCTGGGTTTCTACAGGCTGCAGCATAGTGGAAGCCAGGACCCTGTTCACACACCAGCGTGCGGCTTAGTTCTGTGGGAGGATCAATATCCTCCGGCTCTTGATCGGGAGCTTTCCTGGAGATTTTTTAATAGCCAGACAATCATGTTTTGGCATCTGATGTTAGCTGGGGCTGAGGGTAGGGGGAGACTGGATATAGGGAGCCAACATTTATTCAGTGCTTGCAAATGTGAAAGGCCACTAGGTTATTTATACTCTCTTTTAATCTTCACCAAAAAGCCTGCAAAATAAGCACTATCTGCATTTTGTAGGTAAGACAGTTTAGGCTTGGAGCAGGGAACTGGCCTACATGCATCCCAGAGTTAAAAGTAGTATCAGTAATTACCAAGAGCTTGTTAAACTAAGTACCTTGCCCTGTGTTATCTAATTTCATCCTCATAATGAGCCCAGGATAAGCATCGCTATCACTTCCACTTTATAGATGAGGAAATGGAGAAGCTAAGGAAGTTTCTGAGGCCACGCAGAAAGTAAATGGCAGACCCGGGATTTGAATATGGGCTGTTTGACACCAGCCGACCTTGGAACTTGGTTCTGAATGGTGTCAAAGCCCTGCTTTTTCTCTCTTCCATCCTGCCTCATAACTGATGGCAGTACTGTGTGCCCTGGAATAAAGCCCTGGAAAACATGATTTGGCTCTCTCTCCTAGTGGCCTCCACATTCCAGAGTTATTTGTTTTACATCTTAACCATTTGTAAGTTCTATTTGGGGATGTGTTTTATAAAGCATATAATACACTTAGAGAGAGTACTGTATGGTATTATTTCTACATAAATAAAACGGGCTATATGCCTGTAATTTGTCTCCTGATTAGGTGTGACCTCAGAAGAGTTTAAAGAATTCTAAATTATAGTCTGCAAAAATCGTGGCTAATTTTTCCCATATGTTGAGTATATTTGTGTTATTATGAGTCAACCCCAGATAGGGAGAATCCACTTTCTCTGCCCCCGGTTTTACAGTAATGAGACATGTCACAGATAACAACGCTAGGAAGTACAACATAATGTCAGCCAGTGCCAGGCATTGTGTTCAACACTACAACGATACAAGGTGGTTGTCGTAGAGCTGAGTCGAGGGCATTGCTTGAAAGAGGTCCTGTGACCGGCTAGAGGTCACGGCTTGTAAATGCCAGTCAGGACTTGCCTCACATCAGGGCAGTAATACAGATGCTGTGTCCTTCTGTAAATATGTTGGAGAAATTTCTTTTCTTTGTGATTTTCTATCTCCCAAATGGGAAAAAAAAATGAAAAAAGCCCCTTGTCTTGGTCTTAATCTCTTCTAACATAATATTCTGAACCCTCCATCAAAGGGTTAATAAAAAACAAACCAGCTAAAAAGCTAACAATTAAGCACTACTATTTCAGGTCTGGAGACTGTCTTTCTGGCCTGAAGCCTCTTGGAATGGCCCTTGGATAGCAGTTGATTAGCTCCTATTTGCTTGCATGGGGACTATTATGGACTGGATTTTGTGTCCGCTCCACCCCCACCCCTTCACATGTTGAAGCCCTAATTCTCAGTGTGGTTGTATTTGGAGATGGGGTCTCTAAGGAAGTAATGAAAGACAAATGAGGTCCAAAGGGTGGGACCCTGATCCAATAGGATTAGTGTCCTTAGAAGAAGAGACACCAAACGGCTCTCTCTCTATCTCCCTACCCCTCCAAAAGAAAAGGCCATGTGAGGACATATCAAAAAGTTGGCCCCTGACAAGGCAGCAGGAGAGCCCTCACCAGGAACTGAATCAGCTAGCACACTGATCTGAGACTTCTGGCCTCTAGAATTGTGAGAAAATAAATGTGGGATGTTTAAGCCACCCAGTCTATCACGGCAGACTAACACAGGGGCCAAGAGCTCTCAGCTTTCTGCCATGAAAAGACAGGGAAAGACATGGAGATAATTAGGGGTCATTGGGGAAAAACAGGTCAAAGAAAGCAGTAATTAACCATGGTCGTCTCCCAACCCCTATGTACACAGCCTTGGGCTAGAAAAGACTGAAACGGTTACATTGGTGAATATGCAGATCAACCTTCTGGACTATACACCTCCGGGAAGAGGTCTTACCCAGGGAACTTATTAAAGCTCCAAATTCAGGAAGTCCAGTGTAGGCAAATGAATAAATAAAATTCTTCAAACCTTGGGATTTCGCAGAAGGAGATTATTTCTACTCTCTAGGAAGCATACAAAAGCATCCCCTCTTCAATAGCAGGTCTCAAAGACATGGGAGAAAAGGAAACCTTAAATGGGGTTGACAACCTCAGAGTACTTGCTTTGGAGTACAACAAGAAATGTGTTCTTTAATGAGGATTTAATAAAATGGCAACTGCTCTGTTCTTCAGTTTGGATAAAGTTGAAGCCACTACAAATACTAGGATCTTATCATTTAAAACTTTTAGAGCTTCTGTCTGAAAATCCTATTACACGAATTTAGGAGGTGGGGATCCACATGTTCTCAGGGTCAGCCTGGCTCCCTGTCTTCTACAGGCGGGACTAGCACCCCTGGATAATTCAGGGATGGTTGCTGGCACCCAGCCAGTGGACATGTGACAGTCCTATGCCTGGGTGGTGTGGAGTCGTGAGATCCAGCCCCCTGTAGAAGGGGACGGACAGCAAACAGCCAGTTTTTTTTCCTTTTAAAAAAAGCATTGATAGAGAGTAGGGCAACATGAAGAACATTTTTAGTAGTAAGCCTCCTTGTCTTCTTTCTAGAATAAAACAAAAGCCTTCGAAAATGGCAGCTCCCTCCATCCCCTTACCTTTATTTTTAGATAGCAATGGCAAGCTTGACTGCTGAAACAGTCTAAAACCTGATAGATTGGGAATTCTCTGGCAAAAGGATAAATCAGAAGCTCACATAGGATTTTAGTGGGATACCTAGTTAACTCAGTGACTCTATGTACTTTCTGTCAAAGCTCTAGTCCAGAACGTCCCTGGTAACCAACTGATAGCAAAATGAGGGACTCTGTCCACAGTGTCCACAGAGAGAAGAGTTTTAAAATTTCACTGTTGAAAAACCAACAAGAGGAGGTATCCTGGCTGGTATCCTACCGTGTAAGACATTTCATTTAGGAACTTTGGAGGACATGGAACTAGTGAAATGTCAGAAAGAGAAAAACAAATATCGTATATTAACGCATGTATGTGGAATCTAGAAAAATGGTACAGATGAACCGGTTTGCAAGGCAGAAATAGAGACACAGATGTAGAGAACAAATGTATGGACACCAAGGGGGGAAAGCGAGGTGGTGCTGGGGTGGTGGGATGAACTGGGAGATTGGGATTGACATGTATACACTAATATGTATAAAATAGATAACTAATCAGAACCTGCCGTATAGCACAGGGAACTCCACTTCACTGTACAGTAGAAACTAACACAACATTGTAAAACAACTATACCCCAATTAAAAAAAAAAATAACCACACAGCATGATGTCACACTATACTTCAGAAGGAGATGATTTAATTAATAGAACAAAGGGGAAAGTATTCCATTTGGGCTGGTCATAGAGGTAATTTGAAAGGAAGTCTGAACTGGGCCGTTCTGTCTACACACTATACTTGTTTTTACACCAGATGAGCTTTAGGGGGGTGCTCTTGAAAATTCTGCTCAAATCAAAGAAGGGAAGGAACGGAATTCAGAATAGCAGGTCTCTGTCATTCTGTGATTGTAGCTGCCTCGCTGGCTTAGAAGGGTTGTCTCAAATGTCATGTCGAGAGCCACTCTGGGTCTTTTTATGTCTATCCAAAAAAAAAAAAAAAAAAGTCGCCAAAAGGGCTGATTGTTTACCTCTGACACCCACCTTACGGGATCATTGTTCCTGCCAGAAACAAAACTAATACCTACGTGTCTAAGCCATTCTTTTTAAATGTTTACTAACAGGGCATTCATTGTATTCTTGCTTTTTGAGAACAGCCAGCAGTTCCACTCTTCGTGAAGGAGGCACCTTTCATAATTATTCCTGATCCATGATCCTGTTTAAAAATCCTATTCTAGGAGTATTTTCTGGAAGCCACAAATTCTCGAATTGCTGCCAGCAGGATGCTTTTTATTGTTGACTATTCCTCTAGAGAATTTAATAAATATTCATTGACAGAGCAAAGCGTAATTGACTGAGCCACTTTCATTTTTATCAGCTCCACAGGAGGCCTTGGTATTTGCTGGAAACCTCTGGGAGTTGCCAGTGGTTGCAATAAGAAGCTTTTGTGAGGTCCTTAGGGAGAGGGGTGGAGAGGAGAAAATAAGGTTAATGTCTATTATCATAAGCCACTTTCCTGAACCTTATCAGGAGTTATAAACCCCCTTGAACATCAGCGGTATGGGGGTCTATGGATATTCTGTGATAAGCTATAAAAGACCCAATATCTTTTTAAATGAATAGTTAAGAATCAAGCAAATTCATGCTGAGTTTTCGGACAGTAATCATTTACTATGTCAAATCAATTCTTATATACTACTTAAACCCAAAGGCATATTTCAGCACTCATTTATTTGCAAATTACGCCTCAGCATGGACTATTCAGGCTTTGGAAGAAAAAAGGTGATTTCAATTTCTACTATTTGAACTTGCAAAATGACATACCCACAAACAATAAGTTCAAAGTCAAATCTCATAAAGTTACTCATAATGATAAATGCCATTTACATATAAGGTCTCTTTCTTTTATGTTCAGGGTCTGAGTTCAGCTATTAATTTTATAAAGCCTTTTGGAAACATACAAATATGCCACCCACACAAAAAATCTTGATATATTTCCAACAAGTTGTTTATCAACAGATGAAACTGTCTTTTAGTTTCTAAAATTCCAGTCAAAACACCTTTATACAAAGAAGTTGGGCCTGTCTGGACCACGAGACACCTCGCTGAGTTTACAAATATCATTAAAAAAAAAAAAAAGAATTCTTCTGGCGTTCCAATTTTTGTCTTTTTCTTGCATGTTTCTACAATTTGTTCTAAATATACGTTTGGCTTTGACCAGATTTCTGGCTTTTTGCTTTTCTACTTACTGGAATGCCTGTGAAGGTAACTGGAGGAGACTGCCAAGAAATGCTGAAGCTGCTGCCATTGGGGGTGAACTTGGCCGATCCTGGAATGTTCACAGGGGGCGTGGCCTATCAAATAGAAAACAGAGAAAGTTGTTATGAAACAACATTTCTACTCAGAGTCTTGGGCTGTCATTTCCAAAGTACGGCCTCAGAAATAATCTCAGCTATATTAATGGCTAAGTTATAATAGGAGGAAATTAAACACAGAGAGAGTAGCTAAACTGTTTATATAATCTAAGCAATAAGGTATAAAAGGAGAAAGTTTTTGACTACCGATTTCTGAAAAGAAATTTGCTTATACATACGTATACATATTTTAGGACATCTGTGATATACAATTCCTCACTATCAAGTTGGGAAGTCACTTTTTTATGCAGTGATGGTAGGTTGTAAATTACAACACTTGGGGAGGGTAATTTGGCAATACATATAAAAATTCTTAGTGTTCTGTATGTTAGCTATTCCACTCCTAGAATTTATTCTCAGGAAATGGATATAAGGACGTTCATTGCAGAACTATGTATTATATTTAACAAAACTGGAAACACATGTCCAATAATAGGGAAAAGGGTAGATATATCATGATATAGCCACGGAGCCATTAAAAATTATGTTATTGAAGATACTCATTGGTGTGGGAAAATGTTCATGAGATTTTAAGTGGAAGAAACAAAGCATAGTGAAAACAGTACTACAATAGAGTCCATTAAAAAAAAATGAGTATACATACACACATAGAATACTTTTGAAGGACATACCAAAAATATGAACCAAGGGGCTTTCTTGTTGTTGGGACTAAGGATGGATTTTCTTTCTTTGCTTATGTTTCTAATATTTTTATGCTGAGCATTTATAATATCTGTAAACAGAAAAATCCCAATATTGTGAATATATGGTTTGGGAAGGAACTTCTAGATCCCTTAGTGTGTGTTCCAACTCTCATTATATAGATAAGCAAAGTAATTTAATTAAGTTGGTTCAAGCCCACGACTTCGGACCTAAATGCAACACTGACAAACAAGAACAAAGGAATGAATAATTCTTTTGACCGCCGTTAAGAAGAGTCAGGAATGAAAGTTATTGCATCAACTAATTTAATAATTAGCTCTATTCCATTGCTCTTGAGTTGAAGTCTACTAAATAAATGGCTGAATTCTTCCTCTACAGCTTTAGTGTTTCTACTTTTATACATACAGTTGCTAGTGACAGTGGTTTTGTAACTGGCACCACTGGAAAATATTCTGGCAATACATAGCTGTTCATATTATATCCTAAGATTCAATAATTACTCTTCTGGAACTTCAAAGAAAAAATAAAGCTACTGGCACAGAGGTATCCTCTGTAGATTTACTAATGACAATTAAAAAGCTGGATAGACTAAAAAGTAGATCCCTAACAAAAGAATGATTAAAACAATTTAATGTTTTGATTTAATTGAATTTGGTTATGTATTCAGTTCTATGCAAAGTGTTTATAAAACAAGGGTGGGAGGACACAATTACAAATAGGTACAGGAGATTTTTCTTCTAAAAAGTTACAGAAGGTGGTTGATAATTGTGGGAAAATTTTTTTTTAAATTTGAGTGTATTGAAACTTTACTAAATCGACACTTAAAAGAGTTAATAATTGCTGGGGGAAAAGGAGCTTTAGCCGTGTCCTGTATTTGCAGGCTTTGTCTCTAAGGTCTTATGAGACTTTGGAGTGAAGCAGAATCTCCTAGAGGGTCTTTTAAACACAGACTGCTCAGCCCACCCTTCCTTCTGGTCCCACAGGTCTGGGGCAAACCCAAGAAATGTTACATTTCTAACAAGTTTCCAGGTGCTGCTGACACTGTTGATTTGGGGAACACTGACAATCACCGCTCCAGTCTGAGAGAGTTAGTTACCAATTCAGAAGGGAGTGCACTAAGTCCCAGACTGGAGTGCAGGACGAGGGTGGCATTGTGTCAGCACTTTTCAATGCTCATCTTTTCACTTATTTTATTTTTTATTTAACAGGTACTTAGATCATGTGCCAGGCACCCTTCTGAGAGTTTTACAGTATTAAGGATTTTAATTCTCATAACAGTGTCTCAGGGATCGGATCTTCAATCAGTACTGCAAAGTCCAAGGACCTACAGGGTTTCATCTGTGCGAGATTCTGGCTTTAAAAGGAGAAAAAGAAAAAGTGAACTCTGCTACTGGGCTCTCTTGGATGCTGTTTTTCCACTGAATTATCCTTCACTCAGAGGTCAGAATGCTACTGCTTTTGGTCAGGAGTAAAGTGATTACTCTCACGGTCCCTTGCCAGTCACCTGGTAAGCATGGTCGGTGTGCACGAGGTAGAGGGTGGTGGGAGCAGAGCGGCTCAAGGGTGTCATCAATTTTGTCTCAGTTTTGGCACAAGGAGTTTCTGTTCTGCTGGAATCTGGGGTGGGGAAAGTAGGAGGCGAAGCCAGGGACTGGGAGGGCGAAACCGGGGCCAGGCTGCTCAGTCCGTCTGCCACCGAGTCTGTGTTGAGCTTGATCTCAGTGTAGTAAAAGTCTTCTTCTCCATCACTGTAGTCAGACTCCCCAACACGCCTAATGCAAAAGAGAGCAAAACAATCCTACTCACCCAAGCCATTTTCTTGCCTTGAAATCTGGCACATCACATGCTGTTCCTTCTGTCTGGAATGCTTTTCCTCCGTTCTGTCTGCCCGGCAAACTCTTACCCTATCCTGCAACACTCACTTCCAGGGAAGCCTTCCTTGACTTCTTAAAGCAATTTATTCAATTAATCAACCAATCAATCAATTATTCAACAACAATTTATTGAGAGTCTACTATGTCCTGGCTCTTTTTTTACAGTCCCACTATTACAGTGAACAAAACATAAATTGACTCTGCCCTGAGGGAACATACAGTCTAGGGGGAGAGGCAGACAAGAAACCCATAATGGAACACATCAAAAAGAATAAAATACGTAGGAATAAACCTACCTAAGGAGGTAAAAGACCTGTACTCAGAAAACTGTACGACACTGATGAAAGAAATTGAAGACAGCACAAACAGATGGAAAAATATACCGTGTTCTTGGATTGGAAGAATTAATATTGTTAAAATGACCATTAAGGAAACAATCCCATTCACCATTGCAACAAGAAGAATAAAATACCTAGGAATAAACCTACCTAAGGAGGTAAAAGACCTGTACTCAGAAAACTGTACGACACTGATGAAAGAAATTGAAGACAGCACAAACAGATGGAAAAATATACCGTGTTCTTGGATTGGAAGAATTAATATTGTTAAAATGACCACACTCCCCAAGGCAATCTACAGACTCAATGTAATCCCTATCAAAATACCAATGGCATTTTTCACTGAACTAGAACAGATAATTTTAAAATTTGTATGAAAACACAAAAGACTCCAAATAGCTAGAACAATCTTCAGAAAGAACAGAGCTGGAAGAATCATGCTCCCTGACTTCAGTATAAAGCTATAGTAATCAAAATAGTATGGCACTGGCACAAAAACAGACACAGAGATCAATGGAAAAGAATAGAGAGCCCAGAAATAGACTCACGCACTTGTGGTCAATTAACCTGCGACAAAGGAGGCAAGAATATACAATGGAGAAAAGGCAGTCTCTTCCATAAGTGGTTCTGGGAAAACTGGACAGCAACATGTAAAAGAATGAAATAAGAACACTGCCTGGGCTTCCCTGGTGGCGCAGTGGTTGAGAATCTGCCTGCCAATGCAGGGGACACGGGTTCGAGTCCTGGTCTGGGAAGATCCCAGCAACTAAGCCCATGAGCCACAACTACTGAGCCTGCGCGTCTGGAGACTGTGCTCCGCCAACAAGAGAGGCCGCGATAGTGAGAGGCCCGCGCACCGCCAGGAAGAGTGGCCCCCGCTTGCCGCAACTAGAGAAAGCCCTCGCACAGAAACGAAGACCCAGCACAGCCAAAAATAAATTAAATAAATAAATTAAAAATTAAAAAAAAAAAAGAACACTCCCTAACACCATACACAAAAATAAACTTAAAATGGATTAAAGACCTAAATGTGAGACACGACACCATAAAACTGCTAGAGGAAAACATAGGCAGAACACTCTTTGACATAAATTGTAGCAATATTTTTTTGGATCTGTCTCCAAGCAAAGGAAATATAAGTAAAAAATAAAGAAACGGGACCTAATTAAACTTGAAAACTTTTGCATAGCAAAGGAAACCATCGACAAAACAGAAAGACAACCTATTGAATGGGAGAAAATATTTGCAAGTGATATGACCGATAAGAGGTTACTATCCAAAATATATAAATAGCTCATTAACTCAACATAAAAAAAAAAAAAACTCTATTAAAAAGTGGGCAGAAGATCTGAAGAGACTTTTTCCAAAGGGGACATGAAGATGGCCAACAGGCACATGAAGAGATGCTCAACATCACTAATCATCAGGGAAATGCAAATCAAAACCACAATGAGATATCACCTTAAACCTGTCAGAATGACTATCACCAAAAGGAACAAAAATAACAAGTGTTGGCGAGAATATGGAGAAAAGGGAACACTTGTACACTGTTGGTGGGACTGTAAATTGGTGTAGTCACTGTGGAAAATAGTATGGAAGTTTCTCAAAAAACTAAAAATAGAACTACCATATGACCCAGCAATTCCACTCCTGGGTATATACCTAAAAAACAAAACAAAACAGTAATTCAAAAAGATACATGCACCCCAATGTTCATATCAGCATTATGTACAATTGCCAAGATATGGAAGCAACCTAAGTGTCCATCAACAGATGAAGGATATAGAAGATGTGAGATACACCCCCCCACCCCCCCACCCCACCCCCACACAATGGAATACTACTCAGGCATTAAAAAAGAATGAAGTTTTGCCATTTGTAACAACATGAATGGACTTGGAGGGTATTATGCTAAGTGAAATAAGTCAGATTGAGAAAGACAAATACTGTATGATGTTACTTATATACGGAATCTAAAAAATACAACAAACTAGTGAATATAACGAAAAAGAAGCAGACTCACAGATATAGAGAACAAACCAGTAGTTATCAGTGGGGAGAGGGGAAGGAGGAGGGGCAGTATATGGGTAGAGGATTAAGAGGTACAAACTATTATGTATAAAATAAGCTACCAGGATATATTACTGTACAATACAGGGAATATAGCCAATATTTTGTAACAACTATAAATGGAGTCTAACCTTAAAAAATTGTAAATTACCAGAATGTACACCTGTAACTTATATAATATTGTACATCGACTACAACTCATAAAAAAAGTAAACCCATAAGGAAATAGACATTTAATACATCAGGTAGTGATAAATCCCAGAAAGAAAAATTAAGCAGCATTAAGAGTGTCCTTAATCAGCGTAAATGACGGGGGCATCATTTCAAATAGTGTGTTCAGAGGAAGACTCTCTGAGGAGGTAATATTTGAGCAGACGTCTATATGAGGTGAGGGAGAAACCCATGTGGGAACCATGTGGGAAGAATGCACAGAGTCCTGGGGTGGGCCGTCTTGGCACTTTCCAAGAAGGGCAGAGAGGCAGGTGGCTGATGCTCGGGGCACCAGGCAGAGAGTAATGAGAGAAGAGTGGCAAGGAAGGCAGAGGCAAGATGGCACAGGGCTTTGTAGCCCTGGGGAAAGACTTGGGATTTTGTCCTGAATGTGATGGAAGCCTCTGGGGATTTTGAGGACTCTAAGTTACTTTTTTTTTTTTTTTTTTTGCAGTACGCGGGCCTCCCTCTGCTGCGGCCTCTCCCGTTGCGGAGCACAGGCTCCGGAC
>NC_041228.1:56646909-56699494 GCF_002837175.3 Physeter macrocephalus | reverse complement strand
TCTGCTACGGCCTCTCCCGTTGCGGAGCACAGGCTCCGGACGCGCAGGCTCAGCGGCCATGGCTCACGGGCCCAGCCGCTCCGCGGCACGTGGGATCTTCCCGGACCGGGGCACGAACCCGCGTCCCCTGCATCGGCAGGCGGACCCTCAAGCACTGCGCCACTAGGGAAGCCCCTCTAAGTTACTTTTTATGTTTATTTATTTTTTATTTTAAAAAATTGAAGTATAGTTAATTTACAATGTTGTGTTAGTTTCAGGTGTACAGCAAAGTAATTATATATATATTTAATATATTATATACATATAAAAAGCATATATATATATTCTTTTTCAGACTCTTTTCCATTATAGGTTATTACAAGATATCGAGTATAGTTCCCTGTGCTATACAGTAAGTCCTTGTTGTTTATCTGTTTTATATACAGTACTGTGTATTTGTTAATCCCAAGCTCCTAATTTATCTCTCCCCAGTTCACCCCCTCTCATGCTATGCCCTTTGGTAACCATAAGTTTGTTTTCTAATGCCATCTAATGCCATTTGTAGCAACATGGATGGACCTAGAGATTTTCATATTAAGTGAAGTAAGACAGACAAAGACAAATATCATATGCTACCACTTATATATGGAATCTAAAAAAATGATACCAATGAACTTATTTACAAAACAGAAATAGACTCACCGACATAAGTTACTTTTTAAAAGGATCACTCTGGCAATTGTCTGGGGAGAGAATAGAGGAGAGGAGAGCAAGAAGGGTGGGAGGCCAGAAAGCAGACTGGAGCAGCTGACAGTGGCCGGGCGAGAGGTGGGAGGTGGAAGTGACCTGAGCTCTCAAATCGGGGAAGTATTTGGCACGTTAGGTGTTAGGACTTAATTCCGAACTGTTAGATCCTCTGAGCTCCCTGTGAGGTGCGTTCAGTTTATTTAATTCACTTTATGTAATGACTTGGCACACTTCTGTAATTTTTTTTTAAACCCCTGTCGCCTCCCTAAGACTGATTCTCTAGGGCTATGTCTTGTTCATCTTTGTGTCACAACACACACATCAGCACATCTGGCCTACAGTAGGTGCCTATTAAATGTTGAATGAATGAACGAAGGAAGCTGACGTTATAGCACAGTGATTCCCAGCATGAATTCTGGAGTCGGATCTCCTGGGTTCAAATCCTGACAGCTTCTAGCTGTGTGTGTGATTTTGGCAGCCTGCACCCTTATGTAAAATGACATAGCACAGCTGGCCCTCCGTATCTGTGGGTTCTGCAGCTGCAGGTATGGAGGGCCTACTGCATACGTGCTTAGAAGTGTACCGCACACATAATAAGCACTGAGTGCGTATTAAATAAAAATAAGGCTGATGTTAAAAGGCCTCAATGTTGGGACTTCCCTGGTGGCGCAGTGGTTAAGAATCCGCCTGCCAATGCAGGGGACGCAGGTTCAATCCCTGGTCCGGGAAGATCCCACATGCCGCGGAGCAACTAAGCCCGTGAGCCACAACTACTGAGCCTGCGCGCTCTAGAGCCTGCCAGCCACAACTACTGAGCCTGCGTGCCACAACTACTGGAGCCCGCGCGCCTAGAGCCCGTGCTCTGCAACAAGAGAAGCCACCGCAATGAGAAGCCTGCGCACCACAATGAAGAGTAGCCCCCGCTTGCCCCAAATAGAGAAAGCCCACAGGCAGCAACCAAGACCCAAGGCAGCCAAAAATTAATAAATAAATTTATATGTATTAAAAAAAAAGCCTCAATGTTTACTGTCACCAGGAAAAATATCTTCTAGTACTTCCGCAGTTTTTCTCCCTGAGATATTGAAAATTGTACTTTTCCACAGAAAGCTCTGCATAAAATAACTGTTGAATAAATAATAACATTTATTGGATTTATGAATTTCTAGGGAAATGGTGCACATCTGGCCCCTTGGTTTTATGGGATAGCCTCTGCACATCTCCCTTCCCTGGGGCATCCCCAAATTTCATGACCATATCCAGCAGGCGCAGGACACTGACTCGGAATAAACTTTCTTCCCACTTAACAATCCCTGTATAGAACTTAAAACACAAATCTCCCCTTCTCCTCGGCCTTTCTGTTTAGCCACATCGGGGGCTTCTCCCAGCCTCGTTCTGTTTCCCCTGAGGTCTCAGGCTGAGGCGTCTAGGGAGGTGTCTGCACCGTATCAGGTCAGGCTGGGCTTGGCTTTCCTACAAGCAGAGCATGGAAGACCCCAGAGAGTGGGCTGAAGAATGTGCGCCCGTTCTATTCCTGTCCCCACTTCCTCTCCAGTAAAGGGCAGGCCGAGTCGCTACTGGCTGCCTGAGTGCCACTAATAGACACACAGGCCTGGGGGAAATTGTGTGTCCTACATGGGGATAAATCAGGATCAGCCCCTGGTGTTTAAGAATGGAGTGAGACTTAAGAGAAAAACAGTGTACTTTTTATACTGGCATGGTGTGCACTGCAGCTACGTCAGATGCAAGACCCATATTTGGGGGTTCTGGAATGCCCCCTTCTTCCCCTACGTCCCACAGCCAACACTCATTAAAAATGCCCCATCCTCCTACAGTCACATCACGGAGGACATGGATTAAGGCAAAGGCGGTCCCCTTCCGACCCCTACCCAGGTCCATGAGAGCTTCATATACATACAGAGCAGCCCTGGAGTCCTGCTAACCCAGGCCCATTCCTGTGCGATGGCTGGCAGGGATGTGAATCCTAATTCACCAAGGCAATGTGAAGCACACAGAGTAAAAAGGGAATCCCAGGGAAGTGAATACAGCAGCTGCACGTTGAATTTCACCCACCACGAGAGCACCCCGGAAGCTCAAAGGAAAATCCTGTGATGCCGTTTATAGTCTATAAATACATACATGTGGCATGTGTTTCTGTGTAGTGCTGAATAGGATGCGAATCGTTGGGCAGAGAGGGACTTGAAAACAAATACCCCAGGTCCTGATTATAGCTGCCAGGAGCCCTTCCTAAACCTTTAAAGAACTCTGAGCTATTTACTCTGTGAGCTGTGCTGACAGTGAGGTTTGAGGGGAGAAGCTGCAGGATCTCCTTCTCCGAAGGCTTTAGGAACAGGAGCGCGTTCTACCCCGCAGTGTTTCAGTGTGGTGTTTCCTGGAGGATGAAGTGGACCCTCAGGCTAGCGGAGCAGACGCCCTGCTTTGCTGGGCCACACCCACGGCGCTTGGTGACCTTCCACGTGCTGTGCCCTGGAAGGGTCTGGCTGTGTCTCCAGCATCCCAAGCCTACATGTTAGGGAGACAGATCTCTGCTTCTCTCCAGTCCCTGAAGGAGCCGATCCACACGAATCAGCAAAATTACCTTAGAACCAGTTCTTGTTTTCCTTTTCCTACCACTTTTTTTTTATGGATGATGCATTCCCTAAATTTATCCCTTGCTGGGCAAAGTGACTGTAGTGTTTATTTCTCAACACTCATCTTTTTGAAAGGGCTCCTCTGTGTCCAAGCATTTTGGGGGACTGGTCATGTATTTGGATTTGCCTTATGCACACTGGTGATGACTTACAGCTTCTCAAGGTCTCTTCTCAGTCCCAGATCCCTGGACAAGAAAAACCCAGAGACTAAAGCGCAAGGCAACTGAACTACCATTGCCCCTCTGGAGTGGCCCCCTAATCCCTGTTGCCAGAAACTTAGTTTCACCTTTCCTTAGAACGGTTTTTATATAACACAAGGAAGTGTCAGTTGTACAAATAAAGGACTTATTTGGGCAACAGAAAATGATAGAGCCGGTCATCAGGCATCATAAGAATAGCAACAACAGCACTGATTGTCACTGTGGTTCTTAAACCCTTTTGAGCCTTTGAAGCTCAAAGTCACGAATACACTCCACTGGGAAAAAAGTGCACATCTAATTTTACAGACAATTTCAGGGGATTCAAGGACCCCCTACCCTACCCTACCCTACCATACCCTACCCTACCCTACCCTACCCTACCCTACCCTAGTGGTCCATCTTTTACAAATTATTCTAACATACCTTTTAGTTTTGACCCTCACACATGCCCCTGCAGGGCTGATATTATTAGCCTCATTTTCAGAAGGACCTGAGGCTCCAAGCAGTGACTTGTTTAATATCACTTAGTGCAGCAGTCCCCAACCTTTTTGGCACCAGGGACCAAAGTTTCTGGAAGACAGTTTTTCCACAGAGCAGGTGATGGAGGAGGATGGTCCAGGCGGTAATGCGAGCAATGGGGAGTGGCAGGTGAAGCTTTGCTCACTTGCCCGCCGCTCACCTCCTGTTGTGCCGCCCAGTTCCTAACAGGCCGCAGACCGGAACCGATCCTCGGTCCTGGGATTGGGGACCCCTGACTTAGTGAGTATATTACGGAGGCTTTACAAATTTAAGTCCACCTTCTTTCCACTTGCCATACTGACCTATATTGTCTGCAGTGGGCATCTCCATAGTGATTAGGAAGATCAAGCTGGCTTAGTCCCTATTCCTGTGTTCAGAATTTTTAAGGCACAGTGTGGTGTGTAATTCTGAGTGCAAGTGACCCTGGATCGAACTGATGGAGATACGCCAAGCTCCGAAGGGAGGGCTGCCTTACCCAAGATGAATGGTCCGGATGTGCTTCTGGATACCCACTGCAGTGCTCAGAACCTTCCCACAGTTTTTCCAGAGGCATTTGAACATCACCTTCATGGAGTTCTATAAATGGGAGAGAAAGTTACATTAAAATGAAAACTAACCCAACAATTTTAATTTTTTCCTTCATTAGAAAAGTAGCAGCGTCCCATTCTCTTGACTATAACTCAGCACACCATTCTAGGAAACCCCCTGGCTGGTGAGGATCTTGGTGACCTCAGAGATTTTCTTGCATCCTTCATGAATACTGAGCCCTGCTGGAACATTTAGTTCACTTTCATTAAGGTGGTCACAGTGTCATTTAGGCATTAATGACAGTGTCTAACATTCACTGAGCACTTACCATGTGCCAGGTGCTAGTCTAAGAATTTATCTCATTTAATCCTAAAAGATGGATGCTATTATTATCACCATTTTACAGATTCATGGAAAGCTTCAGGAAAACTTGCCCTGTCTATGAGCCAGCTTCCAGCAAAGCTGGGATATGAAGTTTGGGAGTCTGGTTCCAGGAACCACTCTCTCCACCAGGATACAGTTCCATCTTCTCTTACAAGGATCTCAGAAGTTTTCCAAAACAGTCCAGCACAGTGATTGAGAGCACCGATTCTGTACTGCCTTTCTCAAGTCCTGGTTTCCTTATTTATCAAGTAGGAACAATAGTACCTGTCTCATAAGGTTATTATGAGGATTAAATGAGGTCATGAAAGTGAATCATTTAGCGCAATACTGATGGGAGTAATTATTCAACCAATGGCAGCTATTATGGTCTTATTATGATTATACTTCCCGGAGTGAATTTGACAGGGAGTGAGTTTTCTCCAGGGAGAGTGCTTGTCGTTGCACTGCTGTCTCTTTGCTGATTGTTTCCATGGGCACAGTGACAATCACTTCCATGTACTCACCAAGCCCCATCCCGTTTTCGCCTGGGAACAGAGTAGACTTCACTTCCCAGCCTCCCTTGCAGTTAGGTGGGGTCAGGGCCAGGGGAACATGGGCAGAAGTGACACACATTCCTTCTAAGCCTCGTCCCTAAACTACTTCTCAATGTCACCCAAGCCCGCTCTGCTGACTAGAGGTAGGGGATACCCAAGGACTTAGGGGACAGTAGAACCACTAGATCAGAGATTTTTAAATTTTCAATATTTTAAAAATTGAAGTATAGTTGACTTACAATGTTGTGTTTATTTCTGCTGTACAACAAAGTGATCCAGTTTTATATACATATATATATATATATACACACACACATTTAAAAAAAAATATTCATTTCCATTATGGTTTATCATAGGATATTGAATATAGTTCCCTGTGCTCTATAGTCAGACTTTGTTATTTAGATCAGGGATTTTTAATCTTTTGTTTGCCATGAACTCTTCTGGCAGTCTGTTTAATTCCATGGACCCCTTCTTGAATAATGTTTTTTAATGTTTAAAATAAAATACATCGGATTATGAAAAACTGCAAGAGTAGTGAAATAGCTATCAAAATATTTAAAAATTTTGTGAAATGGTAATATATGTACTCTTTATATGTACTCTTTAACCCATTAAATAACAAGATCTTTAAGTGAGTCTAGTAACTACCATAATTTCAAAGTAGTGTTAAGCATAAATGATATTTCATGATATCTGCTAAAATTGTAAGGTGATATGAAAATATCCATGATTTCTCTTGGTAGTAAAGTCACAGGTGGCACTAACATTATTGTGGTTTGATGTCTTCGATCATCATTGCAGGAAATGCTAAATTATAGTTAAAAGATTAATGACAATAAAGATATACTTTTTCTCCCATCCAAGTTCACAGACTCCCTGAATTCTGTCCACCCCCTTTCCGGGACCTGTGGACTCCAGGTTAAGAACCTCTGTACCAGGAGGAAGGGGTCTGGGTCCCTGGAGGATTGTGTGGGGCAGAGACACCCCTTCACCACCCCCGCTGACCTGACTGGATTGTGACATGAGAACTCCTTTACAGGGTTAAGCCACTGACGTTTGGGAATGGGTTGTTTCAACCGTAAGCCTACCCTGACCAATCAACATAGTAGTCATGACACCTTCCTTGAACTGACGGCACTGATGTAGCTTTGTTTACAAGTCTAGTAGGATCTCTGCCCTCAAGCCCTGTTCTAGAAAGCAATCATTTACACATTTAGAGGATGATTCATCAGCTATTATGATGGGATTAATATCCTGATCCAGCCAGCCACCCACCCGCACCCAAGTCTTTCTCTAGGTTTCTCAGTTGAAAAAAGGCACCTGGCAACTTCCCGGAGTGAGGAGTATCCTGTGTGCTGGGAATGGTCACTTTCAGCGTGGCAAGTGGAGGACAGAGCACGGTGGCACATGGCCACAGTCTGCTGGGAAAGATTAGTGACAGCAGAAGGAACCCACGCCTCCTGGGGGCTTCAGGAGCCCAGTGGCCTAGGGGTCCCAGGGGCCGCCATTCCTGACACAGCAACCTAGCCATTCCCACTGTAGCTCCCGGGCATCTCAGACAGCCTGCCCGCGCTCCCCGCTGCCACGGGCAGTACTGAGCCCTAGGAGCTGCAGCAGCGAAGAGATGGGGCAGAAGGTGAGAGAGGGATGTGAGGGGAGCTGAGAAGCAGAGACAGAATTAGGAGACTTTAAAGTACATGATCCTGATGAGTCGGTGTTTATTCTAAGGAGACAGTTCACAAATTTCAGGCTCCCTGATCTCCTTGAGCCACTGATCCAAACGCCTGAGATGTAAGATGAGCCAAAGGGGGAGAGTTTAAATCCTGCCCTGCCCCCAACCCCAACCCCAAGGTTCACAGAAAAGAATTCTGCTTGGTGTTTTTCATTCAAAGCATATAACAACTTAACAGCATTAGTGAACAAATCCTCACCCTAGGAATGCTTTCTGTCCATTTTTCGAACAATGAAGCTATACTATTAAAAATTATCTTCCACTTAAGGGAATTAATGACTCAAACCAAAATTACAGGTATCTGAGAGTCCAAATATCCATCTGGAAATGAAGTCATGATAGATGAAAACACTTTCTGATTCATTCCAAGCCCTTTTGCTTATTCCTTTATTCATTAAACCTGGTAGCTATTTAGCAAGGAATATTCCAGTGGCTGGTGACAGAAAGAAAAGAAGCTGTTCTCCAGGAACTTACATTCTAGTGGGAGAGAGAGAGAAATGATAATAAATGATGATTGTTTCAGGTATGGTAAGGTCATTGGAAATGGGGGTGGGCTGCATTAGGTCAGACAAAGCCTCTAGAAAGTGACTTCTGAGCTGGGACCTGAAGGTTGGAGAAGAAGCCAGTCATGCTATGAGCTAGAGTTTTCCAGGCAGAGGGAAGAGTTAATGCAAAGGTGTGAAGATGGGGAAAAGCTTGACATATTGGAGGGCCAGAAAGGACAGCGAATTTAGAGGGAAAGGAGAGAGGGTGTGATCTGTTTGAAATAATGTGGAGAGGCAAGGAGAGCCAGATCATGCAGGGTCTTGTAGGTGAAGGTAAGGAATTTGGATTTTATTCTAAAATAAAGAAGCTACTGAAGGGGTTGAAGGAGGAGAACGACATTATATGATTTAGGCTTTAAGAAAACACCACTTTATTCTGGGGAGAGAACGGTAAGGTCACCAGTGTGATGCTCCCACAGGTCAGAGAAGAGGGCGACTTGAAGAAGGTTTGGGCAGTGAGAATGGAGAAAAGTAGACACGTTCAAGATCCATTTTGGTGCTTTGTAATGGCCTATACGGGAAAAGAATCTAAAAAAGAGTGGATATATGTATACGTATAACTGATTCACTTTGCTGTACACCTGAAACTAACACAACACTGTAAATCAACTATACTCCAATAAAAATTAAAAAAAAAAAGATCAATTTTTGAGGCAGATCAAACAGTACTTGCTGTTGGGCTGAGTATGAGGAATGTTAAAAGAGGTGGTGTTAGGGCTTCCCTGGTGGCGCAGTGGTTGAGAGTCCGCCTGCCAATGCAGGGGACGCGGGTTCGTGCCCCGGTCCGGGAAGATCCCACATGCTGCGGAACGGCTGGGCCCGTGAGCCATGGCCGCTGAGCCTGCGCGTCCGGAGCCTGTGCTCCGCAACGGGAGAGGCCACAACAGTGAGAGGCCCGCATACCACAAAAAAAAAAAAAAAAAAAGGGGGCGGTGTTAAAGATGACTTCTATAGCTTTGTGAGTTGTGGTTCTGTTTGGGATATGCTAATTCTGAGATACCTGTTATTATTGATCAAGAGGAGATGGCAAGTAGGACCATGGATCTATGAGCCTGGAACTGAGGGGAAGTCAGGGCTAGAGATGTACATTCGGAGTCAGGAGTTGAAGGATTTCTTAAAACAGATCTGGATGAGATCATCTAGGGAAAAAAATGCAGCTAGAGATGATTAGAAGGCCCAGGACACTGCAGCATCCAATATTTCATGTAGGAGATTGAGAAACAGCAGCCAGAGAGAGAGAGAGAGTGGGGAAAGTAGTAGTAATCCAGACAGTGTGATATTACCAGCACAAATAGAAGAAAGTGGTTTAAGAAGGGATATGTGGCTTATCCAGTATCACTTGATGATTCCTACCAATTAGTCAGTTAGATACAGTCTTTCGAAATTAATATAATATTATTACACAACATATAGAGCCAAATTCATCCTACGTCTTAGGAATTTTGTAAAGGGTCAAACTGCTGATTGTTTTAGGAAATGACAATCACAGTGGTATTTTGGGGCCATAACAAGCATTATGTATAACATTCTGTTCCTAGTCATTGCAATAATATGTCAAGCATTTGCTTCTTGAATTGATTAGTAAAGCTTGGTACTGATTATAGAAAAATAAATGTCATTGGTATAACTTCTTTCCTTAGTTAGGAGGAAATAGCTGATATAGAGGTATCGAATCCCCAAAATACAATGAAGCTGACCAATATTCTCTCTAAATCCCTTGGAATTTGGAGACCTACCAATTGCAAGTGTTTGTGTGTCATCTCCTCAATCACACCCATACTTTTTTTGGCCCCTGCTAAGGGCTCCAAAGAAATCTGTTGCCCAAAGAAAATTAGGTAATGGAAATGAAGAAAAATGATCAACTTTGCTTCCTCCTTGCTTTTCTCTTTTGCCCGTGGGGTACCACACCATCCCTTCTGATTCCTTCTAGCCCTATCTACACATTTATAAAGAGCCTCTTCATTAAACTCTTCTCAATTACCCTACCTGAGAACACCACCAGCTTCCCCCAGGACCTTGATTGAAATGGGGAAAAAGTAGGTTATAAAAGAATATAAACAACATTATATATTTGGGAGGGTATGTAATACAAATAATTACATGGTAGAAATTGCATGGTAGAAATATTGGGGAAGGGTATCTTATTTTTACATTAATTTCCAAACATAAAAATTACCCTATTTTAAATTTAAAATGAAAGTCACCCTATAACACTTGCTTGATTAATTTTTGGAGAATAAAAGTATACTAGCATGAGCATCTCAACTTTAATGAAATCAAATGACTTCTCTCTACCTCGGTGAAGAATGTTCTCGGTCAAACCAGAGGCCCCTTAAATGGTGCTTAAGTACTTTTCAAAGTCCCCTGACTACATCCAATGGAGACAAATCCTTTGTCTACAGACTACTCACTGTTATGCTAAAGGAAAGCCAGCCGTGGGAGGAGGAGAACAGGAAAAAAATAGCTAAATAAACACCCAGATTGCCACATGGATCCAAGCTTGCCCCAAGAGGCCAAACCAAGCAAAGCTGCCGGTGGAGTTGCAGCCTCCGTCTGAACGTGCCCGTCTCTGCTTCAGTCCTGGCTTCTCTTCTCAGCTCCAACAGACGTTCACAAAGCTGGGATGTCCGAGGTAGAGAGAGGCCACTGTCGGTTGGGAAGCACAGCGTGCTAGGGTCCTCCACACATTGGCCTGATTAAGCTGAAGTTCCTGGCAGTTACAGGCAGACTCACAGAATCTCACACATGCCCAATGTGACATTCACAGCAGCAGCCAGGAAAGCTGTTTAGAATCACCCAACTTTGGCCTTGTAGGCTACGATGGTTGGAAAGAACTCCCTGGGCATTCATCACTTTTGCAGCAGCTTCCAGAATGTCCCTCATACGGACTGCTTTGGGGCTACAGGTTTCCGTCTTTGGCCAAGCCTTCCTTCTTCATCTTCTCTCTGCTTCCCTTTCCACGGCAAACATCCCTGCTGGTTTTGAATTATTTCATACTCAGGGTACATGGAGTAGTTTCTATTTTCCTGATAGAACCCAGACTGGTACACAGGACTGACAAGATGACTGCTGAAGGTCACCTTCAATTCCAAGAGTGCAAACACAGCTGGATTTTGGAGTATTATACGACACGTCCAGGGATAAGTTCAATTACAGCTATATTCCAGAAGGTACATAAGCATGGCTTTGAGCATCACAGGACCAGTTTACCAGACAGCTGCCTGGAGTTAACGTCAAGTTGCCTTTTCTAAGGCAACTGAGAAGATCCTGAGGTATGTTTTATTTGGTGATCGGTGTGTGTGTGTGTGTGTGTGTGTGTGTGTGTGTGTGTGTTGGGATGGGCGAGGGGTGGACACTCATACATCCAAGCTTCCCAGAGAGAAGAGGGTCCAATTATTCTGCACAGGTGAGTGTGCTGCATCACACATGCCTCCTCAGCCTGCCTTATGGGAAGCCACACCCCTGGCAGAGGCTGCAACGGCTCTTTCAGAACCAATACGTCTACTCAGAACCTTCAGCAGGTTCGAAAGGCTGATAAATGCTGTCCTAAAAAAATCAGTAACTGTTAGAAGTTGTAGGGATTCCAATTCTTTTCTTTACTGGGAGAGCAGCCTTATACACGTCACCTCACCACCTTGGGACTTTCCTTCTTTATTCGTAAAACAAGAGGACTGAACAAGATTAGTGATTTTGGATCTGTGAGGTGTGTAGGTAAATTCCAATGTATACCAAGCAGGGATTAAACATCTCTCACCTGTATGTGTCATTTATAGATTCTGTGGTAATAAAATTGAAAAATAACAAAAAGATTTTTGTAAATGGAATAATACAGAATGTATCCTCTTGTATCTGGCTTCTATACCTTAGCATATTTTTTTTTGAGATTCACCCACTGTTCCTTATTTCAGTCATTAGTTGCCTTTTATTGCGGTGTAGTAGTCCATTTTATAACGTACCACAGGTTTCCAGTTTGGGGTGGCAATGAATAAAACTGCTATGGGGCTTCCCTGGTGGCGCAGTGGTTGAGAGTCCGCCTGCCGATGCAGGGGACACGGGTTCGTGCCCCGGTCCGGGAAGATCCCACGTGCCGCGGAGCAGCTGGGCCCGTGAGCCATGGCCGCTGAGCCTGCGCGTCCGGAGCCTGTGCTCCGCAACGGGAGGGTCCACAGCAGCGAGAGGCCCGCGTACCGCAAAAAACAACAACAACAACAACAAAAAAACAAAAAACTGCTATGAAATTTGTCTACAGGTGTTTTTGTGGACATGCTTTCTTATCTCTTAGGTAAAAATCTAAGAGTGGAATTACTGGGTCATATGGTGAATATATATTTACCTATATAAGAAAGTGCCAAACTGCTTTACAAAGTGGTCGTACCATTTTACATTCTCAAGAGCAATGAATGAGAGCGCCTGTCGTCAACATTTGGTATTTTGTACACCAAAAAGTGCACACTGTATGATTCCATTTTCAACAGGCAAAATTAATCTCTAGTGACAGAAGTCAGGGCAGTGGCTGTCTGGGGTGGGGGGTGGCATCTGACTGCACAGGACACAAGGACTGCCGGCCTGGATCACAGTGGTGGTTACCCAGGTGGAGACATTAGTCAAAACTCACCGAACTATACATTTAAAGCGAGTTCATTTTATCATGTGGAAATGATACCTAAATATAGAGTAGATTTAAAATGATTTCTAAAACCACAACAAAAGCATTCCTGAATTAATAGAAATCCCTAGTCATTATATATTTTCTCGATCAGTGATTTCTAAAAGTGCATCTCACCTTTGGGGACATCTGTACATTTCCAGACATGATCAAGCGGTCCTGTAACTTGGAAAGGTTGAGCCTGGGCTCGATGATTTCTGAAGTCCTTCGAGCTCCTGGACCACACACTGCCTGGCAGACTATTCTAAGAGGCTGTCATTAAATTGCCTAGATCTCTCTTCTTTACCCTGATCCTCCCTGAGGTCAATCAGCTCCCTGGCTCTGGCTGGCAATGCTGTGTCATCACCATGAAACCCGTACAGTGTGACCCTGAGCTGCTTTTCTTAGCACCACCCTCCCCAGCAGTTCTAACAGATGGGTCTATTTCTGGAGCAGGAGTTCTTCTTACAGAAGGCACTTCTCTGCTCAAAATTAGTGGGTTAGGAATTAAGTCCGTGCAGAGACTGGCAACAGGCGTATTCGTGAGGGCCTTGAGGGTCTGTTTTCTTTCCGGAGCAGTCATTCACAATTTAAAGTGATTCACTGCTTTCTGATTCTGAAAGACTGAACACGTAGAATGGAGCAAATGATTAATTCTACTGTTTATTGTTTACTACTGTACAACTATGACCGAAGCAGCTTATGTGAACTGAGCTGTTTTTTCTCTGACTTGAGATTCTCTCTAGTCCACAGGTAAAGTGGTTCATGGTCAAGACACCTGTGAAATAAATGAAAATGATGGGGCTTCCCTGGTGGCGCCGCGGTTGAGAGTCCGCCTGCCGATGCAGGGGACGCGGGTTCGTGCCCCGGTCCGGGAGGATCCCACATGCCACGGAGCGGCTGGGCCCGTGAGCCATGGCCGCTGAGCCTGCGCGTCCGGAGTCTGTGCTCCGCAAAGGGAGAGGCCACAGCAGTGAGAGGCCCGCGTACCGCAAAAAAAAAAAAAAAAACAACAAAAAAGGAAAATGATGAAGGCTGGAATTTCGTGATTGCCTTTGATTTGTGCTGATGTTCTGAAATGCAGAGTCCTGAGTCAGATTTCCTCACAGGGCCCTGATTTCTGCCCCTGTCATTGCTTCCTTCACCCCTCACCTGACGTAGTCTGGCCTCTTCCACTAACCCTAAATAAGCCCAAGGTGGCTGAGATGGCCGAGGGGCTGCAGAGGCCCTGACCTGGTCAGGATGTGTCAGGATGGGTCAGGATGGAGGATGGAGGCAGGCAGCCTTCTCTCTCCACACCCACGGTTCTCAAATTCCATTCGGTCTGTTGTCAAACGGGTAAAAAGGAAAGCGAAATATTAGCAGCCAGCATTCACTGCTCACACAATCCTCACAACAACTTGATCAATATGGTGCTATCATTCTCCATATTGTACAGATGAGGAAACTGAGGCTTAGAGAGGTCAAGTGATTTGCTAAGGTCGCACGAGTACGGCAGATAGGGTGTGAATTCCTGAGCCCGAACTGTTTTATCCTGTTTAGCAATGGACAAATCCAAAATCTGACTGAACTAGGACTCTGACAGGGAAAGAAGCACATTAGTAATTAGCTATCAGCTCCTCTTGATTTTCTAGAGGTCGTCAGGAATTGATGGTTAACTCTTGGCCTTCCTGAGAATTGTTTTCTCCCAGACGCCTGGAGCAGCTGTATTTAGGGCCATTGCACTACCTTGTGGTCATGATGGAAACTGCACCTTCCCCGTAGTCCCAGAATCCTGGCTCATACTACCAGGCTTTTCTCCGAGCAGCCTCGAAGTACTGTCAGTCTGAAATTCCAGAGGAAAAATTCTTCTAGAACGGGGCTTGACGCAGTTGCCTGGCTGATCTCCAGAGCCGGGAGAAAGAAGCCTTTCATTTCCCCTCCTCGCACCCGACGTACCTTGGCTGAAGGGCCTGTTAAGAGAGATGGGCGCTTCCTGCGGGAAGTCGCGCCCCCATCAGGCAGCCTGGAGTTCCTCTCTCTGTCTTCAATTTCTTCGCGAATCCTTTGCACCCCGCTCCCGCCCTGCCATGTAATGTTGGCTGTAGCTGGGTCTGTTTTCTTTCCATGTTGTTTTCTTCTGGGCGGCAGGGGGAAATGTGGATTCCTTCAGTTAATTTGCCTCAAAGAGTTCCGTCTTTGCTCTTTCAGCGAAACTGATCTTATTTCTAACACATTATAAGCTACAGGATTTGGGGCAATTAACATAACCTCAGTGAGACTCTTCTGCACAATAGGGATATGACTAGGCCAAGGATTTTTGTGATGATTAAATGACCTGCTGCGTTTAAAAGCATTTTGTAAACTGTAACACAATATGCAAATGTAGTTAATGTCAGCAATTGTTTCTTGCTTACTGAGAGTAGATGATAACGCCTTGTCTAGGCATTGAATCTCTCTTCCTCTTTACACAAGTGGAACACGGATCACGTAAGAGGTGACAGTGAGGAAAAGTGATAAGGAGTTTCTATAATGAGGAGGAAGATCAGGGTCATTGCTTCATAATCAGGATAGGGTATGCCTCCTCCCCCTTTGTTTTGGGGTCCTAAAACGTCCATTACAAAGTTGCTACATTCCAGTACCTGGGGTTTTAGGGCTTGTAAGCCCTTTCTACTTAGGGTTGGTCACACTTAATCTTCATGATTGTCTTGAGAGAGGTTTGATAATGCCTGTTTGCCTGTTTGACAGATTAAGAAGCTGATGATCAGAGGCATGAGTGTTTTCCTTAAGTTCTCAGGGTAGCAAAGTTGTGGAGCTTTTGATATCTGATCAGGGCTCCTTCACTTACCACTTATCATGTTCCCTCTTTATAATAAGGAACAGGGGCTTCCAAACTTTTTTGACCAGGAGCCCCAGTAAGAGATACATTTTGTACAGTAGACATGTAAGTGTACAACTGAACCAAAGCATCAAGAAACAGTACTTATCCCGATTATGTACATTGCACCCTATTCTGTCCTATTCGTTAAAGATGTGCTGTTCAGGGCTCATTAAACCGATTCACAACCCACTAGCGGATTGAGACCTGCAGTTTGGAAAATACTGATCTAGAAGGTTCTCAATCCCCACAGGATACGTGACCATCACAACTGCCCATGGTCTCAAATGGATATTATGAATCTGAGGGAATGAAGAGGAAAATAAAATGAATTCAGAAAGTTTCACCAACTAGAACGTATTGCCTAATGGATTAGACAATTAACTCTCAGAAATCTTTTGAAATACGATTTTTAAAACTCTAAAATAGCTGCATTACAGTTACTGTGTTTCTACCACATCGTGAGCACAGCATGTATCACTCATAATTATTATTGCCTCTTTACACATCAGTGTCTACCCACTCAACTTTCAACCTTGAAGGAAGGGGCTACGCCTTAATCTCAGGGCATTGAGCACTGTGCTTGCTGGGTGCTCAATAAATATTGGTTCACGTAATACATTTAAAAAAATGAATTGCAGGGCCTCCCTGGTGGCGCGGTGGTTGCGCGTCCGCCTAACGATGCAGGGGAGCCGGGTTCGCGCCCCGGTCTGGGAGGATCCCGCGTGCCGCGGAGCGGCTGGGCCCGTGGGCCATGGCCGCTGGGCCTGCGCGTCTGGAGCCTGTGCTCCGCGACGGGAGAGGCCACAGCGGAGGAAGGCCCGCATACCACACACACAAAAAAAAAAATGAATTGCAATCATCCTTCTTTCCTGTTACTCTCACTATTCAAAGTACCATTAAGTTCAAAAGGCAATGACTAAAGCAGCAGGGGGGCGGGTGTGAGGAATTGGACGATTGGGATTGACATGTACACGCTGCTGTGTATAAAACTGACGACTAATAAGAACCTGCTGTATATATATATACAAAAGAAAAGGCAACGACTTGGTCTTTGTAAAATCCTCTTGTTAAAAATTAGGGACTACAAGCTTCATCCTGTTGGTATTACCTGGGGGGAAATCCAGAGGGAGAAGTCATAAAGAAAGAAGGAGGAACTTGGTTTTCACTCGTTCATGCATCCTTATTATCCTGAGTCCTGCAGAGTGGGTCTGTGCCCTTCAAATAAATGCCACTAGGTAATGAATTTTTTTTTTTTCTTTTCCCTTGGTGACTTGACTATCCCCTAATTGAGTTGAAGCCTATAGACCTTAAATACGAGTCTGACTAATGCAACCTAATTGCAATGGAAGAGTATGAATTTTGGCTCAGGGCTAGAGTAGAAAGGAAAGGCTGTGATGGGCCTTCAGCAGTGCACCTGACAAGCATTGGGGGTTCCCTGTGCTGTGAGTCCTTGCCACAAGGCTGGGCCACGCTTGATGAGAGCCAAGGCCACACACTCTGAAGGCCCCAGAAAGTCTGTGCAGCCTGAAGCAGCAGAACAAGACTCCAGGTCCACGCAGCCGTCTTGCCTATGGGTTCCCACTGATAAAAGTGCCAGCCTCTCTCCCCGACTAGTCAAGCGAAGACGCAGTGTCTCAGGGGACCCACGGGATGCCGGAACAACTCCAGGCCCCCTGCCCAATGGACTGGAGTGTGAAACAGCAACTCTTCATAGCACTGCCTCCGGGAAGGATAGCAGACTACATTAATGCCCTGTTCTCTGTGCAGAGAGAGTGCGTATACCACCGCCCCTGCTACACATGCTGCGTGATGCTAAGAGAGACGCAGGGAGGGACGTTGTTGGATCGGTGCCATCTCTTTGTTTTTCTCTTTGAAATGAACTGGGGGAAAAAAAAGGTTTGCACTGCAGTCCTCAGGGTTTTCTTTGGATTTTTGTTTGTGAATAGTCATTACTAATGAAGCTGCCAATTGCAAATGAAAAGACTAATATATGATAACAGTTTCATATTTACATGGAGATTTTAAAAATAATGTTAAAATTTTTTCTAGATAGAGCAGTAGAATTTCTTTATTCAATGAAACAGAAATGCTTTTTAAAATCGTGAGTGAACATAATGATTTAAATGTATGTGAAGAGAAGGAAAAGAATATGAGTTTTCGCTTCAGGCAGACCTGGTTTGAATGGCGGCTCTGGCCCTTCCTAACCCGCAGGACAGGAGAGAGTTAAATGTATAATCTCCCTGGTCCTCAATCTCCTTCTATCAAGATAGGAAAATAACACTTACCGTACAGGACTGCTGTGAGGAGTAAATAAAAGTGTAATCAATTAATTTATTAAATCAATTAATTAGACCTCCTTTTTCACTTCTAATTTAATAAATGTATATTTTGGGGTATATTACTTATATACTACATACGTTTATACGTTAGCCTTCATGTATATTCCACACCTGGTTTTATAAAAATAAGATGCAAAATATTCTTTCCAACAATGCTTCAGGGCTCAGTGAAGCAGAAAAGAGAAAAACATATTAATTTTATTTTACAGATGAAGAAGTTAAGTACCAGGAAGAGAGTGAGTTAATTACCAAACCAAGCCTGAAGTCCAATTTTCTGACTTCCAAATACTGGTAAGTCCCAGGTTATCTGATGTTAACTCTTAACCGGTGCAGCAACTTACAACCAGGGGAGAGGATGGGGATGGGATGGGGGGAATGCGTCCTTGGAAGAAACATATTAATATTTTAGTCGTTTCTATTTGTCTTTAGCCACGACCCTTAATTTACTTTGAAACTTCAAAGAACATTAGAGGGGAACAGAGGCTGTTCCTGTTGATCAAAAGGGGCGTGGGTTGGAGACGTACCAAAGTCACCACCCCAGGATCAAACCCGCCCTTAGAAGGCGGAGGGAAAGCACCGTCCCGCAACTGAAACCCGAAACCAACCTTTCGTTTCCTGGGAATGGGCTCGTCAAAGAGAAGGTTGCTGGCCTCCGCCTCGTCGATGCCATCGTCCGGGGGCGCGGGGCTGCGGAAGGGCTTGAAGCTGTCGGCGGACAGCGGCGGCGACGGCGTGGACGGGTTGGACTGGTCGCTGGGGGCGCTCCAGCTCCAGTAGCCGCTGCTGCTCGTGCTGGAAGGCACACCGCCTCCCTCCTTCCACGATCCGCTCAGGCCCTCTGTCCGTTCACACAAGCACAGCGTCAGTACCCAGTCCCGGATCCCGGGGAGCCCAGGCATGGGTCAGAGGGGAAACGGGGGCCCGGATTCCATGCCGGTGAAGGCACCTGCAGCCCACTTGGCAATTTGCAACAGCTGCGCATGTACGTTTTACTCTATTTATACTTCAAAAAAAAAAAAGCCGCATTATAGTTTATAAACATTTATTTTAGCCACACGATAACAGGTTTCTCTAAGAGCTTTCTGATGGGTGTTGCTTTGTGCAACACTAGTTCTTTCGGATGAGAGTGGAGATTACATAAAAACGAGGGAAAAAAAGGTGTTCTGGTTCCCTAAGTTTGGGAAGACTGGCGTTTATGGACTGTATCCCCAAGAAAGAAGTCATTTGCGGTATTTCCCCACACCCCACACCTCCTCATTTTAACACTTTAAAAGGAATTTCTTACAGGACTGTGATTCTTGGAATACATTTATAGAAAGAGTCTACGATTTAAGAACCTAAGAGAACGAATTTCTAATTAGTTACCTAAAGCCATTTACCATCCTGCTTTTTATAAGAAATAATCGTGCCTTACATTTGGTGTGTGTTTTACATCTTACAAAGCTTATTCACACAATCTCATGCATTCTCACAGTATCTTTCAGGGTAAGGATTATCATGCCCCTTTTACAGACAAGGACCCTGAGTCACCAGGAATTGAAGTGATTTGCCATTTCACCATGATTAGTACATAACTTGGACAGGCCAGGGCCCCAAACCCTGGTATACCAGTTGGCCTTCTTTCTCCTTCAGGGCATGCAGGCCCTGTGTTGTAAGCATCCTCCCTTCTCTCTGGCAAAGCTGAGATCATAAAAGAAGTTATTGGTAATAATCACTGATAAGATTGGGGCTGAATTTTACCTTTCCACTTGTGGGGGAAAACATGATGAAATGCTTGCTAATATAGAGAGATCTTTGCCCAGTTTGAATGTCTTCAGGGGGCTCTTTTAATCACAGAAGATTTGCTTTACTTTTCAAAATGCCCAATCTTAATTAGCATTTGTATAAATTCGACTTTCTTTTTGGATAATTTCTTCTCCATATTAATGCACATTTTGAATATATTAAAAGTATATTTTAACTCCAAGGAGGAAAAAAATCCCAAAATGACTCATTAAAAAAATGCTGTTAACATCTGCGTAATTAGTAATGAAGTGAAGACAAATAGCAGACTAGCATTCATGGAAAAATTTCTCAACTACCTTCACCTAATTATAGGCTTCCAGAATATTCCACAACTTATGTCAAGCAAAAAGTTCAGTTAGATGAATGAAGTTTTAAGTTGACTAGCAGAAGTAAGTTGACCATCTCCTTAAAGCCAGGCTCTAACAGAATTACATGGTCATTTATGCAGGCTCACACCTTGACAGCAGCAACAAAACCAAATCAGCATCTCAGTCCCTGTAGTCTACACAGAGACTGATATAGTCCCTGGACCCGAGTTGCCTCTAATAAATAAGAAAGCTCCATTCAATACAACATGAATTCAAGAGGAGCCCAGTGTAAGGCCTTAGGTAATACTACCTGGTGTGACAAACTCACGTGGCAGGCCCAGGAGGTTTATAAGTATATCACAGCATGCACTTGTAAATAAAACAAGTTCATAGTGCAAAATCTGTAATCATGTTAAGTATGAGGAACTGAAATTATTTTGAGAACCAACAATTGTTACAGTATGGTTACACTGCTTCATGCCAATGCCAAAAGTTAATTTGTTTGTTTACCAGTGAATGACATTTCCTTTAGAAACACTATTTAGGGACCTCCCCGGTGGTCCAGTGTTTAAGAATCTGCCTTCCAACGCAAGGGACTCGGGTTCAATCCCTGGTTGGGGAACTAAGATCCCACATGCCGTGGGGCAACTAGCCCACGGGCCACAACTACTGCGCCCATGGGCTGCAACGAAATATCCCGCGTGCCGAACTGAAGATCCCAAGTGCCACAACTAAGACCCGACGCAGCCAAATAAACATTTAAAAAGCAAACACTATTTAATCAGGACAACGGAATCTAGAAATGTGTTTTTCAGAAAATTTTTCAGAAAGAAGTCAGAACCAATTCATAATATTTTTTAGAGAGCAGTGTCTCCTTACCTTAAACATACATTTGCTAAAAATGCAGACAGGCATTTTGCTGAATCTCACCCTCTTTGCCGACCCACATCCTAACAAAATGATCCTTTTCCAGCACAGTAAAGGATCACAACAGTTTCTCAAAATTCACTGATATACAATCATTCTGGAGATAATTTTTATTTCTATAAAAAAAGAAAGCCTTCATTATCATAAATTGCTTTCCCTTTTTAAGCACTTCCTCCCCTTTGCAGAATAAATGAGAGATATCAGAAATTTGGGATTACTATTTGGATGGTTATTTTTTAAGTCATAATGAACACTTTCTTTATAACTATGCTAAGAAAAGTTTGTATTGAAGAAGCAAAGGGTTTATTTTGAGTCTAACATTTCAATACAAAGGAATGTTAAATATGTTCTCAAATTAAAAATATTCAGTGGTAAAAAGAATGATTACATCAAAATTACTGTTTTCCCCTGAGGATTCCGTGGAATTCTGTAATTCCTTTTTCCTAGAATAGGTTTTGGGGATAACTTCAGTTTCGCTTTTCCTATCATCTTTCTTTAGCAGCTTTGCCAAGCTGAGAGGGACGTCAGGAGAAATCATGCTCATCTCAAGAGCACGGTGTCTACTCTGCGTGAGGAGGTGACATCACCCCAGCCTGAGGTGACTCATGACGGTGGGCACTCCTGATTTCTGGTATTGATCTGAATTCCCAGTATCCTGACCATTCTTCCCACTTACAAGTGGATTGGAGTAAGTTTTGGTGCGGATTCAGTGGCTGTTCCACAAATTTATTTTAACACCTCCTGCTTACAACCAGATTATGGGTGAACCCTAGCTCTAGCTCATCACTGACTAGGCTGGCTTTTGAGAGAAGGTCTTCCCTAGCTGTTAAGTCCCATCTAGCGGTCTCAGTGCATTACATTCACTGAAGTGCAATATGGCTTCTGCCGTGGGCCAGCCACTGTGAATTCTCTTGCCAAAGCCATCAAATTCTTCGTGAGGCAGAATTGAGTCCTTTTCATGCTTGACCTTCTGGAGCAACAGATGTCGCTCCCTGAAACAAGCTTTTTCCTTGACTTTCATGAAGTCACACTCTCCTAATCTCTGCTTCTCCAGTTACCCCTCCCTCCGCCTCTTCCTGGGTTCCTTTTCCTTCCATGATGAGAAGGCTCACCACTTCCCTCTTAGCCACCTTCTCTTCGCCCTCCACTTCTCTACAACCCTCTCAGGGTCATTTCGTCTATGCGCATGGCTTCAAAATGTTGCCTTCCAATTCCACATCAGCCCAGACCTCTCTCCCAGGCTGCACCCAGATCCCCATCAGATGCTGCCTCTCGGATGATCCTCAGGTATTCCCCACTAAACGTGTTTCAAGCTGGACCTATCGTCTTCTTCAGCAACCCCACTTCTTGCTCCAAACATTCACTAATAGATGTACTTCCTCTGCCTTTGTTCCCCATCTCAGGGAATGGGCTTCCTTGCTGAAGCACAGCAACTTCACAGAAGTCACCCTTATCACTCCCCCTCCTTCATCCTCTCTGTCCATCACCAACTCCTGTTGATTCTGCCTTTTTCACATTTCTCAGTTATGCCCTACATGCATCCACACTGTGACCACCAAGATTCAGGACACCCACATGTGTTTTCTTTTGTTTATTTCTTGTTTTGGCCTGTAAATCCAATTATAACTTTCTAGTGCCTAAATCATTTAATAGCTCTCCTATAGCCTCAGATTAATGTCCAAACTCATAACCAGGCATACATGGCCCCCTGATTTCCTGCCAGGCTCTCCAACTTCATCTCCTACTGCCCTCCTGATTTATCATATTGAATTATGCAAGTCAATATTATAGCACGACTAAGAAGATCTGGAATCAGGAAGATAGAACAGAATTTCAGCTCTGCTCTTTACATGTTAATTAATCCCCAAGTGCTTCAGTTCACTCATCTGTAAAACAGTGATAACATCTCATAGAATTGTTGTGAGAATTACATGAGATAAAGCAAACTTAGCACTTGGCATATAGTAAGTGCTCAATAAATGCTAGCCATTAATACAGCTGTGATAGTCTTCCCCCCCCCCCGCCCCCCAAAGAGACTGTACGCTACCTGGGAGTATGGACACTGCTTCAGTGATGTATTCAAACCATCTATTATGGTACCTAGTAAATATATACTGAATGAAAGAACAGATTAAGAAGCCTAGGATAATGCTTTTTCAAAATATTTAATCTTCAGAGCTCTTTGATCCAACTCCCTCTCCAACCAAACAGGAAAAAAAAAAGCTGGGGAAGTAACTTCGTTAGACCAATCTCCATTTACCTAGGGGAAAAAGGAACACAAGTTCTCAAAGACGTGTTCTGGAATGGTGATGGGGATCAATAAATGTGTAGTGGAAGGATGGATGTATGAATGAGATGCGGTGGGGTCTCTGGGATGATGAGGAGGAGGCTGATAGCTCTGGGGTCCACTTCTTCCGCATTTCTCCTCACTTCCTGCTGATGGGTGAGCGTTAATTGTTCGCTGTGTGTGGCAGGAATGAGACCCCTCAAAGAGAAGCTCTGCTCTCGGTGTCAGAGGGTCCTCCCTGGGCCCCGTACCCCAGCCTCACCGTTCTGCCGCACAGGAGGGCTCCGAACCAAAGGGCTGGTGGACAAGCTGGTTAGTACCATCGCTGCTGTCACCTTGTCCATGTCCAGTTCCTCTGAAGATTTCCTGGAAAATAGGGAGGGGCGTTGTTAACTGTGCTTATTCTGCACCTACCATGCCGAGGACCACATGCTACCATACACATTTACTCCTTTAGCTTGTCCCAGTGAAAACCCAGTGTTTTGTTAGTTTTATTGTACAGGTAAGGAAGCCGAAGTCCAGAAGTTAAGTGACTCAGTCAAAATCATATAGTATTAGGGGACTTCTGTGGCGGTCCCGTGGTTAAGACTCTGCGCTTCCACCGCAAGGGGCGCAGGTGCAATCCCTGGTCAGGGAACTAAGCTCCCACATGCTGCGTGGCGTGGCCAAAAAAAATTAAATTTAATTTAAAAAATCTGATTTATTAAAAAAATCCTACAGTATTAGGCAGTGATGGTTTCATTCACTGGTCACTCATCTAACAGGTGTTTACTGAGAGTACAGTACTGGGCTAGGCACTTCTAGGCATAGGTCATGCATGGTAAACAACACACTAAGCTGGTGGGAAGAGACATAATGATCAGTAAACAGCCAAAAAGGAACAGAATGATTTCTGATAGTGACAAGTGCTATGTAGGGCACAGACAGTTTGACATGATGATGGCTGTGGCGGCTGTACTTATTGGGGTCAGGAAAGGTTCTCCGAGAAGGTGATGTGTGAGGTGAAGCGTGAAGGAGGAGGGGAAGGGGAAATGGACCCCAAGCAGCAGAGACAGCTGTGTGAAGGCGAGGCAGCAGGAATCAGCACCGGATATTTCAAGAGAGACCCACTGGTGTGAGAAGGAGAGAGTGGTGCCAAGCTGGTCTTGTGGGGTCGTGTGGCCATGGAAGGTGTTTCGATTTTATTCCAGGTGCAACAGGAAGTCCCTAGAAGGCTTGAAGCAGGTCTAGTGACATAAAATGATTAATATTTTTAAGTTCATGACCCGAGCTGCTATATGGAGAGTGGATTTTAGGGAGGGCAAAATAGAAGCAGGGAGGCCAGTTAGGACATAAGTGCTAGGAGTCCAGACAAGAGGAAACAGTGGCATGGACTAGGCTGGGGGCAGTAGCAGGTGGTCTGACAGGACTGGCTGCTGTACTTGGTGTGCGGGGTGAGAAGAAGGGCAGGTGCCCAGGTCTTTGGCTTGCGCATTAACTAGAGCCATTTACCGAGATGGAGAGAGCGGAGGAAAACACAGTTGGGGTGTATAAACTCCAGTGCTCTGCTTTACAACACTCTACTAAAGGAAGGCTAGGGCAGGGGGTAGTTACCATGAGGTTAAAGTGAAGAGCCACTGAGATGAAGAGGTTACTATGGATCATTAATCTTGGCCAGTTAACCCCGAATAAAGGTTCATCAGGTAATGATCACTGTGAACTGGAGCCAGCTTAAGTTGATTTCAATAAAGAAGTTAATATCGAGAGGCAAAAATGTATGCAGTACCTTGACATCAGATAAATTGTACCATCTCCTGAGAGATGAACATTTCGAACAAGGGAACAGTTGAAGAAGCACCAGAGGATTCATGAGGCATATCGACAAAGGAATTGACACTTTGACAAATGTGGCTTTCATTCACAGGTGTGCTGTACAATTTGTAAAAGCAATGAACCCTTAGAGAAACTTTATGGCCTTGCTTCACAACAACAATGGGAAAAGAGATTCCTGAAATGGAGAAAAATCAAGTGGTTCCCAGTTTAGGTGGGTTGGATTAATTTCAACATGAAGTTACAAAAATTATTACAATTTGGCTCTCTGACGTTCACCATGGTGCTGAATTACTACGCAAAGCATACTCTTTCAATCTAAGGTACCAAAGATGGGAATCTTTGAAATTTTCTTCTATAGTTCTTCTCAAAGTACCTTATGCTCTCTCTTGGCCAATTGATCCATCAAAAGACAAACGACTTGTTTCAGAGAGAAATACTTCTAGAAAGCGAGCTTGAGAGCACACAGTGAAATTTATTGCACAGAAGTTTTCAAGACAATTTCATACACTTAGGGAAGAAACTACTCACTCATTTGGCATACCATTAAAAGATTTTACAGTATCCACAGTTTATAAGATCCTTGTACTTGGGAGTAAAAGTGATGCCATTTACCCCCTGCCCCCAGAAATGAGGGCTCCTGAAACAGTACCAGGGAAAGAACATAAAGCACCTTAAGGTAACTTGGAGTGTTTTATGGCTCAACCTTCCCATGTAGTCATGGTCACAGGGGGACTGAGTTACTTGGGGGCCTTGAAGGAGAAAGGCTTGCGACAGAGACTGTTCTGTAGATGGTGGGGCTCCTCTGACTGGCTGCCGGCCCAGAGCCCAGCTGTCAGGATCACTCCAGGCTGGCGGGGGGCGCACCTGAACGGGCTGCGCTGCCATCTCTTCAAAGACTGAATTACAGGAGCTGCTGACTTCTCTTTCCCACTGTCAGTCTTCTCCTTCTCTTTTGTTAACAAAAGGTGTAAGAACGTGGAAAAGAGGCCCATGAGCCTCTTTGATTGATGATCAATCTGTATTTTAGAAAAGGGTCAAAATGGAAAATGTAATGGAAAGGGAAGAAGCTAAAGGTAGGCTGTTTAGCTATTTTTAGTTAAACCATAATTCAAACCCAAAGTAATAGACTAAGAGACATCTGTTGCTCAATGAACAGATAGCATTTAGTCTTTGATGACAGACTCCCTACATAACTGCTAAGGAGGTGTCCTGGGCCTCTCTGGGAGAGGCGGTAAAGGTAATGGTGAAGAGCACAGACTTTGGAATGAGTTAGATCATGTGGCTTCAAATCCACTCTGCCATTACTAGCTGTGTGACCTTGGGTAAATTACTTAACATCTCAGAGTCTCTGTTTCTTTATTAGAAAGAGGAAGATAAAAATAGATCTGTTGAGAAGGTTAAATGAGAAAACGTATGCAAGCCCAAGCACACAGCCTCACTACAGTAAGGGTTCCGTGGATGTTAGCTATTATGAACCTTCAAGTTCATGAACACGCCCGCAGCACATAACCCCACAGGAAAGAGGAAAGCGCTTAGGTTACTTCACTTGCTCTTCTTATTCAGCACCAGCACGAGCTGTTGTTACTTTTCTTTTTTTGCGGGGGTAGGGTGGGGTGGCTTGTGGTGGTGGTGTTATTTTTCATAAAGACACAAACTTCACAAGAGTAAGAGGTGGCGCCTGGCACGGGGAGGGGCAGCTGCTGGGTCCCTCGCTAGAGCTTCACGTTGGTGCCTTGGCAAGGATACAGCTCATGACATCATGGCTCTTGAGGACGGCCCACAAGTTGCCAAAGCCTTGAGTGACCATTTGGATTTAATTTTGAAAAAACTTTCTGCTTTCAACCCTCACTCCTGCAGTAGTAGCTGTGTGCCCAGAGCTCCTTTAGTTCCTGGAAATACAGTCTCAAGAAAATTCGGCAGAGTTTCTGCCCTCCGGAGCTCTAGTCTGTTGGAGAACCAGACTTTCATCGGATACACACAAATAAATGTAAACTTACAGACGTGACGAATGCCAGGAAGGAGTGGATGGATTCGGTGCTCCTGGCTAAGGGGAGGACTCCCGGCTCAGGGGGACTCGAAGGGGCACCGGGGTTGCCTCGCTGAGGCCGTGGACGAGCCCCGGGCTGGGCAGCGCGAGAGTGCAGGCCACGCTGCCGTCAAAGGAATGACAAGGCTGAGCGGAGTGTGCCTTGCACAGGTAGGGCCTGTGAAGTTCTGTAAGGCCCTTATCTTAAAGGCCCTGGGAAGCACTGAATTGTTTCAAGTGGGGTGGGGCTGGGAGAGGTCAGGTCAGCTTGGGCTGATGCTATCAGATTTGCTTTTCAAAAAGCTCACTCTGGCTGCCATGTGGAAAATGAGTTTCTGGGGTTTGACAACCGATCTTTTATCGCAAGAATTGATTGCCTGGTGACTGTGGCAGCAGGTTGCAGAATGACATCACCTGTGACATAAAGAGGCAGTTGGGGGGGTGTGCAGGCCCGCGGTCTCCCGCATGGGTGGGCGCTGCCGGCCTGGCCCCGAGTGCTCGGCCGTGGCCTGCGCTGAGAAGCCCGGCTATTGTTCACGCCACAAGAAGCATTTTTCTTCTTTTGATAACACTTCATGCCTGAATGCCATCTGCTTGCAGGGTGCATACAAACACGGTCTCCCCTGGCTAACCCACCAGCTAAGAGAGAAGCGTTTCACACCCGAGAGAGCCATAAAAGACATTTATCTGCAATTAAAGCGTGGTAGTAATAAACGGAAATAAAAATGAAGAATACGTTTCTTAGATTAGCACCGATCCAGTTCCTTAGCAACTACCAAAATCTGCTGTCTAGACCGAGTTCAATTACTTTTAAAACTTGTGGTAATCTTCGAACAAGGAATAAAGTCTGAAAATACACAGTGACATCCCCAATCTTGGAATTCTGGGAAAGCTTTTCCTGAGAGTTTGGAAAACTGGATTCAGTAACTGTTAAACGTGATTAAGCACAAAAACTTCATTTTCTTTCTAAAGGGATCTTGTAGCAAAAGTGGTCAGTGTTAACTCCTCCAATTTCATTTCAGCTGTGGTTTCCTTTCAGACTATAGGGAAGATTAGAGAAGCTGCCTCCAGTGCACTCAAGTGTCCAGTGGCCTGGATTAAACAAGACGGAAAAATTAGACAAACACATCATAATAGGTAAGGCAACATAGGCCAGTACTTCTGAAACGACCTGTGGGGAAGGATCATTTTTAAGAAATTTCTAATCTGTCATGGATCAATACTTTTGTAAAATACAAGGGAAAAAATGGGCTGTGGAAGATGTGGCCATGTTAAATTTTTATGCACATTTCTAAACTGATGCTTCCTCTCAATCTGTACCCAGCTCACTGCGGGCTGGTAACGGAGTGCAGACCGGCACTGGTCCATGGACTGCACGTTGAGTACGTGGAACTAGGCAATTGCTTTGATGTCCATTTCACTGTGCCTGAAAAGACGCCATCCAGTCCTGTCCCTCTTTCCCCCACTTGCCGTTCTGCTCCTCTTGGGCCCTCCCACCACCGACTTCTCTCTCTCGGCCCTTGTCGCTCTGCACCCTGGGCCCCGCATGCCATTGTCGATGATCCCTCACCCTCTCGCCTGTACTGTACGTGGGCTCTCCTCTGAAGTTACTCCTCTCTTCCGTTGGGGTTACTTTTCCTGTCACCCCCCACTGATGTCAGGAGAGGATGCTGGCTTTTGACCTGCCCCCTAGGAGACCGTCCCTCTTCACCCTCATGCAAAATCTCCTGGGTTTCTGAGGCTCAGCTGTGCAGTTCTCGCTCCCTCTTCCTATTTTAGCCATCACCAGCCTTTCCATCAGCACCTCTCTCGCCTAATAGTCATCGAATATTTTGGCACATGAATTATAGCCATTATTTTTAACTTGCCTGGAATTACAATCCTAGGAGATCTACTGAAAGCACCCACTATCCTAACTTCTGGCCCCTTAGCCCCCAAAATATTCAGCAGAGCGCTGAACTTGAGGGAAAGACACTGCAGTCAGATAGACTGAGGTTTAATCCCCAGAAACTCCATTTACTAGCTGAGTGATTTTAGGCAAATCTCGTAGCTTTGTGCAGCTTCATTCCTCATGTATAAAATGGGAACGATAATAATACTGACCTCTCAGGGTTTTGGAAGAATTAAATAACTTACGTAAAATACCTGACATATACTAAACACTCAGTAAATAATAATTATTATTATCATTATCCTTTATCCAAACTCTTGTTCCAGTGAACTTTTCTCAGGTTAAAAACCTGAATTATACCTACTGAAGTATTCATAGGTGAAATAACACGGAAACTAGGATTTGCTTTAATATACTACAGCCTCCCTCTCCCCCATCCCCAAAAGTTATATAAGATGGGCAAAATGCTGGTACTTGCTGAGGCTATGAGATGGGTATTGAGGGATGCATTAGACCGTTCGCTCTACTTTTATGTATATTGGAAACTTCCACAGTACAAATTAAAAACAAGAACACAAACCTGGATTTGGGCCACAATTTGTTATTTCTCTCCCCCAGCCTCACACCCCCCTGCTCTCTAGCTCACACTGCCTTACTGCCACCACACCTGCTCTTCTGCCCCCAGAGACAGCCGGTCTCCTGCTTCTTCCGATTTCCCCCAGGTTACCAGCTTGCCGCTGTCTACCTCCTTCCCTACGGTTGGGTTCACTAGCTGATGCCCTGGACGCGTCTTGCATCAGCATCCTGGAATCCCTGGCCTTTCTAGCCTTTTGCTTCACTGGCCCAGAAGAACCAAACCCTGGTGGGATCCTCCCTGGCTGCTTTTTACTCCCTCGCTGGGGCAGCCAAGTGCTGACGGAAACCACCAGAGACCCTGCTGAGTGGGTCCAGCCTCAGCATATATCCACCTGTGCTCCTCCTAGACAGGCCCTTCATCTGTCCTTGGTCGGCACACGCTCCATCTACACCCAGGATTATCCTCTATCTTCACCTCTCTCTTCAAGGTTCAACTCCTGCAAACCCATATAGCAGATATTCTTTTTTCTGCCAATACTACACTGTTTAAAAAGTTTTTTAAAAATTTTGTATAATTTTTAAAGGTTACACTCCATTTACAGTTATTACAAAATATTGTCTATATTCCCCATGCTCTATAATACATCCTTGAGCTTATCTTACACCCAATAGTTTGTACCTCCCACTCTTCCACCTGTATATTGCCCCCCCACCCCGCCGCTGGTAATCACTAGTTTGTTCTCCATATCTGAGTCTGCTCTTTTTTTTCGGTTATATTCACTAGTTTGTTGTATTTTTTAGATTCTACATATAAATGATATCATACAGTATTTGTCTTTCTCTGTCTGATTTATTTCACTTAGCATAATGCCCTCCAAGTCCATCCATGTTGCTGCGAATGGCAAAATTTCATTCTTTCTTATGGCTGAGTATATTCCGTCATATATATGTACCACATCTTCTCTATCCATCGTCTCTTGATGGTCCCTTAGGTTGCTCCCATATCTCGGCTATTGTAAATAATGCTGCTATGAACACTGGGCTTCATGTATCTTTTTGAATTAGTGTTTATAGTAAACAGCAGATACTCTAACCTCCTACATTTTAGAGAAAATTAAGGCCTCCAGGCATGACCTCTCTCACACTTGGCTTCTTTACCTCCTTTCCTCAGCCTCACAGGTGGTTCAAGTGTTGCTTTTCCTGCTTGAAGCCATGCCTCCACCTGTGCCATCTTCATCCTCCTCTTCATCCTGGCTCCATCTCCTGTGCCCACCTGCTTTTTCTCAGTCCACTAACATGCTTAAGGGTTTCTTCCCACCTGCACTCAGGGACACTGAACAGGAATGAGGACAGTGGTTGAAGAACACAAGAGACAAGAGACTCTCAAGGAGGGACAGGCTCACAGCATCCAAGGAGGTGGAGACCAAGCCCATCAGGACCAGCGGGTCCCCTGGAACTAGCAGCCAGGAAGTAGCAGAAACTTTAGCAGGAAAGGAAGTGGCATTGCTGTGGGTTGAGGAGTGAATGGTTACTAGGAGGTGAGAAATTGGAGGCAGGGATCGTAATCGACTTTTTAAAGAAGCTTGGTCATGATGGAAAGAAGACTGCATTTCCTGGAGGAAGTTAGAGGGTCTTCGTTTGTTTTTTCTTCAAATGAATGGGACTCCAGTACACTGAAATGCTGACAGGAAAGAGCCAGTGGCATGGAGAGGTTGAAGATCCAGGAGAGGATGGACAATAAGTGGACAAGGTCTTTACTGAGGCTGCACAGAGCGGGGTCCTGGGCTCAGGTGGAATTCACTTACACAGAAGGAGGAGCCCTGGTCCCCTATAACTGGAACGACGAGAACAGAGGTGGCCTGGGCCTAGGCACATGAGTAGGCGGGGGGCTCGGGCACTTGACGATGTCTCTTTTTGGAGGTTTCTGCTTTAATTCCTTCCTCAGAAGCAGACACGTTTCTCCGTGGGGAGTGGGAGAGGGGACCCTGGAGGGCTGAAGGTTTGACATCGCTGTTAGGGGTAATGGGAGAGAAAACTGAACGGGACACCCAAAGACAGGCAGCAGGGAAGGCTCTGCTGAGGTTGGAAACCTTGACCCTCTCGTGATGGTGACTGGAGGTGGGGGGGGGTGGGGCTGAGAGCCGGAGCACGGATGCCTGGGAGCAGCCGCTGGCTTTTGCTGGGGGAACAACGAAGAGGTGTGCGAGAGAGTGGGAGGTTTTGGTAACACTGCATTTGGAGAGAGTGCCGTGCGATCTTGGCTGGCTTAGGAAATGAGTGAAGGCTGGAGGGGACCAAAAGATGGGAGAGCAAATGGAGAGAAACCAGAGATCTTAATGAGGTCTGAACACAAGTATGGTGGGAGCCAAAGAGAGAAAGAGCTGGAAGAACAGGAGGTTCTGAGCAGGACGGGAATACCAGAGGGCAGAGGCGGGGTAGGGGTGGAGGTCACTGCATCATGAATGGCGAGGCCGCGTATGCAATGGTCACTCACGTCATCCACGAAAGGAAAGCTGGCTCACGCTGTTAATAAAGGGTGAATGACCAGGATGTCTGGAGAGTCAAGGAAGGGGACAGGTGGAGGAGCGGCAGGAGGTTTACAAGAGAGTTCAGGAGGTCACAGCTTGCGGACAGCAGTGGCGACGTGGACGCATACGCTCTTGCGAGGTTCCCACAGCCTTCAGGGTAAGATTCAAACCCCTGTGCAGGAAGCACGCGGCCCCCTCTAGCGGGGTCTCCCCATCTTGCCCCCATTTCAGCGCAGGTGCCCTGCAGGGCAGCTCCCCACTCCTAGCAGTTCTCCACAAGAAGACGCACCTTCCTCTCCGTAGCCGTGCACAAGCTACGCCCTCTGCTTTTGGAACAAGCTTCCTCCCCTTTCCACCTGGCCTGTTTCTCCTCACCCTCCCTTCAGCAGCTCCGTCCCCGCTCCCAGGAAGCCTGCTGACGCCCGCCCAGCCGTGCCAGGCGCCCCGCTGTGTCGTCTGGGTTGTTTGCGCTTGCCCCTCCCCCTGTGCACCACGACTCGGTCTGGCATCCGTTTCCAACATCTAGCATGAAACCTTGCTTAAAGTAAATGCGTGAAGGGTTTGGGGACAAACTGGCGTGAAGCAGTGGCTGAGGGCTGGCAGGGGGCAGCACAGAAAGCAGATCTGAAGAACTTCTGCAGTTTTCTTCTCCTCGCTCTCCCTCAGCTCATTAGACCTGGTAATGCATCCAGTTCCTCGTGTGGAAAACAATTTCTCAAAAATTCAGCTATTAAATAAATCATTCTCATGAATTTTCCTTTTTTTTTTTTTTTTTTTTTTTTTTTTTTACTGGTCCTAAAAAGATGTTGGCCTATCTCTGCGGAATTGATGTGGTTCCAGTGTCTGGGCTCATTCTCCTGTATTCACCAAGGCTCGCAGACCCATGTGTGAACTCTGGAATGGCAGCAATAACATTATTAAATAATAAGTTCCAAATCCCCTGAAAACAATTCTGTGTGATTAGCTGGACTCCTGGATGTGAGCAAGCTGCGGGGTGTAGCTCCGTGAAGTGTCGTGAACACCCCTGGATGGCCTTCTTGCTGTGAAGGTTTGGCGCTTTTGATTGCAGCCAACATGTTCTCCCGGGAGCCACGAGGCGGGTCTTAAATCCACGCAGTTGTCTCCGAACACAAAGCCTTCTGTGAACGTGGAAGTGCCCTTCTGGGGTGGCCTTTTAGGCAGCAGATGATAAAAGACCAGAGGGCGCACATCAAATCCCCTCTTGTACCTATGTGTGTGTGTGTATGTGTGTGTGTGTGTGTGTGTGTGTGTGTGTGACTATGTGGGCTTACGTCTTGTGTGGGTGTGTGTGTGAGTGTCTCTCTCTGTGTCTGTATCTGTGAATCTGTGTGTGTGTGTGTATGTCTTCATGTCTGTGTCTGTGTGGGTTGATGTCCTATGTGGGTCTGTGTGTGAATGTCTCTCTGTGTGTCTGTGAATGTGTGAGTGTATTTGTGTATATCTTCGTGTCTGTGTGTATCTCTGTGGGTCTGTGAATGTGTGAGTGTGTGTGTCCTGTGTGAGTGTGTGTGTTTATCTCCATGTCTGTGTCTGCCTGTGTTGACTGATGTCCTGTGTGGGTCAGTGTGTGTCTTTCTGTGTGTCTGTGAGAGTGTGTGTGTGTGTGCGTTTGTGTAGCTTCGTGTCTGGGTCTGTGTGCGAGTGTCTACATGTGGACTCGTGTGCGCTCTGTGCACAGAGGAGGAGATGGAGGGAGCTGCAGATGACCATGGCCCCAGACCCTGTCTCCTGCCCGGGGCCTGCCGGTCTCTTTCTTCCTGGCCTCTGGAATGGCAAGCTCCTTGCTGACTCTTTACATCCCGTGAAGCATCTGCCTACTACTCAGCAATGGCCGAAGCAAGGTCGTCAGACTGTCTGGGAAGGGCTCATGGATGTTTCAGCCAGCTTCCGGTTGGGCTGCTGTGGGCCGTCAGCTGGTCAGTCCCTGAGTCCTGGGGAGCGCCTCGTCGGGCGGGGCCTGCCCTGTGTGCATTCAGGCCATCTGCAGGTTAACAGGCTGCAGCTCAAACGTCACGGCTGCCCTCAAGAAGAAAACTGTAATCACAATTGCATCTCTCACTCTTACTTTTATGCCCGAGTCGGGTCGTTCCAGACTTTCTGGTGGGCTTAATTATATTATTGCTCCGAGGCCTGAAGTCCATTTAGGTCTCAATAATGTAAAGAATTTCTAGCTACATTTATGGTGATGAAAGTTATTTCACAAGGGCAGTTGGGAGAAAACAAATCTAGTGTTTTCTGGTTTGCCAATTAAGGGGAAAAGAGGGGATGTTTTTCTCTAGATTTTTTTTTTTTTTAAATAAGGTTAAAAAAGACCGTTTCTTATTTCTGTTACTTCTCCTCTTTCATTATGGAGACATTATTACGGTGACATTACTACGGTGACATTTTTATGTTGGCAACAGGCCTAAATGTGGGCTAGGAGTGACCGCTGTTGCCATCTTACCTGTTTTTCCAAAGACAGAGGCTCATATTGTTCCCAACCAAGCCGCCCCAGCAGGCTTCCTGGGAGTGAGAGAGAGAGCCCCCTCGTTGGGAGAAAGCAGCTTTGGAGCCATCACTGCCCACGTACGGCAGGCACTGGGGTACGTGCCCTGCCCTCCAGGGGCGGCTGCTCCAGCTGGGCAGAGGAGAGCTGTTAGCAAGTCAATGGGCTAATCTGCTCCCCTGCTCTAGGCTAAGGGGGGATTTGGAGCTCGTTGTTATATTTCAAAATTTTGGTTTATTTCATGTTTAGCCTTGTGGGACCTGCTTGCAGACTTTGGCTACACCTGTGGCAGGACTGGTGCCTCCACTGCCTTATGCTATAAAGAGGGGACAAACTGGTATGGGTGTAACTGAATTAACTCCTTTTTAAGCTGCTCCAGTTCCAGATTTGGCTTAAAAAAAGAAAAAAATGTAATCTTTTTCTAAAAAACTGCATCTTCTTTCTAATAATAGCTAATATTTATTGAGCATTCCCAACGCCAGATGCTTTATGTACATGATTTTAAATTGTCACTTAAATTTATTGCTGTTACTGCCCCATTTTACAAATGTGGAGACTTTGGTAATTTTCTAAGAGCACTTGGCCATTCTGCTAGCCCTACCTTATCCCAGTGTCCCAGTGGGGTCTTCACACCCCACACTAATGCCATTTTCATGGTCTTCTTTATAACCTTGTTTTAAATTCAAGACATGCTTGTCATCTTCTATAACTGAAATATATTTGTGAAGTTAATGCAATATGTTTTAGAATATACATTTTTTTCCTGTATTACACTTAAAATTATCTTAAGATAATCCTTTCATACAGAGTGAAGTAAGTCAGAAGGAGAAAAACAAATACCGTATGCTAACACTTATATATGGAATCTAAGAAAAAAAAATGTCATGAAAAGATTAGTGGTAGGACGGGAATAAAACACAGACCTACTAGAGCATGGACTTGAGGATATGGGGAGGGGGAAGGGTAAGCTGTGACAAAGTGAGAGAGTGGCAGGGACATATACACACTACTAAATGTAAATTAGATATCTAGTGGGAAGCTGCCGCATAGCACAGGGAGATGGTGCTTTGTGACCACCTAGAGGGGCGGGATAGGGAGGGTGGGAGGGAGGGAGACGCAAGAGGGAAGAGATATGGGAACATATATATATGTATAACTGATTCACTTTGTTGTAAAGGAGAAACTAACACACTATTGTAAAACAGTTATACTCAAATAAAGATGTTAAAAAAAAAAGATAATCCTTGTAAAGGATTTCTTTTATATACATGGGTGTTTCCACATTAATGAGAACATAGAATATAAAAGTTGAAGTCGACAAAAATAGATTGAATTTAAGCTTTTTACTCCTATTAAAAATAGTGTTTTGCTTTCAAAAAGATTCTCTATGGATTTTCTTTAAATAGAATTCTTACAATATTCTTAAACTGTTTTGAGTGATTAAATTTCAATTCAACTCATCTACCCAAATTCTAACCCCTACCCAAATAAATACCTGCTTTATACTGTTAGGTTAAACCATATGAAATTGCTGATATTCACTCTTTTTTAATCTACAAAAATGGTAGCTTCATATGGTTCAATCTGATATTTACTCTTATTAAACATTTATCTTTAGTTTCAAGGCTAGAAGTGAACCAGTTTATCCTCATTTTAAATTGATTGTTTCAGATCAATGAGCCAGACAGTGGTTGTCTTTCCTGAGGTATGTACTGTGGGTAATTTTATTTCTGGAGTTGGCTTTTATTGAAGATAATCTCCTGTTAATATAATTCAAACAAGCTTCAATTCAATGTCTACTATGTGCAAAGTACTGCTTTAGGCAGAATTCCTTGCCCCATACCTTGTCAATGTTCTACACGAGACACTTGGAATGTTGAGATTCTGGGAGGTGAGTGGAAGCATCTACACACACACCATCAGTGGCTCTGTTTCCTGTGTTCTCTCGTTTATATTTTAACCATCTTAAGGTTATATGTTTCTGTCAATTCATACAGCTATTATTTGGTGACAGATCAATTCAGACTGTCAGGTATCTTGTCCCTAGAAAATGGTAACTCTATCATTCTTAAAGTGTTTATAACAGTACAATCTAAGCACTATGAAACCAAACCTATTTATTGAACACCCAAAGGCTGAACAACTGCACATTTAGCTGTGTATACTCTGTGTACAAGGAACATGACTTCCCCAAAGGAATAAGCAGGAGAAACTGATACAGTCAGGAACACAATGCAAAGGTTACTGCTGGACATAACAGCAGATCAGTAACATGGCTGGATGGCTACTGGCCAGGGCATATCCAGTTTCCTGTAATAAGAGGTGGATGAATACAGGTTAGTAATGCCAAACAAGGCTTAGGCTGAAGCCAAGAGACGTCTACAGTGCAGGGGAAGCAAAGCATTGTAGCTACTCTTTCACATTTCTTCTGAAAACAATATAAATGGCTTATAAGCCTAGGATGCTGGAATTAATATTTAATGTAAAGAGCATTACTGAAAACAGTTGTATAGCTATCAGGTATAAATAATAATTTCCACCTCTGTGGTAATTTTTCACTCATTTAAATTGTCATACGAGCACAGCAGCAGTTTATAGGTGCACTTACTGTAATAGCATGTTGATTAAACTACAGTGGAATTACCCATTCAATATATCTTTCAATTCTGTGCTATTATGAAGTTCTAAATATTTCACATACAAATAGGCCCCTATTAGTCAACAGCTCAGTGGTTACCTATCTGTCTTTTTTCTTTTTTTTTGAATCATTAGGAAGGCTTATAAATTTGCTTTTCTACATACTTGAAATGAACCAATAATCTTATGATAAGGAATTAACATGCATACGGACTAAGAATCTGGATTTATTTGAAATCTGATGAGAAAATGAGCTAATTAAAATGATTATAAAATTATGGAGAAAAATCCTTTCAGTATGACACGTCACTGACTTCATGGACATTTCTTTTCTCACTTGGTATGCTATTTCTATGAAGGTTCAACCAGCAGAGACAGAAATAAGCACCCGCTTTCATTCGTAGGCAGGTAAATCTTCTAAAAGTTCAGAGAGGTAGCAATAGCTGCCATGTCAGTCTGAGCCCTCCCAGAAGCAGTCACCAAGACAAGAGCAGTTCTGTAAGTGACTTACTAGGGAAGATGCCTATGAAGGAAGAGGGGGTGGGAGCTTGAGAAGGCAGGGGAGCCTGCAGGCCACCCGCCAGGTCTGACACCTGTCAGGAAGGACTGAGGACAGAAGGACTGGCTAGGAAGTACTTTGGAGCAGTTCTAAGAAAGTCTCAGCTCAGGCTGATGGTGCCCTGAGCAGAGGTTGCCCGTTAGAGAAGCCCCGTGTCGGGCAGAATGACCCAGCTCTGGGAGCCCTGCTGTGCCGGGTCCTTGGAGACGAGCAGCCCAGGGGGAAGCATGATCTTACCAGGTGCGGGGGATTCAAAGCAGTGGCAGCAAGAGGCTGGCCGGCAACTGTGCTCCCTGCAGCTGCAGCTTCATTTTGAAAGGAGATCTGAGTGGTGTATTTCCATGCCCTCCACAAGTACTATTTCTTTTTGGTGATTATGCAATTTAACACAGGGATCTTGTTTCTTTCAGACAAAGCTCGAAAATCCCCGGGTTGGACACCTGCCCTGAGATACATTCCTTGAGGACCAGCTGTCTACCTATGTGTTTTTCCTGACCAGGCATGGGTTATACTTGCTGTCATGGTACAGAGGAAAAAGAAAGTCAAGTTAAATAAAGCATCTGGGAGGACTTCCTGTCTCCAGAACTGTCCAAAGACCACTCTGATATTTGCCTAAAAGTTACCTTTATTATAACTCCTTTGGATTGTGGTCCTACAGGGTCAAACCCAGGGTATAACCTACCTCCTTAAATAAATCATAATATTTAACATTTATGCAGCACTTGCTATATGCCAGCTGCTGCTCTAGGCTTTACTTTCATGAATTCCATTAATCCTCATAATAAGTCTATGAGGTCAATACTATTATTACCCCCATTTTTAGGGATGAGGAAACTGAGGCACAGAGAGGAAAGGCAAAGTAAGTGGTAGATACTGCATTCCCATCTAGGCAGCTGGACACCATCGTCTGTGTTTCTCACTGAATGTTTGTGTCCTCCCCAAATTCTTATGTTGAAGGCCTAACCCTCGATGTGATGGTATTAGGAAGCACAGCGTTTGGGAGGTAATTAGGTTTAGAAGAGGTTATGATGGTGAAGCCCCATGATGGGATTAGCGTCCTTATAATAAGAGAAAGAGACACAAGAGCAAGAAGGCAGCCATCTGCAAGCCAGGAAGAGGCCCCTCACCAAGAACTGAATCAGTTGGCCTCTGGATCTTGGATTTCCCAGCCTCCAGAACCGTGAGAAGTAAATGCCTGTTGTTTAAGCCACCCAGTCTCTGGCATTTTGTTAAAGCAGCCTGCAAAGGGGTTTCTGGACCCAACTCCAATGTGTAAATGTGGAGGCTTCCCGACACCAGCAAGCGATTCTCAGGTGCCAGCAGTGTGTCTGAGAATTCAACTCAATTCTGACAGTATCTACTTGGGCTAGAATCAGCATCCACAGGTAAAGGGCTCAGTCCCACAAGACCCCTCCACCTCAGGATGCCCACTGCAAGTCCAGGTAGTTACCTGTGTTTCTGACTAACCGGCTACAAACTGGAGGCTCCCATGACACCCTCCTCGGGTTTGATTAATTTGCTAGAACAGCTCACAGAACCCAGGAAAACCCTTCCACTCACTAGGTTACTGATTTACTGTACAAAGATATTAGAGGATCTGAATCAGCAGATGAAGAGACACATAGGGCAAGGCATGGGGAAAGGGCACAGAGCTTCCATGCCCTCTCCAGGTGCAACACTTACCCCAGTTTCCACGTGTTCACCAACCTGGGAGCTCTCTGAACCCCCATTCTTCTGGGTTTTTATAGTGGCTTCATTACATAAGCACAAATGATTAAATTTTGACCACTGGCAATTAGTTCAACCTCCAGGCCCTCCCCCCTCCCTAAGGACAGGGTGAGACTGAAAGTTTCAACTCTCTAATCACATAATTGGTTCTCCTGGAAGCCAGCCCCCATCCTTTGCTAGGATCCAAAAGTCATCTTTCCTGAAGCATTTTCAGGAACTGAGGATGAGAGCCCAAATATTATTCCATTGCTCCTACTGCTCAGAAAATTCCAAGGGTTCTGGGCATTTTGAGTCAGGAACAGTGGATGAAGACCAGATACATGTGAGAAACATATATATTTGGTCATCTGAATGACCAAGTATGTATATTTCTTATAAATCACGATATTGCACAGCCTGAGCTAAGACAGTGTTTTTACCCAGGATGCTAGGGAAAGAGCTGGCAAAACCTCAAGTGGATAGGGTGCCAGACATGAGTGCAGTTTGCCACAAGTTGGAGACCAGTGACACACTCACTGTACAAGCTGGGCCGGCTTGGCAGCAGGGAGGGAAAGGGCTCACCTTGATGAGCTTGGGGTGCATGGCAGCACTGCAGGGCAGGCACCCAGAATCTTAGGCCAGGGCGAACACAACTCTTCCTGGTACCATTCAATGGTGGTTCCTAGTGTACTTCTGGCCACAATGTGAATTGCCTCGAGGGCTGTGCATGTTCTAGCCTGCTAGTGATGGATGTCAGAAACTATAAGCAACTGGGAAGATGGAAACTGACAACAGTCCTGATGACAGTGACAGTTTTGATAGTAGCAGCAGTGGCAATAGAAGAGAATAGTGGCAAACAGCAACAGCCTCATGGATAGTGGGACTAAATAAAAATAGAGAAATCCACTGTGAAAGGCAGGTCAGGTGTACACTCTGAATCAGGAAAGAAAAATGGATAGATACATGTGCGCAAGATTTTGTATATTATTTCAGTGAATCGATGGATTCCTTGAAATTGATCCATAGCCTCCAGCAGGTTAAAAACTCACTGTTTAAAGAAACTTAAGAGAGAACCTATGGAGCTCAAAATATATAACCTGTCTTTAAATGGCCCTGTGCTAAAGGGCAGAATCCTAGTATGACTATTTTATAAGAAGGAGTCCTGGGGATGGTGGAAACCACCAACTACTGAGGCTCAGTTTTTTATCTTTTATGCTGGTGAAAGTAAAAGAGGACGGCCACAGAACTCTAAGCAAATGACATGACTTCTGCAAAAGCAAATTATGCCTGATGCACCTGTTATAAATCCTTGAGGAGATGAATATGCACATGGGTAGGGGGGAGGTGGTGAAGGTGATAGCTCACAGCCCTCCATCTTCCCTACTGATGTTTAGCGATAGTATCTAGTGGGTTAGACCACACACGGCTTCCAAACCACTTCAAGTTGGCGGCAGTAAATATGCTGAAGGCAACCCCTTCAGTCTTTAAAAATGCCTTTAATACAATTCCACCTCATGGACTATTTTTAAAAAGTGGAGTTATCAGGGGATTGAGGGAGCCTTGTCATGAACAGAGGACCAGCTCAGAGACAGGAAACAAGGTGGAAATGAATGGGTACCTCTCTGCATGGAGACATGTTAACAACCACATTCCTGCGAAGCTGCTGCTGAGACCATTTTATAAATGATCTGGACGAGGGCACAGAAAAATGTTTGGATTTGCTGGCGATCCTGACTTCTAGTTGAGAAGGATGGATTTCAGAAGATATTTTAAGATTATGTTAAATAGACAAAAACATTGGTACACGTGAACGTGGGAAACTGCAAGGTAATAAATGCATTTAGAAAAAAAAAAAGTATCACAAAACTTCCAGGCACATGAGATCTGAGCGATCAGTTACAACCCACAAGAGTTTCCTGGGATTAAATGATAGAATCCACTCAAAGGAAAACTATCTCGGGGTCAGCCAGTCCGACCTGTCATCTGAAGCCACAGCCACCTTCCGTAGCATCCTGATCGCATGAACTCTGACCCCTTGCTCTCACGGTGAGGAGCTCCTCATGCCCAGAGGGAGCCCCTTCTTCATTCAGACAATTCAATGTTTCAAAAGTTCTCCTTCATGTCGAGGCAACACCAGCCTTTTCCTTAGGTAGCACAGTGTTCCGGCGTAACAGAGCGCAATTCTGATTCCTCTCCCACATAACTGTCACACAAATTTGAAGAGCTAGAATGTGTCCTCTGTTTTTTTCTTTTTTAAACAGGTTAAACATCCGATATGTCTTCAATGTTTTGCTCGGAACAAGTCTAAATGTCCTAATTATTGAAGCTGCTTTTCCATTGGTGAGATAGTTTTACTTTGCTTCTGTCCTATGCCCAGGACTGAATTCAGTATTTCAGGCAGGATGTGACAAGTGCTCTATGAAGGGGACCTTGTTCCGTGGGACTCCCTTTTGTATAACAGCTTTATTAAGATATAATTTATATAGCACAAAATTCATGCTTTTAAAGTGTAAAATTCAGCATTTTTTGTGGTTTTTAGTATGTCTACAGAGTTATGCAGCCATTACCACTTCTAGAACATTTGCATCATCTCCCAGAGAAACCCCATACCCATTAGCAGTCACAACTTTTTCCCCACACTCTGGCAACCACTAATCTTTTCTGTATAGATTTGTCTCTTCTGGGCGTTTCACATAAATGGGCTCATATAACATGTGATCTTTTGTGGCGGCCTTTTTTCACTTAGCATACTAATATTTTCAAGCTTCATCCGTGTTACAACCTGTATCAGAACTTTATTGCTGAACAATATTCCATTGTATGGATATATCAGGTTTTATTTATCCATTCATCAGCTGATAGACTTTTGTGTTGTTTCTAATTTTTGACTATAATGAATAATATTTTTATGAATATTCCTATCCAAGTGTTTGTGTGGCCATATGTTTTCAATTCTCTTTGGTACGTACTTAGGAGTGAAATTGCTGGGTTGTATGGTAACTCCATGTTTAACCTTCTGACAAAATGGAAATGACAATATGTTCTCCACACCGGCTGGACCGTTTTATAATTCTACCCTCAATGTATGAAGGTTCCAATTCCTCCATACCCTCCCCAACACTTGTTATTATCTATATTTTTGACAATAGCCATCACAGTGGGTGTGAAATCACTTTTGATTTGCCTTGCCCTAGTGACTAATGATGTTGAACATCTTTATGTGTGCTCATTTTCCATTTGTATACCTTCCTTGGAAAATGTCTATTTAAGTCTTTTACCCTTTTTAATTGGGTTGTCTTTTTATTATTGAGTTGTAAGAGCTTTTATAAATTCTCAGTATTAGACCAGGACCAGATATATGATTTGCAAATATTTTCTCCCATTCTGTGGGCTGTCTTTTCACTTTCTTGATAGTGTCTTCTGCAGCACTAAAGTTTTTAACTTTGATGAAGCCCAATGCATCGAATTTTCTTTTGTCACTTGTGTTTTTGGTGTCATACCTAAGAAACCATTGCCTAACTCAAGGTCATGAACTTTACTCCTATGTTTTCTTCTGAGAGTTTCAGAGTTTTACCTCTTACATTTGGTCTTTATCCATTTTGAGTTAATTTTTTTATATGGTTGAGGTATGGGTCTAACTTCATTCTTCTGCGTGTACTCTTTCTCAGCACCATTTGCTGAAAAGACGATTCTTGAATTATCTTGGCCCCCTTGTGGAAAATCAATTGACTGCAGTGGGGGACTCATTTCTAGCAATGATATTGGACATTTGCTTTTCATACTGAGTTTATTGTCAACTAATTCCTGTAAGTGTTTCATAGGTATTGCTGTTAAGCCAAGCTTCCCCCATCCTGCCCTTGTGCAGATGGAAACTGGGGTCCAGATGAGAGACTTCATCTTCATTGCCCTTAAATGTCACCTTTCCAGTTCAGCTGGTCATTCCACTAAGTTGAGAGCATTGGGATGTGGAGTCTGATGTCACTCCCAGGTTTGTATCATCTGTATCATCAGTTATTCAGCTCAGTCATGGAATATTTAATAAAGTTCTTACCAGGCAACTGGTCTAGGTTGGTGAAGAAGACAAGGTACCTGCCCTCATGGAGGAGGCATAGAGAAGACAGATAACACAGAAGTAAACTAACAAGATAATTTCAAATAGTGAGCTTCTTCAGTAAGGGGTCATTCAGGGGAACCTCTTTAATTTACAATCGCTTTTGGTTGCAATTATGTCTCTGCTATCATCTTAGAAGCCAGTCATGTCTAAATGCCATTGCTTAAGATTCATTTCAGAGAGTGGTGCACTTTGAGAAGGCCCTCCTTGTATCTGATGTGGATATGAAGGAGAATACCCTCTCTGGTATCACTCAGAGGGGCACACGGCAGGGATGGCTGGTCCACGAGCCCCACTCAGCAGCGTCTTGTTTCAGATTCTAGAAGAATACACTGCAATCCTAAAATGACTCCTTCAAAGCGTTATATTAGAGAGGGCCTGATAACACTGCTGCCACTTTTTCCTGGATAAATAATACTAGCCGACTGGAGCTTTGGTCCAAATTTTTTCACAGGCAACCACAACACTACAAGCATATTCTTCCTCTCTGTTGAAAATACCACTTTGCGGGAAGTTTGTAGAGTCAACAGAGAATAATATTTGACTTAGGAGGAAGTCCTACTGAAGCTAATACAAATGAGATATACCGAGGGAAAACCTACTCCTAACCTCTCTCACCTCTGGGATGAAAGTCTATCAATACTGAAGAATAACAGCCTTGTCCCTAGAGCTGAAAATAATACCTGATGCATTCAACAAATATTTGTTGAACAAGTGAGGGAATCAAGGAAAATTTCTGCATGGTTCAAAACGTTGGCCTCTTCTGGAGGTTCTCGTTCATGAGACTTTTTTAAAAATTAATTTTTATTGGAGTAGAGTTGATTTACAATGTTGTGTTAGTTTCTGCTGTACAGCAAAGTGATTCAGGTATACATATACATATATCCACTCTTTTTTAGATTCTTTTCCCATATAGGTCATCACAGAGTATTGAGTAGAGTTCCCTGTGTTTCACAGTAGGTTCTTATTAGTTATCTATCTTATATACAGTAGTGTGTATATGTCAATCCCAATTACCCAATTTATCCCTCCCCCAACCCCTTTCCCCCTTGGTAACCATAAGTTTGTTTTCTACATCTGTGACTCTATTTTTGTTTTGTAAATAAGTTCATTTGTACCATTTTTTTAGATTCCACATATAAGTGATACATATGATATTTGTCTTTCTCCGTCTGACTTACTTCACTCAGTATGACAAACTCTAGGTCCATCCATGTCACTGAAAATGGCATTATTTCATTCTTTTTTATGGTTGAGTAGTATTCCACTGTATATTATGTATCACCTCTTCTTTATCCATTCATCCATTCACGGACATTTAGGTTGCTTCCATGTCCTGGCTATCGTAAATAGTGCTGCAATGAACATTGGGGTACATGTATCTTTTCAAATTATGGTTTTCTCTGGATATATGCCCAAGAGTGGGATTGCTCATATGGTAGCTCTGTGTTTAGTTTTTTAAGAAACCTCCATACTGTTCTCCACAGTGGCTGTACTAATTTACATTCTCACCAACAGTGTAGGAGGGTTCCCATGAGACTTTTTAAAAGTTCATCTGAGTATCAAGCTTTCTGTTTTTGTTTCTGTTTTTTTCAATTTTGTTTTTAAATTCCTTCTTGATTAATGGACCACTGACTACTCCCAAGGCTCTAAGAGGGTATTAGTGACTGTCTGGGAGCTTTTGGTACCTTTAGACAATCTCTTTCCGTGAGATTACTGGATGCTATTAACGGTCTCCTCTGGGTACCTTTGATCTTTTTCTTCCTCGCTTCACATATTTACATCAGCAGTTTTCTGCAAGAAAAGAGGGCTCCAGAACTGAGTTTCTCTTATCAACCACTGGTTTCCATTTGATTGATGTCATCTCATAAAGCGCAATTGTGAATAACATACCGGTCCCACTACAGGTCACATAAAGGGGATGGCGATAGGAGGCTGATAGGGCCACGACTGTGGTATTTCGGTAAGTATATATTTTGTTTAACACAAAATCTCTCTATTGCCACTGATCTTTCTTTTCTGCCATTTTGCCTCCGTGCACACAAGGAGAAGTCAGATTTAATATTCATCAATGCAACGGATTCCATGGAAACAATAGTGATTTCTAAGATGAAAAAGAATTATGGATGCATGCTGATCATACTTCTTGGCTGCAAAAACCAAAATTCTGACTCATCAAATTAAATTACTCATTAAAATACAGGCCAAAAACGCATACCCTGCATTCAGGTACTGATGTCGATCAGGACAGGGAATGAGATAATATCGTGAAAGAAGAATTCACTCCCCTGCTCTCATGTGCGGCAGTACAGGATGCATTTCTAGGCTCACTATTAATTTATTAAGCCCACACAAGATGTGAATTAAATTTGACCTTGTCCTTTGTTTTCAGTGAGACTATCTGAGATGCACGTTTTTGCGCTCCCCGAAGTGAGCATTTCATTCTTTTTCTCATGACAGGGGCACTGAGACCCCATAGGAGGGCTCTGTGGGCTTCAGAACAGGTTCCTGAGGGCACAGTATTTTGGGGACAATATCCCCAGGAAACAGCTCATTTATGGCAGTGATTTTGCTACTCGGATTAGAGTGGCACACTCCTAGGCCCTCGGTACTGTGGCTTCAGACTTCTGTTTTTGGGGGATGTGGGGTTACAGGGGAGCATAAGGCCCAAGGGAGGGGGAGAGGCCAGAGGTTCAGCCATGCCCACCTTTCAGAGTCTTGCTTATAAAACTGATCTAATCCTGTATTCCCCTTACCTTCATGTACATTAGATTCCTTTGTCTAGATGCCCAGCTCCATCCCAGACTAATTAAATCAGAATCTCTAGGGTGGGCCTTGGGGCACTGACATTTTTAAAACTTCCCAGGAGACTAATGAGTGGCTTAGGTTAAGAACTACGGAGTCTGATTCAGGGGTTAACAGATGTCCTCGTGACAAGGGGCTGGGGACTTCTACCAACTCCTTTCAGAGGGACTCTCTTGATATCATTTAATTTCTTTCCTCTTTCATTATAGACAGGAATAGGAGCATTAAACTAAGTCACATGACATACTGGAATTATGGGAGTTTAATTCCAAAGGCCTTGTTGGTGCTTATAGGTCAAAAAACTTTAGGATTCTCTCCAGTACTTAACAGGATTCATATCCTTCTGCCTAGCCTGCTTTCTAAAATACTCCTTTCCCTTGACAGGGTCAAAGGAAATCAGATCAATTAAAAAGAAAGCAGTGACTCACAGAAGGCATCTTAGTTCATCTGAGACCCTCTACCCTTGGATCACCCAAAGACATCTTCCCTTAGCCTTCTCACCTCTGGAGCCAAAGTATTCAGGAAGACACTTAACCATCCTTAAACACTACAGCTGATACCGATTGCTCTCAGGAAACCTATTATGTCAGGACCTGATTCACAGGAGGAGTTTGGGGACAGATGTCTAATTGCATGTCCAGAAAACTTCAACTAATCCATTTTGAGTCATTTAATCTGTTTTTGTTCATAACTTAGCAATTTCAAGCAAAAGAGTTACATTTTTGGCACTGGTCTCTGTTCTGTATCCTCAAGATTGCATGCCTGTTCCTAAAATCTGAAAACAAGAAAGAACTCAAGAGTTTATTCAAACTGGGATTACAATATTCATCAGTTTTATCTACTGAGGGAGCTTTATATTAAATTCTACATGGTAGGCCTGTGCTGTCAGGAACAATACCTAAGTGCCAGATCAGCGAGATTTATTACTTGCTGTTATTCCCTGTCAGCTTCTTCTGATGGTTTGGTTTATCTGCCTCAGGGAAAACTAAGAAAGGCCAATTAAAACACTGCTTAAACTTTATCACACATCCATTTTTAAGTTGCAAAGGCATTCCATACTCTTTAAATAACTCCAGCAGTTGAAGACTCTCTGAATACTTTTAGCTAATGTGAAAGCCTCCTTGGCAGGGAAAGGTTTAAGCAGAAAAAATATATGTGAAATGTCTTAAGTCTAACTACAGTCCACCCATCATTCCATAATTCTTGCCTTAACAGCAGGGCTATTAACTTATCATTGTGAGATTCAAATATCCAGTTGCACATTATAGAACTGTCTCCTTCTTTCTCATGTATTTATAGGGCTGAACTTGCATATAAATGTTTAAGAGTGCATTACGTGCATTTTTCTAGTATAATGCTTCAGAGCATTCACAAAGTTGCACATGGTAGGAACCAATGAACAACAAATTCTCAAATGAACTTGGGTTTTGGAATGTTTACAAACGGCTAAACTGTGCCTGCCCTGCCTTTGTTTCCACCTTCCAATTATCCCTTGTTCTAGCCACCCCCAGAAGATTTTTCATTTGCTTATTAAAGTCAGGGCTATCTATGATGTTCTCCATGGACTTCACTCTACCTGGAGTGCACAAACCCCCAGCTTGGCTTATCTAAATCCTACCCACTACGTAAGGTTATCTCAAATTCCATGTTCCTCAGAAAGTGACAACTGATTCCCCAGTTAGAATTAATTACTCTCTATATTATGCCCCCTAACACTTTGAACTTCTTTTATATTACTGTGATAGTTTGCAACATTCTTCCCAGCACCTCACTTCTCCCTGTGTCCATGCCCTTTTTGAGTTGACACTGTTTTCCTTCCTCTAGAGGTCGAGCATTCCTCCTCACCCCATTGTTTTGGGTGTGCCCGTTCTGAACCTAGGCTTCAAGGGCCATTGCAGGTTTCCATTCACCCCTGCGGCACTTCTGTCATCGCTGTGAGAAGAACACGCTCTGGCTAACTTGCTGGTCCAAAGAGGATGAGAGTCATGTGGCACAAACCTGAACTCACCCTGCAGATTGACGCCCAGCCCTACCAAATCCAGTCTAGACCAACTGACCCCCAGCCAACTTACATACGAATGAGTGAGGATATATAACTGTTGTTTCAAGCCGCTGACTTTGGGGTGGTTTGCTCTTTGGTATTGCTGTGCCAACGGCTAGCTGATATAGTTTTTGTACAGTTTTGTATTTTAGCTTTTCATGTACACAGGTCTGCTCCTTCCGGTAGGCAGGAGGCACACTCTTCATCTTTGTATCCTTTAGCGACTCAGATTCTTGCACCGAGTGGGCATTCTATACATTGTTGTCGGTTTCAATTAGATAACAATCATCTTATTAAGGTTTAAAATCAACAGAGGGAGCTATTGGTTAGTGATGTCTTGATTATCATCAAAGACTACCTAGTGTGCCCCGCATGGCGATACCAAAACAATCTGACAAGCTTCCATGGAACGCTTCCAGGAAAGATCAAAGTAACAATAACTACTGATTAGTACACAAATAACTCTTAGTTGCTAGGCCAATAATGGCAGGGTTACTCTTTTCGCAGTGTGACATAGGTCAATTATCACAAAGCTTTAAGGAGCTGGGACAAAGGAGCCACGACTTGTCTTATAAATTGCAGATTTGGGGGTCTCTGACATGTGCTCAAAAGGGTGTCTAGCTCCCACAGATCTTTTTTGGTGGGCATTTTCTTCCTTTTCACCAAGGATTTTGGCTAGTTCATGGCTGTTTAACTCAAAAGAGGTTTGTTTACCACTCTGTTTTTAGGAGATGTGTTAGGAGCTGAGGGCTGGGAGAAAGCAGGTCACCGTTGCCGCTGACAGAAGTAGGTGACTGAGTACTTGAGCGATGAGCCGACTCCAGACTGAGAACTGGGTCTGCCTTCCAGCGCAGATTGGCTTCCAGAGAACCGACTGACTCAGGAAATCTCTTAGCTTACTTGACATGGAGGGAGGTAGTACTTATGGGAGGCAGTCATTGGTCTAGTATTCTACACACGCCGTCTCGTTTCATCCTCACCCTGATACCACGGGAAAAGGGAAGAGCTTTATTTTTTTATGTTTTCATTTTTTTTTTTTTAGATTTTTTTGTTTTGACGTGGACCATTTTTAAAGTCTTTATTGAATTTGTTACAATACTGCTTCTGTTTTATGTTTTGGTTTTTTGGCCATGAGGCATATGGGATCTTAGCTCACCGACCAGGGATCGAACCCACATCCCCTGCATTGGAAGGTGAAGTCTTAACCATTGGCCCACCAGAGAAGACCCAGGAAGAGCTTTAAAGATGCTAATTTATCCAAGGCTGAGTGAGTATTAAACGGTAAAGCTCGGGTTTGAATTCAAGTCTGTCTGTCTGCCTCTAAAACCCATGCTCTTCCCAGGACACCACTGCCTCCCACTCTGATCCCTGGTGCCTTCTTCTATCACCAGATGTGACTCCTTGGATAGCAGCCTCAGCCCAGGTTGTCTCTGAGGTTTTCAAGCCCCCTACAAGGAGATGTATATTTCTGTGCTCCACCTCTACTGGAAATCAGCCCTTAAGTCTTTCAGACCCAGCCACCAAGCCACTTTGGCTTTCCTTCCTTTTTCTTCCCAGTTCTCCAAGTTTCACGGCCAAGATCATGCAGGTTATGAGAGAACTTCTGAACTTTCTTTTTATACATGTTTGTACATAGGAAATGCTAAAGTATGAGGTGCATTTTCAAGACTAGTTAATAGAGTCGTCTCTGTGTTGTGGCCACAGGAACTTTCTATATAAATTTCTTCCTGTATTAGTCCAGAATGTTCCACTTCAGTAACTCAGCATGGAGGAGGCTAAGTGTCTGGGTGAGGAAAGGAGTCCTTCTCCTGCTGTCTGTGGTCTTTTCCTTTCAGCCATACGTAGCAGCGGCAGTAAGAGCTGCCAAAGCCATGAGGGAGGAGGGGAACCTCCAGAAAGCTCTTCTCATTCCCCTCAATGGTAAAGCAGGAAATAGAAGGACAGTTTCCATCAGCCCTATGTGCTCATCCAGAAGGGAAAACTTAAAAGCTGGGGCCAAAATCCTGCAACCAGCCATTCAAAGGTTAATCAGCCACTGCCCGCCCTTTGGTTAGTCTCATCAATCTCTGTCAACCAACTAGTCAACAAGGGAGTTAGTGAAGTCATCAGTCAGTCAACCAGGCAGTCAGATGCTACTGGGCCAGGCAGGGGTCAGGCATTTACAACACAAAGGCTGATACTGGATGCCTCATCTTCTAGGCCCTGCCAGGGCACCTTTCACAAAGTATGTCCACTACCCATCTTGGATCAGTTTTCATGTATTTGATTGCGGCTCAGTTGCTCACACCTTCTTCTTGACTATGAGCTCTGTGAAGGACAAAGCACTTTCTTTTTTGTTCCTTGCTCCATATCCAGAGCCTAACAGAGTCTGGCCTGTAGGTAACGCTTGAATAGAGATTTGCAAATTAAGTGTTAAATTTTGCAAAAACTAAATTTACTTGGAATGATGTAACTTTAAGGAAATAGAAAGAGGAGGAAGCTTGAGCTTCCTTAATATAAAAAGGAAGGAAATATGCAGATGTTACAGTCTGAATATCTTAGGCTAAATGAAAGCAGGGAATTAGGGAAGGCATGGAAGGTGGAGTAGAAGAGGAAAGAAGTGGTCTCAGATGCTTTGTATTAGAAGTTGCACTGGGGTTTGTCTGTTTAATTAAAATACATTGATATTTACGGTGTCAGCCATACTCTGTGATGTGCCTAAAGGTACTCTGAGAATATTTTTTCGAAAGGCACACCAAAATGAGAGGAATAGATATCACTCTGGGCAAAAATTAGGAGAACTTGTTCAGAGTTGCAGAAAACACTTTAATATCCATTTTCACCATGTATACAATGATTTATTATGCTTTTGTAACCAAACTGACTAAGCAGTTTTGGGACACTAAGAGATGCCCTGCATCATTCCTGACTTGTAGTTTCTAAAATAATAACCATAGGTTATTATTTAACATTTATGGTCCAGTGGAGAACCACTTAACATGCTTGCTCGATCAGTTAATCAAAAAAGCTTATTAAAGGGGAAAATCATAAAAGTGCTATATATGAACTTTATACATTTTATTTTTATTTTATTTTTTTATTTAAAATTTTTTTTTGCTGTACGCGGGCCTCTCACTGTTGTGGCCTCTCCCATTGCGGAGCACAGGGTCCGGACGCGCAGGCTCAGCGACCACGGCTCAGGGGCCCAGCCGCTCCGCGGCACGTGGGATCTTCCCCGACCGGGGCACGAACCCGTGTCCCCTGCATCGGCAGGCGGACTCTCAACCACTGCGCCACCCGGGAAGCCCTGCATTTTATTTTTAATTCAAGATCAAGACCTCTGCATTGAGGCTTGCTGATTAAGAACGTAGACTCTGGAGCGAGACTGCCTGGTTGTATCACTATTAGCTGTGTGATCTCGAGCAAGTGATTTTCTCTCCATCTCAGTTTCCTACCTGTAAAATGGGAATGAAAAGCTAACTATACCTCATGGGTTTGTTGTGAGGATTACATAATGAACACAAATAAATTAACTAAAACAGTTCCTGGCACATGGTAACCTCATAATAAGTGTCAATTATTGTTGCATAAATCATGCATTGTATAAAATATTTTGTTGTGATTTAAAGGGAAACAAGAATGTAAAGACATTTACCAAGCAAGAGAAGTGCCTAATTTAAAGATTTTTCAAGTCTTCTATAACGTTTCGTAGCACCTAGTTTGTCATCAATTTTTAAAGCAACTTGCCTTTTTCCAAGCAATCAACTTCGTTTTTATAGAAGTGATTTGTTACTACAATCCTTAACTTGTATGTACATCTTCTACAGCTGGTCGGAGAATATATTTGCTATTGGGAAGGGCGAGTTCTTTTTGTCTGTACCCCAAAGCACCTTCTCCCACTTTATGAAAAAAGGCAACTTTTCATCTGTTTTCAGTGTGGTAAGACCTCCTAGGTGGCGACTCGAGTCAATTAGAAAAATTCTTGTCCGTGTCAGAAAAAGTGAATGACTCTGCGTATTGGATTAAAAAAGTTCTTTTGCAATTCAAGTGGTTTCCAGTTCTTTGGTTTCAAGCGAACTGAAGGAGAACCTAATCAAGTTAGATCACTAAAAATAGTTTTTGATGATACAGTGCTATGATATTTGCCACTTATCTCACTTGAAAGCAATTTAATTCATTGAGTGACACTGATATAATGAAACCCTTTTTATTCCCATCTACCTGTGTGTACAAGTGTTTTTTCAGTGCTCACATTAAAAATGAAAAATGGGACTAAAAATGATGCTGAATAGTGTCTCATTCTAGTAATATGTAATATTTATCCACAGATAAATAATTTTTTAAAAAATCCTGTATCTCATTAGAGATGCGGTTTCAATAAAATTTTATTATTTATTTATTTATTTATTTTTGCGGTACGCGGGCCTCTCACTGTTGT